>NC_052139.2:15898950-16266955 GCF_016086655.4 Lepeophtheirus salmonis
ATGGGTATCCTAGAAAGGTATCGTCAGAGAAAAGTTATAAAGTTCCTTTTGAATGTGATGCAGTTGACGGTAGTTAATATAAAAATAAACTAATATTATTTTTGCTATCGGAACTCATTTTTTACCATGATTCCCATTCAACCCTATTCAGCACAATTGTCATCGACAATAGATGACGATCCATTACAAGAAGAGAAGATGGAAGAATGCTTTATAGTTGAAGAAGAGGAAGATTTGCATCAGGTTATGCATAATAATGTCGAGTCATACGACACTGGTACTTAATAATTTATTATATACTCTCCTGGAATAATTTTGTATAAAATCATGGTTCTTTATTTATTTGCATTGAAAGTTGAGAAGGAGCTGTTGATTGCAAAATCTAGACAGAGTGAACAATCTGCAATGAATTTGGATTACGATGAGGGTTTGTTGTCTTAGAGTGTTATTTGTCTTTTTTTTTTTTTTTTTTTGCTGACTCTTCCCTATGTATGTATGTCTACTCAAGGTTCATTTACGAAAATGGGACCAATTCGTGTTCGAGTCGAGTTGAATGAATCCGTTGATGGTAATGATTACTTGTGTGATCTGAGTTATTTGTTTTTTCAATGATCTTTTATATGATATTCATAGTTGCCTAAAATTGATATATGTATATATTTTTAATATATGGAGGGTGTGCACTGACCTTATCTCAAAGGCGGTGCTTCTTCCCTCAAACCATTCTCCATATTATGTAGATACATACATATATATGTTTGGTTTATATTTTTATATGATAAACATCTCATTTTATACTCAAAAAAATATCCCTAGTTTCTATTTATTACGTAGAAGATGATGATTATATTGTGTACCTAGAATGTACATATACCCATGAGATATTGTGCCTATAGCTTTTTAAATAATACATGTAGAGATTGTATTTATGTGTTCAACATGCACAAATTTTATTTTTGTATCCAAACAAAATGATTAGCATAATACGAGTATATATATATATATATACTCGTACAAAGTCTTTCGAAACTTTTAACTAACCTTGCTCTTATTTTTTATTTTCAGATGATGCAAATAATGATTTATCTAGCAAGTCCGGGACTCCTTCGCCTGTTATTGGACGTGAAATTCGAGAAAGTTCGGTTTGTTCACGAAGTTCCGTTGATACAAATGATGAAGGAGACGTAGTGAGCCGTGATGAACGATTTCCTAGTCCATTTACAAAGCATGGGTCCCTTTCGAATCTAGGAGTAAGAAGTTTGATTGATTTTAACTTTCATTATTATTTATCCTTCGTTTTTTAAAAGGCTAAGTTGATAGAATATGTGGATGTTTCCTCTTCTTAAATTAATACATTTGAAGTCTTTTTTTTTCTGCATAATATTATGTTATTTCCTTCAATTTTATACAAATGTACAAGTTGGAAGGTAATTGTGAGAGTATTTTGTGCTCTTACATTAGTAATTTGTGACATTAACATCTGTTCTCTATCGAAATATTAAAACACGTGGTATAAGGGATTCTGTCAATTAGAAGAGACTATATGTATGTAGATTTAATGAAGAGATCATTTCAATATTTTTATGATTCATTAGGTTTTAATGAGATTTAATTGAATATTATCTTCTTATAGATAACTAAATTAATTTTTTTATGTACTTTTCCACTGGGTAGTTAATTATTGACTGGCCACTTTTACGATTTATTTGCATTTATGTTAAGGATATCATTCGCCTATGTACATGTCCTACTTATACTAACACTTATATTTTCATTACTTACATGAATATATTTTACATTTGTGCAGACTCTTCTGTTACTAATATAACAAAGAGCCTCGCAATATGATACATTTCATAGTTGGTATTGGAATTCCAAATATTTTACGTCGGGCATTATCTGTGGATGTATGCAACATTGATAATCCCTCCCTTCTTCTTTTTAAATAGATCTCCTCCATACACCTGTTTAAAAAAACAGCAAGAACTCTTAATATTAAAGTCTTGTACATATATATTTTATTTCCATTTTTATACAAGTAAAAAACCCCTGAAATTAAGGCCAATTTTGGTAAGAGCACTTGTTCTATGCTCTGATCTTGACTGGAGGTTCTGCACATGGTAGAACTTTATACAAATACTATAAAAAAGTTTAGCCTTTTCTAAAAAACAAATGTAATTTGGTAAATATTTTAAAAATGGCGGGAAGAAAATTTTTTTTATTCTAAAATAAGTTAACTTGGAAAAGTCACAATTTATTTTCTAAAGAAGTGAAAATATTTTTTTATTAAAAAAAAAAATGTTTAAAATTGTAAGACACTAAAACCTGAAATAATCCTTCTAAATTTGATAAAAATGAAAAAAAAAAATAATGCGATATTAAGGGGTGAATTTGGATCTAGGACAATTATGCATCCGCACGATGTGTCCATGAATTACTCAATTGTTTTAAATTTAGTTTATAAACTCACACCTTTTGTTACAATAGATTATGTATTTAACCGAATTGTTTCTTATTATAGGTTCGCTCTGAGTCCATGGCCAGTGTATACTCTCAAGGAGAAGGACGCTATGGGACTGTTGTTGTTCGTGGAGATGTTGAATTTGGAATTCATTATCGGAATGGTGCTCTTGAGATTGCTGTTAAGCAGTGTAAAGACCTGGCTGCTGTTGATATTAAAAGAAATAGATCTGATCCGTAAGTTTTTTTTACAAGTTGTAGCAATGAATGTCTGTTATTATTTTTGCATTTGATTTCATTTGAGCTATCTCCCAAACAAAATGAAAGAGATGATTAGAGCCATTATCTCTCCTTCATACATATGTATGTAGAGCAGTTGAAGTAAAGATAGACCAAGGTTATTCTTACTTTGACAATGCGTAAACGCCTTTATTCAAAGCAACACATGTCCGAAAAGACATTAATTACACATAATTCAATTTTGACATGTTGCTACTTTCATTTTATTTTATAATTGTATATGCATGAGTTAACATAAAAAAAAATTGTACAAAAAATGAAATAGAAGAGAAATGTACGATAAATTTTACATTATAGACATAATATGTATTATACTAGGCCTTGTATTTTTGTTTCTGAGATAAGTTGATATTTCCAAGAATGCGTACTATAGTTAAGATCCTTCATTTGATTTATTATACTTAAATTGCGCTGATCATAGTCTTTCAAATAAAATACATCCAATTCTGATTGTGACAATGAATGTTTCCCACTTTTAATTTTCATTTAAAACGCCTCCAATAGATTAATCACTGACCAATTCTTGATAGAAATTGACAATAATTTGTCAAAAAATATAACTGTAATGAATACAAGCGCCATTTTGAGGGGAAACACATTATAGTTTACTTTTGTGTTGAGGTCCCATATATGTATTATGTACCTATTAATTAATAATATATTTTTATTCTTAAAAACTTGTAATATTCACTTGTAGCTACGTCAAGGTGTATCTCTTACCCGATAAAAGCAAGAGTGGAAAGCGAAAAACCAAAGTAAAGAAGCACACTCTAAATCCTGTGTTTGATGAGATACTTAAGGTAAGGAAAGAGTTTATCCCTCATCCTCAATTTCTCACATACATATGTAATATTTTAATTCTTGAACATTTAGTATCAAATACCCTTGAATGAAGTTGAAAAGCGCACCATGTGGCTAACAGTCTGGCATTCAGATATGTTTGGTCGGAATGACTTTTTAGGAGAGGTCATGCAACCATTATCAGGTGTAGATCTCGTAGATACAATGACAAGATGGTATAATTTACAGGATAGGGTAAGTCACACCCAGTGTTTTGTTTTATTTCTTAATACCTATTTACCAATTAATGAAATATGTAGATAGTCATTATTTATATATGTACATATATGCTGTGTACAAGTTACGGTTCGTACTTCACATGATTCTGTATTTAATGCCAACTTGAGTCATTTTAATTAACAACAATGATGAATTGTTCCTCTATTATTTCATTTCGATTTATTACTTATTTACTATACATATAGCACTAAATATTTGAACTTTTTAATGTTCCACAGAGTAACAACCAATTCACAATTTTAAATATAGCAGTCATAAATAGTGATGGGTGATTGAAAAAAAAACGATTCCGATGCGATTCTCGTAAAAACTCCCGATGCCGATTCCCGTTCTTTAATATTTATGTAATAGTTATTATTTTGCATGTATTTTGACGTCCATGGGAGTTTGTAATTCATTTGAGAAAAAAAAAATAATCCAAAAATTAACATTCTTTTGGAATGAAATATTAAAAATTAAATTTCTTGGAAAAAAAAATATTAGAAATTTAATTTCAATTATACAATTTGATTTTTTTTTTCAAAAATCCACAACTGTTCACAAACAATAAAAGATAAATGTACAAAAATTTCAAACATTAAATTTTTTGGGAAAAATTTCAAAAATATATAGTTATTCACAGATAATTACAGTTTTTGGAAAAAAAATTAAAAACTTCAATTAAATTTTATAGAAACTTTATTAATTTTTTTTTTTTTTTTTGGGGGGGGTAATTTTTTTTCATAACATGGAAAAGTAATAAATAGTTAAATACTTGTAATAGATAAAAATCGGAATCGCAAATTAATCATTCTTTTCCCGATGCCGATTCCAGAAAAAACACCCAATTCCGATTAATCGTCCCATGACTATTCATAAAAACATAATTAATACATTGCCCATCAATGTCATATTCTATTACTTAATGATACTCATCACATTTTTTGGTTGCAACTTGAAACATTTTTCTTATAAAATTTACAATTTGTACACGGCATATATAAATATTTGTGAAAAAATTCAATTACGTATTAACTTATTAAATTTTGATAACATCATAGATGAATACTTCTTGTAACCCATATTTTTTTTTTTTACATATTTATTCCTAAATATTCCTTTATTTCTAAAATCCTTTCTTATACATAATATATATAATCAGTAATTCAATTTATAATTATGGTTATGTACATACTTACATATACTTGTATTTTTTATCACCCTTGACAATCCAAAACTCTATTAATAACGATTGACCTGACGTTGTTCTTACATTGGGATTATTGATTGTATGAAATATACCAAATGAAAATATATAATTCAGAGGCGTCCCCAGGAATATATTTGGGCGATGGAGTTAAATTAAAAAAATTTGAAAAAAATTGAAGAATTATTTTTTTGGATATATGCAGTGGGGCTACAACCCCTCCAACACATCCCTTGTGGACGCCCCTGTAATTGGTTTCAGGGCTGGCCTTAGCTATTGTGTTGTCTCTGCAAAATGGATTGTGCTAGGCCTAAAACCCAATCTAAATAGGAATTATTTTTCAACGGGCCTTTTTAGTAATGATTTTTTATGGAACTACTTTTAAAAAAAATAAGGATCGCTTATTTTTAAAATGACCCCATTTTCTCTTATGATCTTCTTTGGAGACGAAGAAATTTCTAATGCCATTTTTTAATTAAGCGTGAGACCTATTGGAAGTGCGGGATCTAAGATCTGTCACTAAGTAGGGAACCACTCTTCAAATCATTGAAAGCAAGAAATACTGTTTCTTTTATTCTGTCTTATTGCTTTTCAATTTTTCTTTTTACTCTTCAATTTCTGTTTCGCTGCTTCACTTCTTCCTTTTCTTTCCAAATAGTTATCACCACCAATGTTTGATTATGGACCTAAAGGTCTCAAGTCTTGGGGATCTATGGCAAGAATATTTTAAACCAGATAAGATTTGACTGGATTTGTGAAATGACATTCAAGACATGACGTTGGATGATTCATGCTAGTTTGGACCAAAACATACCGTTTTCTATTTAATAGAATTAGCTTTTTTTTAAAGATTTTACCAAAAGATTTATATATTTTTCTTGTAAAGAAAAAAAATAAATTATGTATATTATCTGCAGCTATTAATTGAAAAGACTTGATTAAATAAAATATACTTATGATTGATGATATACGTATATATACATTAATAGCAATGTCAAAATGGGGTCTTCTTATACTTTTTTGAGTGACTGCAAAATTGATTGACGCGACTTACATTGTTACATGTTATTCAGTGAAGAAAGATATCTTCATCAAACACAACTTTGATTCCTCCTTTGCCCATAAAGAGGACAATGGTTTCATGGCCCCTCACTCTCAATGTGCTTGTTTTATTTACCTTATTTTTTTATTTTTTCACTTATTTTGAGATTTGCACATAGATTATTTGCCTGCTTGCTTCCTTCTTTCCTTCCTTCACTTCTTATCCATCTCTCTTCCTTGTTATCCTTCTCTTCTTACACCCGTTGCGACATCCTCCTAAAAAAATAAACGATTTTTTCCATTTTCAGACTGAGCCCCTTAGTCCAGATGATCTATTACCCTCCACAACTTATCGTGGGGAACTCATAGTTGCTCTAAAGTTTGTTCCGTCCTCTGAAATTCGAGGCAAAGTGAGCAAAGTTAAGGGGCATCTACAAATTTTAATTAAGGAAGGAAAGAATCTTGTTCCTCCAAAGGGTTCAAATAACATTGATCCATTTTGTAAATGGTAAGAATAAATTAAAAAAAAAAAAAACACTTACGAATGAGACCAATTTGAATGACTTATTGTATTTCTTTTAACAACAGTTACTTATTACCTGGCAAAGGATTAAAACAAAAGACAACGATTTGTAGACGGACAAACAAGCCCAAATGGGAGCAAACCATCAGTTGGGATGATGTAACTCTAGCAGAATTATCAGATAGATCCTTAGAAATAACAGTTTGGGACCATGATCGACTTGGTCATAATGAAATGATTGGTGGTTTACGATTTAACAATGGTTCAGGTACTCCATCTTTTTTTTTTTCTCTAATACTTTGGCTACACATTTATTGTATATGTACCTATAATATCTGTGAGAGAGTAGTTTTAAATAATAATAATAAAATACTTAGTTACGGGTAACATAAGGAAATGTTTTGAGTTTTGGAGTGACCATTTAATGACTCGATGAGTATACATATTATTATTATTAAAACTTTAAAAAAATAATCCCCATTAAAAAGTTTTTATATATTCTTAGCATGGCATAGATTCAATTACAGGCATTGCTTTTATTTTTTATATTTTTTTGTAGGAAAACATCAACATCGCTTTGTGAATTGGATGGATTCTTCTGGAAAGGAAGTGACTCTTTGGCAGCAAATGTTGGAAAGACCAAACTTTTGGGTAGAAGGCTCTGTTCATCTCCGAACGGCAGAGCGTATGACAAATGTCTAAATATTTCAGAAAGAACAGCTTCCAAGTAACATCCATTTCACAACTTTTGGAGTCTCTAGTCCTTCTTTTTATAATTATATTAATTTTGTATCTCCATTTCCCACCCAACCCCCTCTCTTGCTCTCTATATATCTATCTTCATATATATGTTAGTTTATTTTGAGTTGTTCTTTTGCTTTGTAAGAGCATCATCTCAAGGATTTCATTCCGAATTTTGCTTTGACTAAAAAAAACAATAGCTATATGTGTCATATTCAAAATGATTATTATTTTTTTAACAAGTATAAGGATATTTTTTTTATAAATATACAAAACCACTTTTTACAAAAACAATTCGGGATGGTTATGTTATCTTTTGATTCACCTTTTTTTTTCCTCTATACAACAATTTATTTTCGTATATATATATATACCTATATTACTTATACGCTACCCTTATATTTCAAATTAACTAACCCGATGTTTTGTACAGTATCATTACTCTTTTTTTTTTTAAAACTAAATGTTTGTTATTAACAAAAAAAGCAAACAAATTTTGTTTCAGAATATATGTATATATATATATATATATATATGTAATACATTAATAATAATTTGCATTTAAGATATAGTCTGACTAATGCCATTGTCCATCTCGAGTGCAGGTCTTCCTTGTTCCTGATCTCAGAAGAAGAAATAGAAAATGAAGAGTAATTTCATTCTGAACCATTCATGTGTAATTTCTATTACCCGATGAGTTTTATATGTATGTAACAATTTCCCTTGTATGTGTTATATTTCTTTCTTAAATTGAAAAACTTTTATTTGTAATATCATTAACCTAAAATGATGAGGAGTTTGTATACTACTACTAAACTATACATTCTATCTATCCATGTATTTCAATTGTAAGAAGACTCATTTTTTCACAAAATATTCATACAGTTTACTTTGTAATGTGAAAACAAGAATAGTTTATTAAATCTAACGAATAAATATTTTTTCATTACTGAGAGCAACGAACAATTATTTATTTAGATTTAGATGGTGGAAGCTTAACGCTCAAGTACATTCAATTTTACTCTTAATCTCGTTTTTTATTGTCAGATTTTAAGCAACATATGGATAATTCTTCATGATGGTGTTCATTCAATATGAAGTAAAAATGATTTTGAAACCAAATTTTAACATGTACATTGTACATGTATTTTTTCACTGGATTCCTGATTCATGGCTGCTGTAGTCTTATATTTTATAACATCCGACATATCATGTCTGACTCCGGATATAAAAATTATTATAATTTATGTAAATCTATCCTATTTATAATCTAAGGCGTACATTGAGTGTTTGTCAAGTTTTTATCTAAATGGTTATAAATTATAGGTGTGAAGTACTATTCATTTATGAAACTTGAAACGAATTTATACGTTTACTACACAAATTTGCTATACAAAATAGCCTCTAGCCATGCTGGTTCATTACTTAGTCTTGTAAATAGTCAATGTCATCCGTGCAAAGTGAGAGGTTGTGTGTATATTCATTCCTTGGTGATGAGTGCATAAATTATGTTCAGAAACTTTGGAATTAACTAGCTATAACTATAAATCTAATAACTTTTGATCCAATTCATTTGTTGTTCAACATGTGAAATATCTTATATTTCAAAATATTTTCTTTATATCTGGCTCAATTATTCACTACATATAACTACTAACTACTTATAGTTATAAATTAAATCTATATTTATACTCTCTACACTCAAATGACTCATTTGTACTTATATAGCCTTTAGAATATATTAGTATAAAATTGTTATCTGGAGTCGGAGATTTTATGTACCGACTCCAGAGCCCTGGTTGTAACAGACAAAACTATACTTTTTATGTATATGTCTTTCTGGAATTGTGGAACTCTAGATACATTTTCTGTTTTTATTATCATTTGCTAATAATGAGTTTTCTCCTCTAAAAAAAACATTATCCTAAATGGTTTTCACTTAGACAATAGTTATTGTTTTTGCTTTTTTTAGAAACGCAAATCCCTTTTTTTTTATATATATTTTTTTTTACGTTTATATAATTTTACTTTCCTGATACTTTAGGAGTTTGTATGACAAAAAGATCCTTGTTTTTTGGAGAAAAGGGAAGAATTGTGATGTTTTTGAGCAATTCAAATGTCCTTGACTCGAGTCATACATCTATGACTGGGAAAATGGTAATTGGTGTTATGAAATTCCTGTTTTCCAAAATAAAACGGAAATAATTTTGAGCCCTGGAATTAATGGTACGTTGTAAATTGCTTCTTAAGTAGTTTATACATGGTTTATTCACTCTGCTAATTCATAACTGATTGACCAATAATCAAGAACAATTTTCATATTCACCATTCCAAAAATTTGATACACAATCTTTTAATAAAAACCACTTGTTTCTGGGGTAAAAGCCTAAAATAGTACAAGTAACTATTTATTATAATTGGATAGAGATCAAGTATTGATATGGTAGAGTAGATCTAGACGGATATATATCACAGTTTTACATTTATTTTAACGTTTGTTTACTTTGTCCTGATATTTTAATTTGTACTTAATTTTATGTTCAGTGTGTCTTGAAATACCATAAATAGATTTGTGAAAAACACGCAGATATGTTACAATAAATAAACCAAGTATTAAAGTAGTCAGTCTGTACCCCATCAACACCTTTATTCTATCTCACAACCTTTCATACGAAAACAAACCGAAAAAAAGTGCCAAAATTAGTTGGTACTCAATTTTTCCACAACTGTGGAATTTGTGTTCAATAATCATTGAGAAGATTACACAGCTTAACAAGAGGCTAACTATTTCAACCATCAGAACATGGACTAAGCGAAAATAAACTGAAAAATCGACAACCGATAACAAAATACAGTGTAAATTTTTGTATTAACACCGTACCTGACAATTTGAAAAATGTTTGGGAGGAGAACAGCTTAGCTGTCATGACGTATCGTTTGAATAGCTGTATGAGAGATAGGAAATACACAGAATCATTCTCCATAAATAGCAAGGACATATAGGTTGGAATTATAACGATGTCGATCCTCAATTCTACACCAAGTCCAACAAGTACTTAGACTTAGAACTCCCCAAACCAATCCCAGGGGCGTCCGTCGATTTTTATTTTGGTTTTTTTCTTTTTTTAGAAGAGACAAATAAAATTTCCAAACATAATTTTAAAAGATAAATTGACCAAATGACCTTTTTTTAAGTTGAGAAAAAAAATTTCAAGGGTTTTTACATTTAAAACTTTTTGTGCAAAGTAATAATTTTATATAGTGTTGATCATAAAAAAATTATTTGAGGTGTGCTACAGCCTCTCCAGCGTACTCCTATAGACACCCTTGAATCATTTTTGTTACGCTCTATTATCCATGTGCTTACGTAATTTATACTTTGATGTTTCCTCCTCAAAAATTAAAGAATAACAACAGCTTTAGAAGTTAAAAGGTTCAGTTTACAATTACAGTGTTGTGCTTGTTCACATTTGTTACTAATAAAGTCACTCATATAATGTACATCGTCTGCATTATATGCATTTTTTCTTCCTAACACAGTGTTTCCTAAATGACAACGAGTTCGAATACTACTATTTTCATTTTATAAGGTATCTTATACACTATTGTAACCATATTCAAAATATTATTTAGTATTTCTCAGGCGTGTGAGAGATCAGAAATTCACTACGATATAACGAGCAGGGCCATTTTTGATCAGCGATCCCATCAATTTAATTGCAATCCTATTCAAATATACAATTTTTTTAAACCTATAACTTAACTCTTTTTAAACATTTATACACATTTTTCAAATGTACTTATTTACAATATTTTACTATAATAAAAAAATAAAATATATGTTGAAAAAAAATTAAATATAGTCTGCCAGGGAATGATAAAATATCTACATAAATCATTTTTCTTCTAGCTCTTTATTTGACATTAACTGGAGAGCTTCTCAATGTTGTCGTCTCTCAGCCACTGTTTAGTCCTCCACAGGATCTGTTTGCCCTTGGACAACAAACAATCACTGCTGACACTACTGGGAAGCACGAAATTGTATATTTCAAATACCTTTTTGATCCTCCGGTAGGCCAAGATTATTTCCAGACCTTCAGAGGCATCACCTTACTTACACATTGTTCTTCTATTCTTTTAAAAATTGTAATTTTTAGTGAATCTATTACCATAAACCATTCTCCCTCTCTTCAGTATTTGCGGTGCCAAAAATTATAATTTATAAATATCGCCGAAATCAGTTCCCACGGCATATAGAAGGATTGATACCAAGTTAAGATCAAGGTGATAAATTTTGAGAAGAAAATCAAGACTGAGACCAGTATTTTTAATTAGAGATTAAGATCAAGACTTTGATGTGACGAGATCGAAACAAGACCAAAACCCCAAAAAAATTGTCTCATGACAAAGACCGGGTTCGAGATCCACAGTACTCTTACCTTATATGTAATTTTGTACAAATTAATCGCATTGCAATTTTTTTGCTATTTCTGTTGCAATATTGCATCATAAAGATCAGAACCGATTGCAATAATGCAATCAACAATATAATATCGCCATATCACAATTGATTGCCTATCAGAAAAAACTTCGATCATCAAGTCTGGTCTTTCTACACTACATAGTCATTTATAGTAAAACAAATAGTACTTTTCCAGCTAGGTACCTCCCTACTTCATCAAAGCAAACGAGAAAGACAACCCGGATGTCTACTACAAGGTCCTCAGGTACCATGTCTTGCCTTGGATGAAGAGTACATTCCCCATGTGTTTATCAAGGATGGCGCCCGGTACACACGCTCAAGAAGGAGCAGCATTTCTACAGGGAGAACATGGCTGCGTTCTGACCAGCAGACTTCTGGCTTTTGTCCACACCCGACGTGAACTATCTAGACTTCGGTGTTTAGTGCGCCTTGGAGGGCAAGATGAACAAGAATTATCATCCAAATATCGATGCCCTAAAGACTGTGATCACGGAGGATTGGAACAACTTGTCCTTGGACTTCATCAAGGCCAACTGTACTTCTGTTCGTCCCCGTATTGAAGCCATCATTCAGAATGGAGGGAGACAAAATGAATAAAAAGTGTATAAAATTGTTGAATCACCAACTTTTGCTTCAATGTTGTCAAAGAAATGACACAAAATAAAAAAACGTGGAAGTGAACACGGCTTTATTTTTATTTTTTTCTAATTTATGAATCCTCCCCCTCGTAGATTCTTTGTTAAAGGATATCAATGATGATTTTACTTGAACTTGAAGTTTACTTAAATAAATCAATGCTTGAATTTATGCCAATCCCCTAAAAAGTAAATGTTTTCCCCTCTGTTCCCTTAAAATGGCATATCAGTCCTTTACATTACATATGTAATTTCTAGTGTTGTTCGGTATACCCGCTAGCACTATACTAAATTATCGTTGTAATTAGTACATGCAGCTCCATTGGGCATTCCAATATTTACCCGTAAATTGCGTAATCCTTCCCTAGTGTTAGGATAGTTCCCCATCACTAAAAACAAAAATATTGCCGACAACTCTATTAGTGCAAGTAAATTGATCCTAACAACATTTTTATATATATTTTTAGCCGAAAAGGTTTTGATATATAAATAATATTGATGTGATAAAAGCAAATACATATTTATTGTTAACTTCCTTTCAAATTGCATCAATTGTATTAAAAATTTCTAGTATACGTATTGCAAGTTATTAAATAATTTGTGAATTTTTATATATCACTCCGTTTTTGGAATAGCCTTTTTAAAAGTATCTTTTGATTAAGTAACGACTAGGGCTATTATTGTTGTCGCAGTTGGATTTTTGTTTAACAAGTAACAACTTGTAACATAAAACCTACGGAACTTTTTATAAACATCACTCAACTATTCCTTTTCTTTTTGATACTTAGTCTAATTGAATTTGATGTAAATGAAGCTCTTTTGGCTTGAGACATATTGATGTCTCTTAGATATTTCAGTAATGAAAATATAAACCTGTCGACAAAACCATAGGACGACTCGGTTTCCGAAAGGAAGAAAATTACGAGGGATGTGTTCAAGGGGATTACATTAGAGTTAAATAGGTTTTTTTTACGTTGGACTCTAAAGGGTTAAATCAAACATGACAAACGAATTGAATCAACAAAATCACTTTTTTTAAATAAACCTCTAAAGGGACCCTTGTGAAACTAGCCAAAAAAATTTAAATTGAGGGCTCAAAAATTAGAATCCTCCTCGAGGAATCTAGCCTCAGTTATAAAAGTCTGACAATTTTGTACTTGGAGCCATTCGAAAGAGCTGACAAAAAGATACCATTTGATGTTCATTTTGTTTTTTGAGTGATCATTTTATCATTAAATTGATTATTCACAACTTGTCGTAAAAGTTTAGAGGGTTTTTGTGATTAGACCCGGTTTCATTCTTACAAGTAATACATGTTTTCTAAACCAAAATTTTATGTAGACTTCAAATTTGAAGTCAGAAATACAAAAGATACATTATTTTTTTTTTTAGATATACTCATTTTTATAAAGGTATGTCTATTCCGACTGGATATAAAAATATTGTAGTATATTTATGTATGTATATACTAGTATGAGCCTGTCCGTTCCACGGACGCATGGGAGGATGACGCATTTGGACACAAAATGCTAGTGGTTATTTATAAGTTACTTAATTTATTCCAGAAGAATAATTAAAACCCCATATATACCGGTAGTTGCATAAATACGCGGACCAATTTTTAAACGCTTATATCTCGAGGTTCCGTAAAAGGAGGTCATTACCAACACCTAAAGACATCTCATGATCTATGATAATTTTGAATTTGGTCAACTTTAAAAAATAGCAAACACTCTAATATACATATATTAGTTGGGTTAATGTAGATATAAAGGGAATCTACATGGTGCAGTCATTGGATGTTAGAATCAGAATTAAAAGAACACTCATCCGGAATGATCCAGCTTCGGAAGCTCAAGAAGAAGCGAGGTGGTCATCTAAAAAAAGGAGAAACTTATTCGTGAGTTGTTGGGGGAAGATGGGAGTATCCATCCGATGGAATTTGCCCTTCGATCCGCACAGAAAACATTGGGGAGCGAAGTTAAACTTAGTGGCGAGATTATTTGTTCTCTGGATGAGGATAGTAAGTCGTATGAGTCAGAAGTAAATTATTTGGTTCAGCAAGAGCTGAGAGTCTAAAAGTTGTGTTGTGCTTTCGAGCAGATGAAGACAACGCTGAAGAAAATGAACGAGAAAAAATGTGGTCAGATGAATGCAACAGGAAGAAAATCTCATTAAGCTTTCAAGACCAAAGAAGTAGAACCTGGACGTCGATTTAGGAGGACTTTGAGAAGTGGCTCTTGAGATTCGAGGAATGCATGCTGTCAATGAAAGCGAGTCTTCAAACTATGAAGCAGCAAGTTACTGTTTTGTGGAGCTTGTTATCGAACAGTATGGCTCGAAACATTTGATATAATTTACAAATACCAAAAGCCGGAAGCAAATCAGTGGAAGACATTCTCAATGCTATAAGTAAAAAGCTCAGCCACAAACATTCTATCATCGCTGATTGGGTTTAATTCGAAAATAGAAATCAACACGAGAAAGAGTCACGTCTTTGAGGAATTGTCTGAGAGAGCGGAGCTTTGCAAAAGTTATGTCAATGATCGATTAGTCTCGAGAATTGATGCAAGTTTAGGAATGAAAACACGAGACATCATATTTTCGAGATGAAGATGACCTCCTTTGAGGAAATTACTCAAGTTTGTAGAGGAAGAAAGTTAGGTATTTTCAATGAAGAAGTTCTGAAATCCAGAAGATCTTTTTCAATGGAGAAAAAGAAGATCCAAAGAAGTTCAGGATCCAATCAAGTTCATGAGAGGTGAATTGTGAAAGATGTGGTTCGAATGCTCATGATAGAGGAGAAGAATGTAGGGCTTTTAACCAAAAACGTTCCATTTGTGAAAAGCTTGAACAATTCACTCGAATAGCAAGCACAAGAGGGATGAAAAATGCAAAGAAAGTGAATAATTGTCACATAAGGTCGAATTCAGTAGAGAATTCAAGACAAAAAGCACCCACTATCATGTTGAATATCGGAGTATCGACGAAAAACTCTACAAATAGATTTGATTTTAAGGTTATTCCAGATACAGGATGTGAAGCATTCATTTGCGGAGAAGAAATCGTTCGATGCCTTGAGGTGGAAGATCTACGTATCATCAAGCCCAACCACCGGAACAAATGAACCTCAAATTAAGTGCATTGGGAAGGTCAAAACAAAATCCAGGTTCAACGAAAAGTTCATTGAGGAGGATATGTTTGTCTGTCCAGGTGCTCAGGGAATACTTATGCCCTAGTATGTGGCGATGAAATTTGTACTATTGTCAAAAAGTTATCCAATCCCTGATCCCAAAATTTCATCCAATCGAAAAAAGACATCTGAGATTAACGTTGATTATTTGTTTAAGAAGTTTGGAGATGTTTTCGATTATGGTAAAATGTTGGAGCCCATGGAAATGTGACCCTGTCAAAATAATTCTACTGGAAAATGCCAAGCCCTTTTGCATGATTCGAGCTAGACCAATAGCTTATGCATTGAGAGAATAGACGAAGAAGGAGTTCGATTCACTAGAAAAAAAATGAAGTAATTGAAAAGATAATAAAAGCAACTGATTGGGTTCATCCCATAATTGTCATCGAAAAGAAAAATGGAGGTTTACAGTTATGTTTCGACCTAAGAAAATTAAATGAGTTTGTTCAACTACCATATTATTCTATGAAGACAAGCTATTGATGGAATACCCCCAGATGCCAAATTTTTTACGATAGCGGACACTGCAAAATGATATTTTCAATAGGAGCTAGAAGAAAAACGTCGTCCATTTACTTGTTTCATTACACCATGGGGGCTCTATCTATTTAAAAGAAGTCCAATGGGTTTGAATAGCGGATAAGGTGTATGTGCTCATTCGGGAGATGAAGCTATCGAAGGATTGAGTAATGTAGAAAAACTGAGAAATGACATAATAATCTCTAGTTTCAATTTTAATGAACATATCGAAGACGTTAAGAGTATGATGAGGATATGTTGTAGCTCCGAAATTACTTTGAGCAAGACAAAGTTTAAATTTGCTCAAGAAAAATAAAACTATGTTGGATTTGTCGTATCCCAAAATGGAGCACGGACGGAGGAGAAGAAAATACAGCAAATACAGGATTTCCCTGCACCCACAAACATTACAGAATTGAGAAGATTTTTAGGATTTAGGTTGGATTTGTTAAAGATTTTGGAGCAAAGGCAGTCCCTTTAAAAACACTTTTGAAAAACATGGTGAATTCATTTAGACTCACGATCATAATGAGTCATTTAACCTAGTCAAAAAGATGCTTCAACCCACCCCTGTTTTAGCCATTTTCGACTATAAAATAGAAACTTTTCTTCTCTCAGATGCATCAAGGAAGTATGGACTAGGATTCATTTTACAACAAAAGCATTAAGAAACTTGGAGACTCATACAAGCTGGTTCAAGGCTCATTAACGAAACAGGACATCGTTATGCTATGGTTGAGTTAGAACTTTTGAGTGTTGGATGGCAATGAAGAAATTGAAGGATTACTTACTATGAAAGGAATTTGATCTTCAAGTAGACTATCAACCATTTGCTAGTACTCTTAACAATCAAACTCTTGAGATGGTTGAGAGCCCACATATTTTAAGACTGAAGAAGAAAACTACACCATACCATTTGGAAGAAAGGATCCTCTTACATCGCTCCAGATGCCCTATCATGATTGCCAGTAGAAGAAACAACAGAAGAAGACTTGATGAATGGGAAAAAAATAGTAACCGAAGGAATAAGGATCATGCGAAATTTAGTGAATGGAATTCTTCGATTCAAAAATGAGACAAATTTACAATTGTAAAGGATTCGGGAGGATACATAAAAAGATAAAGAACTTAAAAAGTGAATACAATGCCTAAGAGAGGATACAAGGCTACCTAAGGAATTCAAATGCCGAACCAAACAAAGAGCTCATCAAACGGTGTATTGACCTCAATTCAAGTCAAATGATTGGAAGACGTTTCTCAATGAATAGGGAGTAGAGACTATTATATCAAGTCCTTATCACACAAAAACACGTCAAAGGACGATGGAAGAAGCCTAGCAAGCAATCAAATAACGTGCACATCTTCGTTGTGTAATGATCGTCTTGGAAAAACAACTTTGCAATACAGGAAGATTATGGATAAGAAATCTCGAGGAGCATTTTGTGAAGCAGTCTCAATCGTGAAGTGGAAAGACAACGGAGTTGTCAACGTTGGTTCTAAGAAACTCCGAGCTCATTCAATACAAAAGTCCAAACGATGGGACAGGAAAGCCCTCAAGAATTGGCCTTGGTCGTTATTTTTATAGAGCCAAAATGCACAAGTTGTGTATGCATGAATGAGAAATAAAAATAAAATAAAAATGAAAAAAACTCATGTACTAGACTTCACAAGGGACCTCTTGATTCCCACTTTGACGTCCTATGGCACTAAACGGAAGCATCCTGGTCCTACAGGAGTTGTTTCAAAATCTTTAATGAATAAAGTCAGTTTCAATCAAATCTCATTGGCCAGCGAAAGGGGATTCAAAGAACGGAAGATGTCGGAATTGTGAACATCGTTCAGCATACATTTGCAAGTGTGCAACTTACCTCTTCACCTAGAGTGTATGGAGGTATTCCATACAAAAAACTATAATTAGATACATGCATGTTTAGATTATAATTTGATTTTAAATAGTAATAGTCAGTAACTCAGAAGACCATAAAACTATTTATTTACACTAATGACGACTGGTAACTTTAGTGACTAGACTATTTTTTTTGTTCTTCCGGATGAATGTTCAATTTTAAGTTTTTTATGTGTTGTATCAACCTTAAATATCTTAATTAAGTCATTAAATATAAAAAAAGTCCGCACAACAATTATCGGCATCAATGGGTTAATATTGATATATAGAGAATATCAGAAATATCTCTTTTGCATTTTTAAGTTCTAGAAATGAATCCATTAATCAAATACCTGTACTTTTGAGAATCTGTAGTTGTTCTGTGACAAATTGTACCCTGATTTAGTCAATATCAAGTAGCTGCTGGTCATATAATTACGCAATATCACATGTTCTGAAATATGGATATTTTGCTCAAAAATTGAGTTTCTGTTGCTTCGTAAAAAAAATAATTCCAGAAGTATTAAGTAGGTTGAATCAAATTGGATATCATTTTCATAAAGTTTGATATGTTGGGCATAATTGTTGAAGTTTTGCAATTATTGTTCATTCTTTATTTTGATTGAACCCTCTTGTAATGCCAAATTTTGCATAAAATTTTAAATGTGTAAATCGTAAAAAAATAAAAAAATTGGAAGTATTACATCTGGCCATTGCATAAAAGTTATGGAAGAATCAACTGAATAAACAGCTTTATTTTAAAGTCCTAAACACTATCTATTATTTGAACATAAATAATAGTTCTTTTAATGTACATTGTAAATTATATATGTCTAAAAAAATGGGATTTCAAAATTTTTGTCACGCAAAAAGTGTTATTTTTACGGAAAATTGTTCACAAATTCAAATTTCTTGGCTAAAGAACACAAAATGCGGGATTGAAACTTAGAAAATCATCATCTAAAGACATTTTTACTCTAGAAAAGACATATTAAACAATTTTCACTGTTTATTTTCTACCCTAAATATTTATTTCACACTTTTGGCAGTGAAACCAAGGTCAAATTGTTGTTTCTTTTTTAGTTAGATCTTGGAGGATTTTGGTTATATTTTTTAAATAATTAAATTTCTTAGTTTTTTTTTTTTTTTGCAAAATTGCTCCTCGGCTGTAATAAGTATATTTTTGAAGACTTCCTTGATACACTTGCATAAGGATTGGCTTGGCAAACTCTTGAGTCTTTGTTGGGAGTCCAATTCGTAAGCTTGATGGCATAGATCAATAACTTTGTCCAAATGATGCCTTTTGGAAAATTAAACATTTTGTGGGTAAATCAGCCAGGAAACTTTATAGTCGAGGTTGAACTATTATACACTGCACTACACGTTACTATTATGAAAAATATATTGCAAATTTATCAATATTACCCTATTATCATAAATAATTAAATTAAGTTAACAAAGTACTACATAAATTGCCTTCAAGACCTTTTAAATATATGTACTTGATGGGAGCAGACAATTTTAAGCCAATCAACAAAGAGAAAGAAACAAACATGCGCTTTTTCTAGTAATTGTCCACTCTTTCCCTAAAGTCCTTTTGTCACATCTATCGTCTATCGGTTGACAGTTACTCACGAAAGTTTCAGCCCTTTTGGACGCGCAATGGTTATATAAAATTCGTTTGAATGAGTTGATGTGAGTTTTTTTGTGAAAATGTACAAAATCGAGTATGGAGCTGTCATTCAATATTTGTTTTTGAAAGGTCAACGCAAAACAAGGATAAGTTAGATTCTCTGTATTGGGACTTTGCATCATCATTTATCAGAGTGAAATTTCGGGGCGCTGAATTCAAATGTGGCCGTATGAGCTTAGGGGACGATGAACGTTCGGGATGTCCAAAAAAACTGCAATTTCCGACGTAAACATCACAAAAGTTCACCAAACGGTGCTAGACAATCGCTGAATTAAAGTGAGAGTGATAACAGAGGTTATGAAAATGTCCTACATTTGATAAATATTTCTAATAGTTTCAATCGGAAAAAGTGTGACAGTGTGTTAGAACTTGTTTCTTTTTTAATGGTGTTATATGTATATAATTTTTTTAAACCAAAATAAATAAGAGATTTTACCTACTCTTACTTATTATATCATAAAATATTTATAATCCATGTTTTAATTTGTGGGTATTTTTGCATAATTTATTTATTTTTCATGTACATGCAACCTTTTTAGAGCACTCCCCCCTTTTGTTCTGCAGCAATGAGTGGCAATACATTGGTCAATATGACTTTTATTATTATGCAAAACTTAGATTAGAAACACAAATTAAGCTAAATAACTTTGATACCTGACATCGGTAGTCCTGTGAAAAATTTCATTTTTCTCTCATAAGAGTTGGATAAACTGACTTTCTAATTTCTAAATCTTATCTTATTTTATATTAAGTGCTTCATGATGTAATGTATTCGTGTAATGAGGGTATGTCATTATGGGTCTCCTCTATTTGTAACTCAGTGTCTGGGGACTTGAACAGTTTTTAATTCGACAACTGAGAGTGATTCTCTGCTTAAGTCTACAGGCTTAAAAAAAAAAAATTTATGATATGAAAGATCAAAAATTCATTATGTTATTCTCTCTCTTTGCTCCATAATAAGGAATTTCTCGAAAAAATACTGTATTAATCATTTTTAATTCTAACACATAAACCATGCCTAACATACTTCCTGAATAATTAACATAACCCGTGTTAAATTATCATATACTAGCGGTTGTGTAGGTCATTGCCCAGAGTTATTAGGCTTCGACATAAAGCAAAGGTTTGAAGGTAACTCCAAAAGAAATTATCGGTGAAACTCTCCATCTTTCAGGGAGAAAAAGAAAAACCCACCCGTAGTAACTCTATACTTACATATTATCTCCTCAAGAATGAAAAGATAATAATAACAACTTGATTTTTTTTGATATATTACGTGTGATAAGTCAAATAATATTTAGTCTAAAGACTAAAGTACTTCCTTGAGCTTGAACTACACACGTTTCTGATTAAAAATGAGTCCTCAAAAGTTGTTAAGGAAACAACTTATGCAACTTCATTGCTTTAAAATGTCATCTTTAGGTAGCACATCTAGGTGAGTGTTTGAATTTTGATTGATTTGAATTCAAATTAGCTCTTATTAAACTGTGATCACTTCTCAACCGATATGGAATAAGAATTCCATAGTTGCAAAGAATGGGCTAAAATCAACTGATTTTGGGTCTTTTTTCTGTTTCGTTTAAGAGGTAAAAAATAAAAGTAACGATGCGTGTATGGTTTAAAACAACTAACTCTATGTATGATTTTACATCTATTACGAATTAAAAATAAACCTGACCATATCTAAACTTTTTCAAAATGCCATTTAGTACTAAACAGTTTTGAATAAAATTACAATTTTGTTAACCACAATGGAAGCCAAGAGAGAAGCTATAATCAAGAGGTACATGAAGGGCAAATCTACACCAGGCATCTTGAGGAACCTGAAGAGCCTGGAGTTCAACCCCATGCTCATCAAGATTACCATTGAGAGGTACAAGGAGGCACAATCCATCAAATACAGACCCAAATCATGCTGACCAAGGTCAAAAAGGATGCCCGGAGTCGTCAAGGCAAGGATTACAAGAAATCCCAGGAGGAACCTCACCAGGATGGCCAAGGATTTAAACACAGGTGCAACAACAACGAGGGACCTTATTCGATATGACCTTGGGATGTATCCCTATAACTTGAAGATGCAACAGCACCTGTCAAGTAAGTTCAAGGCTAAAAGACTTGAGAGAAGCAATGTAATTCTTCAGAAGGTCAGCACTGGCACGGCTGAAAGGAATTAAATTTTGTATATTAAATATCCTCAAAATTGAGAACAATTTAAAGTCAATCAGAGAGGAGGAAAAAATAATATTTATGTCAAACCTTTCCCTGGAGTCGTATCAGTGGGATCACCATCGGTACACATCACAATTAATTTCCTACAAATTATGTCGATTGTCTTGCTATTCGCCAGCAAAACAAAAAAAATTCCACAATCCCTAATGTATCAACAAAATGAGTAGTTGTGATCAGGGTCAGTTTAGGCGGACTGAAAACAAGTGTCCCATGCTTCACTTTTGAACGTCTTCCTCTCCAACATTTCTGACTTGCTGACCGGGTAGACGGTGGTCCTGGAGACTCCTGCTTGGAGTGAATGAATAGAAATTCGTTGATCACCTTCAAGTGTCATTTTCTCTACTTGTACCTAAGTTAGAGACCTCGGGTTTTTTTTTTTACGACTAATTGTTTATGCTTGAATATATCGAAATATTAATTAATTTCAAGCACTCTACCTTTATTAATTATTAGATTTGTAAGTGTTCAGATTTTAATAGACCACCCTGTCATAGAAAAAGTAGTTCACTCCTCAGGAATTAAATAATAAGAACGGGCGAGCTATAGAAATACGCCCAATTTTCATCACTAGCTATGAAAAGTATTTGTGCACAAAAAAAGCGTATTATTACTATTAATATTTAACTTATTTTACCGCTCACAGAAAGGATATCAAAACCATTGGATTTTCAATTATTAGACGGAAAGGAGTCACGACAATATGCTAGTCCTTGGTCTAGTATGTCAGTTCATTTTCCTAGTACTTGTACATGGAGAGCAGCATAATGGTAAGATTCAATGATTGATGCTAAATTTTGAATTGTATTACTTTTATTTAACAGAGTGCATAAGAAAGAATATGCTTGTTGATAAAGAAGTCGTGCATAGAGTGAATATTTACGAAACACTCCCTGATTGTCATGAACATTGCTACAATGATAATAATTGCAACCATTTTGACTATGGATTTTACTCGAAACGTTGTAGAATATTCAATGAAAAGCGGGATGAACTTACCTTCATTGAAAACCTTGATCATGTAACAGGACCAAAAACATGTAGTGAGTTTAATAGTAGCTGGACTAATTAAGATATCTCCATACTTTAAATGTTATTTTCCAAATAATACAATCTTTATTTTTAAACTAAGAAAAATTTCCACAAAAAATTTTCTTCGTAGAAATATTAACTTTTGATGTATTTGAAATATTAAAGATTAAATAAGTAATTTTTGAGTTTTTGATCATTATTAGGTGATACTGTGCATACGAATATACATTCAAAAGGAAAGGAAATTTTAATCTCAGAGAATTATTATAGAAAGGATTTAACTATAACGAAATGTAGATATAAGTGCCTCAACGATATATCCTGTAAAGCTTGGACACACTTTGACGATCAATGTTATTTATATTCATACCCCCTCTACATTTATGATCTTTGGGAGCAGGGACCAAATACTCCAATATTTTATGGAGTGAATACAAAATGTAAGTCAAAATGAGTCGATTATTTAAAAAGAATTGAAGTATATAGGTATGTACTACTTTTTGTTCAATAAATGAGATATTGGCGTGTTTCATGACTATGGTGAGAAACAATCCCTCCAAAATGATGCCTGTATTCTGGATTTACACCCTGAAAAATCATCAAGGGTCGGAGTATGTAATGAGGATGGATGGATTCAAATACTTCAAAACAAGAAACTAAGTCAAATTCAGATTCATAATAATCGATCTCTAGAAGGTCAAATTACATGTTCTAAAAACTACATCATAGCTGTTGATGCAATTGCAAAAGTGGAGAAATATTACTACTTTGACTTGTCAAGATTCATGTCGTTTAAGTAAGCTGTTTTTCCTGAATACCTATTAATTCAATTTAAATTTTATCCCCTTGTAGATGCAATGGACATACAACATGCAAAATACCTGAAAGTCAAAATTTTGAAGTTGAACTGAATTATACTTGCGAGCCATTACAAATTAAACAGTTCATATCTGACCCTCAATCCTTCAAGGATATCTTAGACTTTGGTTTAAGACAACTTAATATATCAGCTACTGATAAGAATCAAAATATATTATCTGCTTCATATTCAACCGCAGGGTAAGTCTCGTTTACACTTTATATAAAAACATTTGTAGCGTATATTTTTTCAATGAAGGAATGATAATGGAACATTGGTGTTCTCTGGATTTAGTGGCTCGACAACTCTAGATATATTTGATAACCTTAAGTCAATATCTGAGAATGATTTCAGGTAAAAAAATGTGTATATTTATACTATTTTAATACCAATTAAGGTTATAAATTGAGTCAATGATTTTCAATTCAACAACCAGAAAATATACGGAATAACTTTATTTAATATTCTTATTTGTCATTTTCAGAATAAATGATGAAATTGAAAAAGGATTTGAATTTCTTATGCACAATTACATAGAATTCAACCTTTCCCTTTCCCCTCGTTGTAAGTATGACTATTGTTTATAAAAATATTCCTTACTTTTTGTTATTTCCATATGTTACTTTAATACTTAATTATCATTTTTAATTGATCAATTTTTGAGTCAATATGAATCAAAGTAGAATATAAAGTCTCCAAATGAAAAGATGATAACAATCCTTTTGAAACAACAGCTTTTTTGTAGATTTTGATCCTTTTTTTAATCAAAATATAAAAGGCTCTTTGTTTGCTCTTGTTAAGTAGTAATATGAATTCGTTTGCATTTTTTGAAAGGCATAGATATTAAAATATAATTTAAGAATTTGAAAATGGTCTTCAAGAATGAAATTTTTAATACAAAAAAGTTAATATTAAAAGGTAAAGAATTGAATTTTTAATTTTCAGCAACCTTGACCGATATTTATTTCTAAAAAACATTCTGAATCAAATCTATATTGCCATGATAAATAAAGTTTTAGAAACACGAGAGTTACAAACGAGCTGACAAATTTTCTCCTCTAGAAGCAAGAAAAGTTTTAAATCACAGAAGTTATCCCTTGAATATTATATTAAATTTACATTAAAAAAAATATTATCAACTTCTAGACAATGTTGCTACTGAATCAAACAAATTATAACCATATCCAGAAGTTAAGTAAAATATCTCACTTTTGCACATGACCTAATTAATAAAAAGGAAAAGGGTTTAACACGTTTCTTATTTTTATGGGTAAAAATGCCACGTTGTATCGAATTTGGGGAAATAACGGTTACTACAGCTCAGGGAGTTGGCTAGCGGGGCTCTAGCCTCCTCCTCAGAAAATGTAATATTTGAATGATTAAATTTTCGAAAAAATTTAAATTTTATTAAATTTTTGAAAAATTTTCTACAAAAAATTGAACTTTCTGTCAATAATTATGGATTTTTGAAATTTTTGGGAGCAGTTGTGAATTTTTGAAATTTTTGGGAGCAGTTGTGAATTTTTGAAATTTTTTCCAAAAGATTTAATACTTGAAATTCAATTTTTGAAATTTTTTCAGAAAACAAATTTGTGAACAGCTGTGAATTTTTAATTTTTCTTTCAAAATTTTAATATGCATAGAGGGGAGGGAGGAGTGTCCCATTAGTATATTTGATTCGATACCTTTAAAACTTTTGCTTATTACATATTATACAAACTTGGAAATAAATATGTTGCTGAATGAATATTGGGTAGGTTCCTATTATTTTAATTTTACAGTATTGAAATGGCCAGATTAAAAAACAAGTAAATATCCGAAAATGTGACAAATATTTTAGTAGTATCTTATCTGGTATACATTTAAATTTTTAAATAATTTATGATGAATAACATGTTTTTATTTTCTTAACTATACTAAAAAACCATAAGAAAAATAGTAAAAGGTGCACTTTCAAAAATAATTTGTCCGATTATACGAGTGTTAGTACTAAAAAAGTACCCCTTCAACACAGATTTAATATAACACAGATTTTTCAGGCTCCCAAAAACCGCAGTAAGCACGGGTTGAATAATTTAATTATGGACTATACACGAGAAGTGAAGTGATAAGACGTAGGTATTACAATCATAAACACATCATTTTCGTTTTTTTTCCTCATTTGTGTCAAAAGTACAGGATCCAACATAATTAATTTGTATATACATATAATGAACAAAATAAAAATATGTATATTTTTTTTTGTAAGATTTGCTCTTACCATGATGAAGATATGAATACGTCAACTATTGAGCTACATACCAATTCAAAAAGGTTTTTCATCAACAGTCAGGGGTGTCCGCAGGATTAAACATCAAAAAATTTGAAAAACTAAATTCCGTAAAAAAATTTCAAACATCCACAGTTATTATCAAAAATTATATTTTTAGGAAATTTTTTCCACACAATTATAATAAAAATATTAAATTTTGTAGAAACAAATTTCAAAAATTAAAAAAAAAAGAAGGATAAATTTAATTATTAAACTAGTTAAAATTCTGAAGCGTATGTCGGAAATAGTAGTCAATGTGATGCCATAGATTTTAAATCAAACTGCACTAATGAAATATAACTATCATAAAATTCATGTTATTTTCCCTTTAAGATCCGAGCTTCCGTTTTGATCACTTAGATATTGGGGGTATCTATTGCAAAGATTTATTGAACATATCACTTTGTAAATTTCGATATCCCCGAGAAAAGGGAATACAAGGGCTAAAGTCATCATTTGGGGAGTGTAATGAGCCATTTGCAACAAGATCAACAATGGAAAAATTTGAAGACTCACAATGTACATATCAATTGCCCCAGCTGGAGTGGAGAACACTCATGACAGGACATTCCAATTCAACCCTCCTTCAAGGTATAACATTACGACTTGATTTGATGTACACATTTTCTGAACTTATTTTTACATAGTTAAAAGTTCTTTAGAAAAGGAACTTTGGAGATACCTTGATCCCAATGGAAATTATGTATTCAAAATAGAAATAGGGATTTCATATATCAACAAAGATCTTCAAAAAACTAAGTTTAATCTTAGCCTGGTATGGAAACAGGGTAATGACATCTATGGACAACGAAATGATACAAAAATATTCTGGAATGAGCTTTTTTTCTTCAAAGGAAGTAAATGTAGGAACCTAACGTTTATTTTATTATTTAATTAAGATTGAGACTTAAATATATATATATAGACTGCAAGCAAATATTGTTAAGATATGAAAAAACACACAGTTATATTTATTAATTTAGATTGGAAAACATTTACTGGTCTATCATCAGAGAAGGAACAAATTTCGTTTGGAGAAATATTTTATCTTGATGACATAAGTCAATACTCAGATGAAGAAATTGTATTTACGTTGTATGGAAACTATTATCCAAACAGTAAGGAAATATTGTTCTTTTTTTTGTTTGTGCTTTCCCGTTATTTAAAATTATCTTGTTTAGTTGATGGCAACTATTCAATTCACGGATGGAGTGATTGTACAAGTCAATATCAATACAGGATCATGAAATGCGATAATCCGAGCCAAGCCTTCAATGGTCGAGCATGTACATTTCCGGAGCCTAAAAAACGAGCATGTAATTATCTAAGGGTTTAATTAGATACGAAGAAATAATAGTGTATATTTACTTTAGGTGGGGTGTGGGGATCCTGGGAGTCATGGAGTCCATGCAATGAATCGATCAAAACAAGAACAAGAATTTGCGATAAGCCCTTGCTGACAGCAGAGGATTGTATTGGGCTTGCCTTCAATTATTCAGAATGCGCTATAGGTAAGTTTCTATGGTCAAAAAAATCTATATGTTTGTTCACGAGTTTAGATTACACCATGCAACAACTTTCAACCTCTAAATGTTTGGCCTTTAATTCCTATTAAAAAAATCAAGTTTTAAGGGTATAGATACGATTCAGTGCCATATTTTGGCATGAAATACCTATATAGAAGAAAATTGAAGTAAATCGCAAATTTAGGATTTGAGAAATGAAATATTTATTACTTTATCTTTATTGCAATTTATAAAAATTGTATACAGCAACCACAAAAAATCGATTAAAACCTTACTTTGAAGCTATTTTTTTTTCTTCAAATTGTTTATGTACGAGCTGAAGTTTTAGAATATATCTTACATTTTAATTTCAAACAACATTACAAAATACAGAACAAAATACTTGGACCAGTATTGTCACTACCATCTTGACATCAATGCCTTTATCAAACACTTCAATAACTCAAACAGAAGGTAAGTTTTTTTTTTTAATAGACATTTATTCGATATACTTCACTTTTTCCAAACTTTGAATTAAGCAACAACACTCAATATCTCATCATCTGTGAGACCAACAATAATGTCTACTGAGAAAAAGGAAACAACGACAATTACTTCAACTGCTGTGTCAACAACAAGCTCATCAGGAGATCCAATATCAACCGTGACTCCTACAGAAAAGACCTGCACTCAATACGAACCATGGAGTGAATGCTCTGTTTCATGTGGAATTGGTGGAATTAAGAGAAGGATTCTCCAATGTGGCTCTGATTTGAAGATTGAGTCAGAGGAGTGTTCTACCGAGGCATGTACTGAAGGTAAGTTGGGGTGACGATAAAATAATATGATGTTTTATGATGCAAGTATAATATTAAACTAACAAATTGAAAAGTCAAAACTGTGTGAAAAACTTAACTGAAAAAACCATGCTCCCATTCATAAAAACGTAAGTATTACAATTTTTTTGGTCTTAGATGTGAGAAATCTTGCGGTAAGTTGAAATTTACTTTACTTTTGTGAAACACTTCATTCATCGAATTTTGTAGGTTTTAACTTGATGTGTAGACAAATAAATTAATCAATTTTTCGATGAAAAACATGTTTCAATGCTCGCTGGATTGGGACATGTTTAGAGCATATCATACTTGAAACCTGCAAATCAAGTAAGTTGCGGGTAACTTCTTTCATGATGCTACTGGAATCTTAACAATTGTAAAAGTTAGAACTGGGTAAGCAACTTAACTGAAAAAATCACGTTCCCATGTGTAAAAACGTAAGAACTTTGATTCATTCCTTCTTTCACAATAAGTTAAAGTTTATTGTAATTCAACATAATTTTTAAAACTACATTCCATTTTTTCAAGCTTATTTCTCATTTTAAATTTGTGGAGAAAGAAGGAGGGAGGGGGCCCTTGTATTTTCGACGATTAAGATGTTATTCATATCTTTTACAGTTATCCTCGGCAAAAGTTCGTTTTCACCGACATTATTCTCAATTTTCAACAATACTCACTACAAAAATTACATCAAAAGTCGAACATTAGCTGAATACTTATTTTGCAAAAGTCTTTTTTATGCCAATGACTTGGCTGTAATTGTTTTGAGAAATAATATTAACATTATAAATTCAATTAAAACAAATTAAAAGGAGTAATTTTAGAGGTTTAACAATCAACGCTGAGAAGTCAGTAATAATGTCCACGATTACTCGGTTCCAAAAAGGAAGTTTTTCCCGAATTATTGTGTATTCACATATTCATTCAGGAAGGTGAGAGTCAATTTGAAAACGAAAAGTCTGCTTTATCAACTCGAATGAGAGTAACACATATTTATGACAAATTAAAATGTCAGTATGGAACAATAATATGAATTATCTAAAGTAGCTCATCTTCTGCTAAACTTCCCCTACTCACCAGAGCTGAAAAGTAAAATTGACGATATATGACGTCAATTCCACTAGAATCATATGATATCCATTATTTCTGAGGTCCTTCTTCATACACCCCTTGAGTTAGATGATGTTAAGGCTAATTACTACAGAGGCATTCTGGAGAGCACTAGACCTATCATGGATAGAAAGAATGAGACAAAATGAAGATTCTATATAAAACAGCACACCAGTTCGTTAAAAGAATTGCAATGGACCCCATCGAACTTCTATCAATTATCAATCATATGAAATTTTTTTGGAGATGCATTATTAGAGTACGGCATTGATCAAGGTATTACCTCTTCTCGGCAATGATGACCCCTCAACTTCAACAACTGTATTGCCAGTTGTGAAGACTTCATTCAATTCTCAGGATTAAAATTCCTAAATCAGATAAGCTCATTTACTCAACCCTGATAATTCATCCAAGAGCCAAAATTAAAGATGATGCATAAGAATCGTCCAAAAAAGTGAGTTAGGCGTCCAAATGCACATTAAAAAGGAATATAATAGAATGTCATCAAATATCTTAGTCGAAGTTTTTGGTGAGGAAACGCTGGGAACGCTTAAATGTACATAAATGACGAAGTGATTGTGAAAGAGGACTGGAAAATAATGGACGATAGTAATAGTAACTCGAAAGGAAAATGGTTACACCATAGACTTGCAACGTCCAGTCTATCTACAAATAAATCAAACACCACCCATATTGATATTTTACATAGGTTATTTTCTTAGCATATGTTTAACTATTCATTTCAATTCTGTCCGGGGTTTTTTATACTCAACGTTGATTTATATAATATGTTAAACGCAGAGTCTTGAGTTTTTTTAAAAATTATGTGAATAAAGACCATTGGTAATTTACATTTGGTTTAAATTCTTTTATCCAATAATTTTTTTACTTTCAGGCTTTAAAAAAAATTATGTACTATGTATTTATAAATATTTTTAGCAAAAGTATAAATTACAGTTTGTCTGGATGTATGTTTGTATATACTCCGTAAAGTCATTTTTTAGTTTATCTTAAAACTACCTCGATACTTGAACTAAGAAATAACAATGTGACTTTCAAGGAGGTTTAGCAAAGAGCTTGTGTACCCCCAGCCCCTTAAATTAATAAAGAAAAGGGATATATTTAAGTCTGTAAATCCTAGCACTTTTTAGTTTCTTAGTTTTTTGATATTGCCAACCAGACCAATCGTTTCAATATTTTTTGAATCTCTTATGATTTGTATTTTATTTTTTAAGAGATAATATCTAAGTATTGAGCAATTATGTGTGAGTGTGCTCATGAAAAACGTTGAATAATACTGAAGATTTCTTAGGATTTATTTACTATATTAATTAAGGACGGTTTATTTGTTTCTCAACAAATAATATCTCCGGCACTGCTGGCTACAACTGATAGCTAAATACTGAAGTCATTTTTTTTGTAGTTGTTTATGTCTAACTATATATTTATATATCATTTATTAAATCGAACATTAGAGTTAAACTATAGAATATATAAAAATAGTGATTTGATAGCATTGAACCTTCGCTATAAGATTTTTTGATTGTTTTTAAACTGTAAAAATTTTTCCCACGTAAAATATACTACGATAAAGAAGGGAGACTCTTTGAAACACTCAAAGTTAAAAAAACAACCAGGAGAAATCTTCCCGAATGAACACAAAAAATGACCAAATCCCCTTAGATATATAATATAATAACTTAAAAACTAATTCGGAGAGACATAAAGGGAATTTATTTTAAACCTTCCCAATTTTCTCTGGCCCCATCTCATCCTACTAACTGGTCATAATAAAATAACAAAATAATGTAGAAGGGAAAGCCTAATAATAATGCCACTCTACCAAGTCAGCTGATCATTATACTTATTGACGATAATATAACCCAGTTTTCTTTTAATCTGAAAAAAAAGGTCACTTTTGTGCAATTTAAATGGTAAAATAGACGTGTTTTGGGCTAAACAGTCGGGTGCAAAATTCGATTCGTCCAAAAATTTAGAAAACGTGTTGAGTAGGATAGTTTGACTAGTGTTAGATTTTGGTCTGGAAATCTTAGACCGGTCTGAGACCGTAATATTTTTTGTGTTGGACCGTTCTAATTAGGTCCAACAAAAGTCTTGGTCTGGACCGCCCTCAATGAAAATTTTGGTCTAAATCGGTCCAAAGAAAAAATTAGGTCTAATTTGGTTCCAAAAAATCGGTCTAGAACGATTTTATAGATAAATTATTTTAACTATCAAGTTAGAAGAATGATTCTTCGATTCCCTCTATCTAATTAAAAATAAAATAATAAAACAAACGAATGTGGGAGAAAACTGATTCCTATTACTTATACAACTTATTACGTATTATTCAACTGATTTGCTCGTATAATCGAATTAATACATTTATATTCTATGTCTTAAGTATTTGTTCTAGGAAATATCGTGTATTATTGAGATTTTTTTTGAAAAAATCTATAACGGTTGATCTAGAAAAGAATAAAATTTGGTCTCTCGGAATATATGAGATCGAAAAATCGGTTCATAAAGTGAAAGCGAAGAAAATAAGTTCATAAAGTGGGACCGAAATAAAATAGGTCCAAAAAGAATAACAGAAAGAAAGCTGTCCACATAGGGAGACCAAAAAAAATCGGACCACGGTCTGAGACTACAATCCAAATCTGTCAAGAAAAAAACCCTTAAGACCAAACCGAAAAAATAAAATCGGTGCTGGACCGAGTCTAAATACTTGTGGTGACCCACTCATGATGATTCTGCAGATGCATGATGTCATCAACGTAGCGTCCCCTTGAAATGTCCATTGTGTCATCAATGAAGACCTACGATACCACAGCTTTACACGTCTCAAGGGACACCTTCTAACCCTGTCAAACAAGGAGAAAAGAGTCCCTCCAAACAAGCCTTTGATTAAGACCAAAGTCTTCCCATGGATCCATAGCATCATGGAAGACCTACTTTGAATCGGACAGCTAGACGATGCACCCTGTCACATTCTCATTAGAATAGAAGTGATCTATCCGAGAATCTGATTTATACCCCGCCGAATTCTTTATATAAATGATAACATTAGTCAACAAATGTATTTCACTTGGATTAAGATGGTGGGCTCCTGATTGCTTCTACCAAGAGAAACAGGAAAATAACCATTTTAACTCGATTTCTCTACTTTTATAACCTACAGAGTGCAATATTTTAGATATTTAAATCTCGAAAGTTTTATATCTATAAAAAATATTTTCAAGCAACAAATCGTAAATAATTTTTCGAATATTAATTTGTTAAGGTGGCTTTTTAAAAATAAAGATGTCTTCACTCTACAAAAAACTATGGCACATATATTATTGTGATCAGTAAAGATCAATTTAAACTTATAATGAAAAGGTCTATTATTTGTTATTTTCTTGTATTCGAAATAAAAATACTGAAACAATCAGAATATTTTTTTACAAACTATATTTTTCGCCTTTTATTTTTTTTATTTTTACCCAACAAAACATAAAAATAAATTATGAAGTTATAAAGGTCATTTTCATATTTTTTTGACGTAAAATCAATCAGGGGTCATCATCTCATTTAAGAGCATAGCAAAGGTGAAATTTTGTAGGGCAATATAATTAATTATATTTTAGTTATATCCATTGTACAATGCATACACAGGTTCTTGGAAATTATGCCCTCATATATATATATGGCAAAGATATATCTTCTCACGTATAATTGAAGGTTTAAAATGTGTTTTCCTCCACTTGAAATAATTTGTAATACATTTTTGAATTCATTAGCATAAAATGACTACATTTAGTTTAATGGCACCGAGGCCATCACGTAAGAGGGGAACTTGTGCTGTAGCATGAGAACATTTTTGGCAATCACCCCAGAGAAAAAACGAACCAACACAACTGAGTTGTGTTTCAACTCCTTCAAGAATGACTCCCTGTCTCCCTGACAGGTTTATGGAGTTTTTACTCAGACTCGGAGTAACATAACTTCTACAAGTTGAAATAGAAGCCCTGACTGCTGTGTTTATTCAAATTTTGTATTCCTTCTTCATCTTTTCTCTCAGCTAAGGTACACCGGTAAAAACACCAGTTTGAATCGATCATAAAAAGAAACAATATTCATTTGAATTGAATGAAGGATATATGTACATCATAAAATGTTCCTGGAGCGAATCTTGCAGTCACCATACATACTAACATAGGTATATTACAAAAGAGGGGGTCCTCTAATTTTTTTCCTCCCTCACATATTAAGTTGCACAAGCAGCTGATCGATAAGAAGTTTCGTGACGCATAAAACGCCATAAATATGTACATCTTTTAAATAATAAATTTGATGACTTTTTCTTAAAGACAGTACCAAAAATTTACCCAAATAATGTTCTAAAGGGTTTAAACTATATTGGTATTGCAAAATTCATGAAAAAGTCGCAATAGACAGCTTCATTTACTAACTTAAAATGGCCTCCGAATTAGCTTCGACGTTGTGGGCCAATAATGCCCCTTCTAATTAATAGATTTTTTTTAAACATAATGAATCTTGAACATTTTTCTATTCATAAATGAAAAAAATAAAAAAATTAATGAGAGCATTAGATTTTATCATAATTAGAAATTTGAAGGTACTTATAAATTAGTAAGGGAGTGTTATGTGTGTGTTATGCACATTCTTTTCTGGTTACTGAACCTTGTACAATTAACATGTAGGAAAATTTAGGTTTCGTGATTCAAAACTACGACAGTTCTAAATGTAGAAGGACATAATTTGAGTGAGATAATAATAACAAACTCCGTGCGTTATATTTGATACACCAATCTTAAGAAACTAGTTCTTAGTACGTACAATTTAAGGAGAATTTACAGATTTCTCATTGAATAGCAAATGAATTTTAATAATTGGGATATTTATGGAAAGAAACACTCCATAAACAACCCCTTTTCAATTTCCTATTTTGACTTTTTTCAGACTTTGTAACATACCTTCCTACTATCTAAGTATAATTAATGGTGGGTTATCTATAAATAATCCTTTTTATTTAAAAGTTTAGAAGAATCAAAAGAACCAAAAAATACTTTAACACTGGGCCGTACAGAATTATTTACCGACTTTTGTTCAGAACATATCGCAGACAACAATGACATTTCGAATGACTTGAGAAACAATTTATTCATACATTTTTAGAATAGTAAAATAGTTTGTGATCAAATTTCATCAATGAAGCCACCATTTGACTCAATGACATTGGTCAGGCGACAACTGAAGCTGCCACAGACTTGCTGGATGTAATTGGCGTCCATGGAGGCCCAGGCCTTGTTGACAACAGCCTTTAAGGCATTTATGTTCTTGTGTCGTTTTTTGCAGCCCTTGGTCTCCACGTGCGCCTAGATAGAGATGTCTAGTGAGTTCAGATCTGGGCTCTGAGGGGGCCAGTAGTCCTTGGGCCAAAAGTTCATGTTGTCCTTGAGCCACTCCCGAGCTTTCTTGGAAGCGTGGGCGGGTGTTCCATCTTGTTGAAAAGCCCAAGGAGAGTTACCGACTATGGATTTGATCCACAGAAGGACCTTGGACGCCAGAATCTTCACATAATCCTCTGCTGTTAATCTGTAGCCAGTGGGGAACCATACCGGCTTCATGGCCTTCCTGTTGGAGGCCACGAGACCTGACATCATCACCGAAGCAGGGTGCTTTGTTGTTGCCACATAGCAGTGCTTATCTTGCACGGTCATTTTGCCTGTTGAAAACAGGATCGACCGTAAAAGTTTTCTCATCTGAAAAAATGATGATGCGTCCAGATGAGCTCTTGATATCATTCAAGATTTTCTTGGCACGCTCAAGTTTGACTTCTCGCTGACGTTCAGTTAGCAGAGGGCGTTCAGTACGCCTCAGGGACTTTCCTCCAGCCCTTTTCAATGCCCTTGAAACAGTTGATCTCGACGTTCCCATCTTTCTGGCCATGTCGGTAATGGACCTGTTAGGAGTCCTCTTGAACACTGCCTTTACTTGCCTTGTTAAGTCATTGGTCTTCCTGCCAGCCCCAGGGGAATGCTTGAGATCACCCCCAGCCTCCAAGCGCTTGGAATCGTTGTAAATTGTCTTCAACGTGGCCCCAACCTGTTCCTTAATGTTGTTATGAGGCACTCTCGCTCGGAGGAGGGCTGCAATTTCGATCCTCTTTGTTTCCTGATTGGACATGGTCTAACGTGTGGAAGTTGTTACGCTCTCACAGAAAGGATTTTTATTTATTTTAACAGTAAAAATACGAAACAATCAGATTGGTTGCCACAAAACCTCTTAAAAATTATATTTACATCATCGGTAAATAATTTTGCACGGCCCGGTAGAATAGGGAAATGCTAAGGAATAATATATGTATATCTAAATATTGGTATGGATTAATGTTGTTCAGTACCTTGGCACTATAGTCGTGCCAGGGTATTAATGCATCTTAAACAGTACTATAATAAACCGATAATAGAACTGGTATTTGAATAGCCATTGCGTCATGAAAATATTAGTCTGCTGATGACGCAACCCCTCAGATTTTAAAGCTAGAAAATTGTATAAAAGCAGGAAGAAACCTTTTTTTATAAAAAATTAAAAAAGTACACAAAATTCTAAGATACCTTGTAGCCTAATAGGTGTATGTCACCCCCTTAACGAATTAGTTTTAATTTTTGTAGTAAAAAAAATATTGGAAAGTACCGGATTTCAGAAACCTAAATTGAGAATAGTACGAAAACATGTATACCGTGACGACAACACAAGTAAGTCTCAAGTCTTCAAAATATATATATAGTCAAATCCGGATAAAGGACATTGCTATTTTTCAGGTAAAAAGTTGACTATATCCGAATTTCTCTTATATTCGAAGTATATAAATAACCACCATTTTCGGATGCTTATATAAATCAGTCATTTTGAGGAAACTCGTGTTTGAATAGATCCTATATTTGACAGAACCTACAGGATTTATTCCAAATTTTTCAGCAAAAGTGTTTTTCGGAGAGATTCATGATGTGTATCCGTATTGATTGAAAGTGAATGTGCAATGAATTTGAAAAGAAACATACTGAACAAAAATATTGGCGCAGGCTTACGATTTGTACCAATAAAAAGGAAATGAATCCTTATGAGAATTTTTCATTGATGTAAATTCTTATGAGGTTGATTACAAAAAATGAAAAAAGAAAAGTTGACTCTAGATGAGTGTTTTATGCACCTTGTAAAAAATTAGTATCTGAGAGAACGTTGACTACAAGTGTTAGTGTTAATTAAATATTTATTACTGCATGCCATGCATATATGAAATGAAATTGTACAAATATAAGGGAATGAGCAGGACCACGCAATGGGGGATTTTTGCTAAAACCCAGTTTACATTAAAATTTTGTTCAATAACATTTTTTATTTTCTTACATTTCATAAATTTTAAAATACGAATGTCTTTGTTTTCTTTATTCATTGCTTGATGTCTCTCGTAAGATAAAGTGGGGCATCTATTGATGAGATGGTCTGCACTTTGTTATTCGTCCATACATACATTACACGTTGACCTTGTGTCCTTCCACTTGCTTAGGTGGGCTAGAATAGGGCCATGTCCAGTGTAGGCTTCTACAATGAGTCTCAATTTTTCTCTTCCGAGCTTGATACACTTCGACTTCGGGTTATTAAGCATAGTATGTGAATGTTTCATACCTCCATCTTTTTTATATCGGTCACACCAATATTGAAAGAAGAAGTCATAAATTACTTTCTTTATGTAGTTTGGAGGCCTCCAAATAGTAAGCTGGTTTTGGCTCTCAGTACCCTTCCTTGCTAGATGGTCTGCAAATTCATTTCCTGTAATATCAGAATGTCTTTTATACCATTCTAGATGTATTGTGAAAAATGAAAGTATTTTGATCTAAATTTATAAGGTTTCGAAAATACTATAGCGCTTGATTTTGATGGGTTAAAGGTAAGACCGTTTTCTTTTCCCCATTCAATAACAGTATTGATTGACCTTTGCATTACATTGACAAGGATGTGGGGATGTTTTCCAATAATTAAAAGGAGGATATCGTAACATAGCCAACGACCTTGCTTCTTGTTTAAATTTATTAAGTAAGCTATCCATAATCATATTCCAAACGACCGGTGATTGAACGCCCCCTTGTGGGCTCCCACGGGATAGATTGACTCAAACTTCTTCTCCTTTAAGCTTGGCTGTGACCGTAGGGGTACTTAGTAAAATTTATACCAGGATCTGATACGCTCTGGAATACCGAGTTTTTCCATTGCTGCATCAGCTGAATAAAATTGTATATAATCAAATGTACCTGTGCAATCAAAACTGACAACAAGTGTGGATCATTGTTGTTGATAGATGGATTTTTCTATGGTATCGGTCACTTGTGAAAGAGCCGTCTCAGTTGATAACCCCCTTCTATAAGCACATTGTGAGTGGAGTGTTGGAATGACTTTCTCAACTTCCCAACGTAAAATCCACACAAGTCCTTTAAAAACTATAAAGTTGGAAAGAGTTATTGGTCTGAAGGATTTGGCCAGACCTTAATCTTTTTTACCTGGTTTTGGCAGAAAACTCACTTTCATTTCTTTCTAGCATCTTGGTGTATAACCAGTGATGAGGATGACTTTATAAAGTTATGAGATTTAGGTGATGATGCTATCCCCAAGTTGTTGCAGTACAACTGGTTTCAGTTCATCAGGTCCCGAGCTTTTGTACAAGCAAAGGATTTCCTGACCTTGTTGCTATCCAAGAAGCCTATGTTAAAATAATTTACTTGCATGGATGTTCCAGACGACGTACTGAGTGTACATTGTGAGAAATGAGTTTCCATGAGTATTTTTAGTGATTCAACAGGTGATTGCGCGTAACCCTGATCAGTTTTAAGAAGACCAATGGAGTTGTCTATCGTTTTTTGCAATTTTATAAGTTGAACAATATATTTTGGACCTTCCGCTTTGCTGCAGAAACTCCTCCAGGAATTCTCTCTCTGTAAGTGTATTTTTATTACATCCAGAATGGTCAATATCACTAGCAGGAGTTGCTGGGATTGCTCATAGTTATTAAGTGCCCACAACAGACAGACAACTTTGACTTATATGTATAGATGTGTACTTCTTTTTTCTTTTCTTTTTAATATGATGTCATAATGTTTAGCTGCACACTCTCGTTACTAAACTTCATCTGAAGTATCATTAATTATCGTATGTATGATACATCCCCTTTTTTTTGTATGACTGGACGAGCTTTAGTGACACACGTTTGTTGTTAAAAATAAGTCCTCCATAAACAAACAAACAAACATAAAATTTAAGAAACATACGAACTTTCCATATTATAAGTTCATTAAACTAAACCTACCATTCAAAACTCTGCTTTCACGACCCTGGTTGCTTGGTAATTTTTGTATATGCAAATTTAAAGTCATGTTAATTATGTCTCTATGTGTAACCTACCTATGACATACAATCTATTAATATTAAATATAAATCATGCTGTGACCAGGGACTCATAACATGATATTTAAATTATATTTTTTTTGACGAAGGTATACTTAATAATTAATTAGTATCAAACAATAGCTGGAAGTAATAGCCACAATACTCATGATATGTACCTATGAATGTAGGTAACATAGTATTTTTTAAATAGTCTAAATGGAACAAGAACGGAATTCATTGATGTGGTCATGGAATGCCTTGAAGAGGATACCAGCTTTTGTTGTGGAAATATTTGAATTTTAGTTCTAATAGAAATGAAAGGCAGTCATGATATGAATACTGAGTTATACTATCTATTACATCTAATAACTTTTTAGGTTATAACACAAAATTCTTCAACGCCTTCTTTAGCACAATCATCGTTTATTCAATGAAAAAATTTTTACATTTTTATATATCGATGAATAATTCTTCCCAAGTTTAAATTTAATCATGTATTCAAAAATTATAATTATTATACACAAAAAATCCATAAATAATTCACATAAGATTTTATAAAATTGTACTAAATATTTTGCAAACACAGATCGTAAGGACTTATTTACAATATTTTAAATTCTTCCGTCTTGCCTTAACATATACCAAGATACTCACGACCAGCTCTTGAGCAACCAGCATATAACTGACCATAAATCCAGGCCAACAACTTGGGCAATACGTAAGCTCATATCAAAACCCAGATTCACAGGAAACTAAAGTCTCTTCAAATTAATCTGCGTACCTATCAGGTGCATCCGCAGTATTTATATAAAATATTTCAAAATCCACAGCTGTTAACACAAAAATTTCAAATATTAATTTTTTTGGGGAAAAAATTCAAAAATCCATAGCTATTCTCAAGAAATTAAATTTTTTCGAAAAAAAAAATTAAAAATCCATAGCTGTTCATAAAAAATTTATTTATTTGTTTAATTAAAAAAAAAGAATTAAATGTCAAATATTAAATTTTTCGGCGAAAAAGTTTCTTAAATCCGTAGTTATATACAGAAAATTATTTTTTGGGAATTTTTTTTCAAAAATTAATTAAATTTCAAATATTCAATTTAATAGTAAAAATCAAAAATTACTTAATTTGGCCTAATGTGACTACAGCCCCTCCAACTTACCCATACTAAAGGAATCAACTTTACCTTGTACATGCTGACACGCGTCTGCAAGTTCAAGCTCCTCCATTCGGCTATCCTGAGGTTTATAAACCTTTCTGAACAGTTTATATTTGAACCACTCTCCACATATCTTTCCGAATCAATTCCAAACCTTGATTCTATCCTTAACGGAGTATCCCTGAATTTTCAAATTATTCTTAGGGGTCCACTTTCACTAGAACGATCGAACTTTCAATATAACCCCCTCTTGAAAAACTCTTTGTATTGGAGCAGAGGAGAAAAAACTGCATTGGTTCGAAAAAAATATCTTTTTTATTTTTGAAAAATAGCATAAAAGATACACCCTCTTCTTTTTTCTTTTTTTTTTGATTAACTTCAAAATGTAGAACTTTTTATCAAGAGAGTCTGTAATTTTTTAGCATATTCTTCTGAATGACTAATTCAGTAGAATTGACAAAATATTACAAATCTTTGAATAAAAGATGACTAACTGTGTTTAATAAGTTGTGTTGCGTGGTTCCTTATCTAAATGGAGGACCACAGTTCAGTCCAGTTTCACTTAAAGAAGGTAAAATAGATCTCTCGTGATGTCATTGAGGTATTTTTTTCCTTATATTAAATTATTCTGTTATATAATAAAATAAATAATATAACTAAATAATAATAATATTTTTTCGCATTAAAACTGAACACTCCTTTAAATTTTACGCAATGCACATATTCGTGATTTTATTGAGTTGAAACCAGTTTATACTTCAAGGCAAAGGTCTTGACTAGTTATAAACATAACTCAAGCAAAATATAAATAGCAACAGTGAAACAACAGCCGATAATATGGAGAGACGTCGAGTCGCAATTTTAGAACTTTCCGCAAAACTCCCACCAAATTGTTTGAACAGCCGTTTACAGCGTGGTAGCCAAAGGTACTCCTGAGGTGACCACAAGATCTAAGTCAAGGCCTCGAAGGTCGGACGAAATGGTTGCTGCCGTGAAAAAGTACGTCGAGGATAAGAGAGGCAAGGTCACCGTCAGCGGCCTCTCCAGGGAGGTCAACGTCAGCAGAAGGACTATGGACTGGCTAGTTAAGAAAGATCTTGGTCTTATAGTCTACAAGAGAACCTCTCGTCAAGCCCTCAAGCCGTAAAATTTAAAGGAGTGTTCAGTTTTAGACGTGCACACCGTTATTATAAGGAAAACATGAATTATCTGAATACATTGATCTTATTTGGCATAATAATTTCTTATAAAAAAAAAATAAGGATCGGTCCAAAGGACATAGTGCTCCATGAGGTATATCATACACCGATTTTTGATTTAAGAAACAACAATGTATTAATGAAATATGACCGGAATATGCAAATAGCATCAAACGTGTATACAGAGTGCACTGTGTATAGTACTCCCTGATGTAAATGATATACATATTTTGATAAAAAGAATATTAAGGTAGTCGTATTATTGAAATATTGCAGCCGTGTGCATGTTTCTATTTTTTTTTCGTTATTGGCCTCTTATCCTATGTAATTAAAATAACTTATATATATTTATATGTGTGTGAAATGTATGTCTCACATAGTAACAGAAAAAGATAGAACATATATTAAATACCAATTAAAAAAGGGAGTTAGGAAGAGAATGAGCGAGTTAATCTTAGTATGTATCTTCAAATTTCAGCTGTAAGCCAAAATTGGAAAAAAAAACAAAACAATGCTCATAACTCAGCAACAAATAAAGTCCTAATAAAACGTTTAACCAGGTAGGAGTTAAGATCTGCAATCATGTGTAAAACTCGTGTATTTGTGTAGGGGATAAATTTGATCAATGATTTTGAAATTTTAGTCTACGATCTATAGAAATATCAGTCAAAATCGGTATAGAAACAATGGTCCTAGAAAACTTTGCCTGATTTATGGTTGAAGAAGGAACATGTCCTGTACAATAAATAAGTCACCGGGTCAAACAATTGAAAAATTGCTGTATATTTATCAAAATAAGTATTTTGACATGCTCAATTATATGTTGCATTTTCAAGAGTGTCAAAAGGGAGTGCAGGTTTGATCGAATGGGCAAATGGTTCAACTTTGTTGGCGGAGGTAGTTATTTACCATTTTATTTAAAGTGATAAATTATCAATAAATTCCAAATAATGCAATAAATGGAGCTATATATGCAAATAATAATGCAAAAATAAAAAACCGAAAATTCAAATAAAAAATCAGAAAAAGTGCTTACTTTTGTTTTAAATATGTATATCAAATTTTATATTTTTATTCAAGGGAGCCTTAATTCCACTGAATAATCACTTGTTCCCTCAGGTGGTCCTCCGTTATCCTGTTCCTTTTATTAGTGAAAAGGTCCTTGAAAAAGCCTTGTTCGCAGTGGGGGTGTAGTCGAAGCTGGTTATGACGCCAAACACATTCTCACCAGAGAGCACAAAACCAATATTATTCATATCATTAAATGCTGGCTCCTTCTTGAGAATCTCCTCCAGCTTGTAGGCAAACTTGGTGGTAGCTTTGGCTTTGGTAGACCGAATCCCTACACTAATAATTACGCAGACAGATCCCATTCAATAATTATGGTACGTAACAAATAACTATTAATAATGTTATGTCAGTATTTAATTGTTCGGTCGAGTTCAGTACAATCTAAGGACTGACCCTTCAGAACTAGAACTGATTAAACGAAGGAGGAGAAACGAAGTTGAGTCACGTCATCAAAACTCAACTTTATAAGTTTTTAAGATTTAATATGTACCGACAAACAGTGAAGTTGAAGGGACTACAGTCTTCCGTCCTAAATAAGCACAGAACACAACAATAACTATGAGTTACTTTATTGGGGTCATACATAAATTTTCTGAGTTAACCAAAGCAAAAAAAATCCCTATTTATGAATCATTCTAAATTTATAAATGCATAATTAATAAGTATTAAAATCATTATGCATTGCGAATTTAGCTTTCTTTACTAATTTACATGACATTTGAAGGTAAATTATTCCACGCTAGACTAAATGTAATACAAAGTAATCACTTAAAATAAAAATAAAAAATCATTGCATGTCAAAGGGATATTGTTGAAAATATAAGTTTTTATAAAAAATCATTCCTTATTTGAATATCAGATAGGAAAGAGCTATGTATATTCTATACATGTATCTCATAATGCTATTAAATTCAGTCGTAATTGCACTTGGAGAAAATGGTAAGATTACATCACTGAGTTTGTATATTACAAACTTTTAATACTCCTTGACATATTGTAATAGATTGTATAAAACAAAACCTCGTTGTCTACAATAAATATCCCTATGTGCATACGTATTTAAAAGATACCATTGATTGTCAAGAGTATTGCTTTAAGGATTTGCATTGTTATCTCTTTGACTATGGAATAGACAACAATTTTTGCAGATTATTTAATGTTAGAGTGGACAAAATATCATTCAGAGATAGGCCCAATTCTGTGACAGGGCCAAAGATATGTGGTATGTTTTGATTTATGTACTTAATAGAATTCTGTATTATTTTTCAATATAAAAAATAGATGATACAATAAGTGTGTCGATACATTCAAAAGGAAAGGAAATTTTAATCTCAGAGAATTATCATAGAGAGGAGCTAAGTATATCAAAATGTAGATATAAGTGCCTTAACGATATATCCTGTAAAGCTTGGACACACTTTGACGATCAATGTTATTTATATTCATACCCCCTCTACATTGATGATCTTTGGGAGCAGGGACCAAATACTCCAATATTTTATGGAGTGAATACAAAATGTAAGTCAAAATGAGTCGATTATTTAAAAAGAATTGAAGTATATAGGTATGTACTACTTTTTGTTCAATAAATGAGATATTGGCGTGTTTCATGACTATGGTGAGAAACAATCCCTCCAAAATGATGTCTGTATTCTGGATTTACACTCTGAAAAATCATCAAGGGTCGGAGTATGTAATGAAGATGGATGGATTCAAATACTTCAAAACAAGCGACTAAGTCAAACTAATACCATTGATATGGCGTCTAAAAAAGGGGAAATTACATGTGGTAACAATTACATTATAATTGTTAATGCAACTGGAAAAGTGGAGCAAAAATTCGAATTTGACATGTTGCGATATCTATCCTTTAAGTTAGGACATTTCTCCACGCTACATTTGAATTGTCTTAAATTTTCTCCCTTTGTAGATGCAATGGACATACAACATGCAAAATACCAGCAAGTCAAAATTTTCAAGTTGAACTGAATTATACTTGCGAGCCATTACAGATTAAAAGGTTCATATCTGACCCTCAATCCTTCAAAAATATCTTAGACTTTGGCTTAAGACAACTCAATATAACAGCTACTGATACAAACCAAAATATATTGTCTGCTTCGTATTCAACCGTGGGGTAATTAATATTTTATAAAATTAATAACTAGGTATTGTATATTTTTCGATGAAGGAATGATAAAGGAAAATTGGTGTTCTCTGGATTTAGTGGCTCAAAAACTCTTGATATATTTGATAAACTTAAGTCAATATCTGAGAATGATTCCAGGTAAAGCCCAATTAATTATACGTAGTATTTGAATACTAAACCAAATTTATAAATTGAGTCAGTAATTTTCAGTTCAACAATCAGAAAATATGATGTCTAACTTTTTTTAATATTTTTAGAGTATATGATGAAATTAAAAAAGGATTTGAATTTATCATGCACAATTTCGAAGAATTCAACCTTTCCCTTTCCCCTCGTTGTAAGTATGAAAATACATTAGGATATTCTATATCCTACTTGGATAGTAAGCATTTTAAGTAAAGAGGATAGCTTGTGATAATCTATTGAAACAACAGCTTATTTGTAGATTCATTTAATTAAAATATGCAAGGCCAATTGGTTGCCCTTGTTAAGCAGTAATATTAATTTGCTTGTAATTTTCTAATGTGAAGATCTGAAAATATATTTTTTCAATTTGGAAATTATCTTAAAAAATAAAAAATTTATAAATAAAAAAGTATGTTAAAAGGTAAACTATTAAATTTATATATCTCAATAACCTTTGAGAGATTTTTATTTAAAAAATAAATAATATTGCCACAGTATATAAAACTTTAGAATCATGTGAGTTACTAACGAGTTTAAAAAAATATTTTTGTGTTATGTTCCCCTTTACAAGAAAGCACAATTTTAAAACACAGAAATGAAGGTTGGAAGATTATATTATTATTTTTATTTTTTTTAATGTCATCCTCTTCAATAGATTTTTGTTTAAAAATACACTGTAATACTAGATGAAAAATATTACGAGCATATGCAAGGGTATAGCAAAAATTTAACTGATACCTTTTTTGAAAGAATGAGTGACTTATAAATAAGGACAATTTACCTGAAGTTTTATTTATAACTTCCTCCGCAAAAGGGAAGTTTCCACATTTATCAGACGTATACAGTGTTTGTACTTGCTTCAACGTCAAAAATTAAATATTTAAACTCTGGATATAATAGTCTTCAAACCTCAACCATTTTGCCTTTGAGATAAAAAGAAGAATAGTTTAATGCTTTCTTGTTTTTAGGAATAAAAATTCCACGTTCCATCAAATCTTGGGAAACCGAGGTTTGCTAATTGGCTTACAATTTTAATTTTTCGTTGCAATCCATTAAAAAAAAATTTACTTTCAACGTCCGATAGATGTAACACTCACCAATAGTTTCTTGTCTTTACATTCTTTCTCTGCACAAAACACATTTCTCATAGTAAGAAGACATTTTTAGTAATTTCGCAAAAAAATATTTTGATAGACATTTTTTACTTATAAATAATGTAAACTTAGTGGTTGTTTTTCTAGAATTGTCCTCTGTAACAAAATGGAACAGAAAAAAGGAAAAAAGTAAGGAAGATTTATTGACCCATGTATAATGCGCAGTCTTTTTTTTTTTTTTTTACATTTTACTAACAGAAAAACTAACATTATCATATGCTGTTATCTCTTTTTGCTCCAAAGAGTAGCTTTAGAAAAAAAAAAACTCCATTAATGTTTTTATAGGTTAGAATAATCTCCATCATAACTAATGAATGCAAAATAATGATTAAACGTAAATTTTATAGAGTTATTTAAACTTTTTTCTCCTTTCTAACTTTGAACTAGACGTAAAAACGTAAATTATTATGTTGGGTAGAGCATAGCCACTAGACATGCTAATTCATTACTTAGTTTTGTGAATAGTTAATGTCATCAAAGTAAAGAGTAACATTGCACTGAAAGGTTGTTTGTATTGTTGTTCCTCGATTACAAGTACATACATTATGCTTAGAAAGTTATTAATTTATTACAAATATACAGATTTTGACCCATTTCATTTGTTCATCTTGTTAAATATCTTATATTGCAAATATTTTCTGTATACCTGGCATAATTATTTACTACACATAATTAATAACAACCTACAGCTATAAATTGGATCTATATTTATAGTCTCTAGATTCAAATGACTCAAAAGTATAACCACTTTGGAACTTATGGTAATTAAATTCTTAAGATTAGTTCAAATATATTCTTGTGTATCTTTACATGAATAAAATTGTTTTCAAGATACAAAAATGGTAAAAAAAAATGTTATTCAAATTGTTGAATCACATTGTATGATAATATGGCATTACAACTAGACTTGATGCAAACAGTATTATGATTAATTGCAGTCTGATCCAAACAAATAATAATCAAAAATCATAAAATATTGCGTCAATTTCTAAATCGTCAACTATTGAATTATAATTATCCTTGAAAAAAGTAAAAGCGTGTATATATGTATTATTATTTTTAAATTATTAAATATGATGTTTCAGTTAAATTAAGTTAATGCTTATTTAAGTTAAAACTATAATCAAATTTATGTTCCTTTAAGATCCGAGCTTCCGTTTTGATCACTTAGATATTGAGGATATCCATTGCAGAGATTTATTGAACATATCACTTTGTAAATTTCGATATCCCCGAGAAAAGGGAGTACAAGGCATAAAGTCATCATTTGGGGAGTGTCATGAGCCATTTGCAACAAGATCAACAATGAAAAAATTTGAAGACTCACAATGTACATATCAATTGCCCCGGCTGGAGTGGAGAACACTCATGACAGGACATTCCAATTCAACCCTCCTTCAAGTATGACATTACGACTTGATTTGATGTAGACATTTTCTAGGCTTATTTTTACATAGTTAAAAGTTCTTTAAAAAAGGAACTGTGGAGATACCTTGATTCCAATGGAAATTATGTATTCAAAATAGAAATAGGGATTTCATATATCAACAAAGATCTTCAAAAAACTAAGTTTAATCTTAGCCTGGTATGGAAACAGGGTAATGACATCTATGGACAACGAAATGGTACAAAAATATTCTGGAATGAGCTTTTTTTCTTCAAAGGAAGTAAATGTAGGAACCTAACGTTTATTTTATCATTTAATAAAGATTGAGACTTAAAAATATATATAAAGACTGCGAGCAAATAGTTTTAATATATGAAAAAACACACTGTTATATCTATTAATTTAGATTGGAAAGCATTTACTGGTTTATCATTAGAGAATGAAAAAAAATCATTTGGAGAAATATTTTATCTTGATGATATAGGTCAATACTCAGATGAAGAAATTGTTTTTACGTTGTATGGAAACTATTATCCAAACAGTAAGGAAATATTGTTATTTTGTTTGTTTGTGCTTTCTCGTTATTTAAAATTATCTTGTTTAGTTGATGGCAACTATTCAATTCACGGATGGAGTGATTGTACAAGTCAATATCAATACAGGATCATGAAATGCAATAATCCGAGCCAAGCATTCAATGGTCGAGCATGTACATTTCCCGAGCCTGAAAAACGAGCATGTAATTATCTAAGGGTTTAATTAGATACGAAGAAACAATAGTGTATATTTATTTTAGGTGGGGTGTGGGGATCCTGGGAGTCATGGAGTCCATGCAATGAATCGATGAAAACAAGAAAAAGAATTTGTGATAAGCCCGTGCTGACAGCAGAGGATTGTATTGGGCTTGCCTTCAGTTCTTCAGAATGCGCTATAGGTAAGTTCCTATGATCAAAAAAATCTATATCTTTGTTTACAATGTTTAGATTATATAAACAAATCTAAATTTAGAGAGCACAATTCAAACAACATTAAAAACTTCGGCCAGTATCTTTACATCCATCTTAACATCAATACCTTCATCAAACACTACAATGACAAAAACAGAAAGTAAGTTTTTTAAATAGACATTTATTCGATATACTTCACTTTTTCCAAACTTTGAATTAAGCAACAACACTCAATATCTCATCATCCGTTACACCGACAATGATGTCTACGGAGAAAGAAGAAACAACGACAATTACTTCAATGGCTGTGTCAACAACAAGCTCATCAGGAGATCCAGTATCAACCGTGACTCCTACAGAAAGGACCTGCACTCAATACGAACCATGGAGTGAATGCTCTGTTTCATGTGGAATTGGTGGAATTAAGAGAAGGATTCTCCAATGTGGCTCTGATTTGAAGATTGAGTCAGAGGAGTGTTCTGCAGAGGTTTGTACTGAAGGTAAGTTCGGGTGACGATAAAGTAATATGATGTTTTATGATGCAAGTATAATATTAAACTAACAATTGTAAAAGTCAAACTGTGTGAAAAACTTAACTGAAAAAACCATGCTCCCATTCATAAAAACGTAAGTATAACAAAGTTTTTGCCTTAGATTGGTGAAATCTCACGGTAAGATGAAATTTACTTTACTTTAACTCTTCATTATTCATTATTTTATTATTATTTTTTAGGTATTAATTTGATGTTATCAATTTTTCTAAGGCAAACTTGTTCCAATGCTCGCTGGATTGGGATTACTTCATTTAATAAATAACTCATGTTAACAAAAAATCAAAATCAAATGTTGTTAACATGTATAGAGCAATTTATGATAGAAACTTGTAATTGCCTAGCCACGAAGGGTATCTACAAATGGGTAAAAGAATGCCAAAGTTACTTGAACGACATAACAAAAGTTTAAAAGGTCATTTGCCAACTATTTGTCATATTTTTATGGGAAAGAAAGTATTTATTATATTTAAATAGTCAAACATATGCCTATATATATATAACAACCGGTGAAATTCAAAGATCAAGCCTATCTCATGCCCTTTTTTTCAGGGATAGGTAATCATTCAACTATTTGAATCTAATGTATACTTTTTTTCCCCTAAAAATATTACAAATGGTCAATTTTGAACTTCTATTATATAATTGTACATAGTAATTTCTCAGTTCTTCTACCCCCTTTAGAGCGTGTGTGCTTGAGCCTTCGCTTACAGGTTTCCCTGTTCAACCGAAAATTAACGTGGTAACCCTGACAATTTGAATAATGTTTGGTAGGAGAGAAGCTTAGATATTAGATTAGGCGTAAGCAGCTCTGAGAAGATTGGAATGGAAGTAAACACAGATCCCACTCAGCAGATAGGAAGAATATAAGCAGGAATTCCATCAACAAACCGCTGTTTATCTATCATATTCTAAGTCATCGACACGTTTTTATTAAATAATTTTTGTTGCTATAATTTATAATACAAGGGTTAATTGATATATCATAAAATATTATAAATTATTTCTTCTTAATTGGAAAATTGGTATTGCTAAGAATGTGATTCAAAATTGATTCTAAATACATGGAAAATGCAAAAAAAAACTTCATTGACCTTATTGAGACTAACAAAATTCTAAAAACATTATTTTAATTTCTATTGATGTCATATATTTACCAGAGTTTGATAATAACATAGTTGAAATGTTGTACTCTTGTAGTAAAAAATAGATCTTATGTTCATTTGATAGTTTATAAACTTCTTTTATGCAAGTTAAAATATAAGAACGGTTTCCTTATACTACGCTTATTTCATATATATTCAAAATAATCTGGAATTGAAATTTATTCAAGGATTATTTTTATTCTACCTATTTTTTATTTTTCTGTTGAAGAAAGTATAGCTCGTTTAAAAGAAAAAATTAATATTAAGAATTAGTATAATTTATTTCAAAATTAATTAATATTTAATATATATATAATATTTTGTAATGGGTAAGTAAATTGACTATATATTATTGAATGACTGATAATTTAAGTAAAATATATTGAATTCAGAAGATTTTTCTAGATTTTTGACATGCTTTTTTTGTAGTCAAGCATCAAAGCTGTGAATAAGTTAAAGTAGAACAACCCATTAAAAACAAAATGAATTTGGAACTGTATACAAGTTGCATAATTAATTCCAATTCTACTATATACATAATAAACCAAAATGCTTGTCTCCTGCTTTTCGAGAATCATCTTAATTTTGTTAAGTTCATTGAATTTTACAAGAGAATAGTGATTGACTCTAGACAAGAAATGTTATCCAAAACCAATTAAGCGTTTGAAAATAAAGATATATTTTTCATTGCGATAGAGGAAACTACAGACTCGACGGTGATTCATGTCCTCCGTCGATTTTGGTCCTTTAGATGGTTATTTTTTGGGTAGTCTTTATCCCATTAGTCTGGAAAGTACACAAAGATTACAAGTGTTACTGTAATAAGTATAAGCAACGTTCTAGTCTCCAATTTCAGTGACAAAAGAGTTAAAGTTTTCATTGCCAATGGAGCAGGGTATTCCATTAAAGTGATTTAAAACAATTGACTATTACACTAAGTACTTCTTCAATTCAGTCCAAGAGTTAAGGATGAAAACAATGTTGCAATCTAAAAAGAAAAATTTGTTTGGAAAAAGGATCTAGTTTAGTCAGAAATACTATTTTTTAAACAAAATTTGAATCTAAGCCAGGTAAAAATTTTAACTTTTATTTAAATATTAGATATATGTTACAGTTGTCAAGATTTATGATCCATAATTATAGACAACGTTTCCAATAGGCAAATTAAAGTAGTTAAAAGTGTTAAAAAATTAAATCAATAATAGTAATACCACTTTTGTGATTTATTAGATCCTTTCATTATCTTCATTATCTCCAGTGTTTAATAGTTCAATGATCCATTTCAATATCATAATATTCTTGATATGAATTTACGTCAAACAGGACTTCTTTGTTTATTCCCAAAATAATACTGAAAACTCTCTCAAAGTCATACTTAACGATAAAAACTTTTTTGTATTTAAAAATTGGCTATCGAGAATGATGGTTTCAGGTCCATACATTTATAGAAACGAAGAAATGTAGAAATAGGTGCCTATATAATAAAGCTATAAACTAACAACCTCCACAATTCATATCTTGATGAAAATTTTCAGGATAGAAGCTACCCACAAGAGATATCTCTGATGAAAGTCTAAAAAGTCAGTTCAATAAGGGTTGTAAATAAGTTTGCACCTCTTCTCTTTTTGTTGTGCCATTATAAATAAACTTTAGTTTCATAAATATAATGTAATTTTATTAGTAGTTATGTGAAAAGTATATTTGAATATCCTCCATAAAATAAGAAAAAAATCCATTTATTGATTCTAAGATTCTGGAAATGTTTAGATTGATAGTTTAAAAATTTACTCAAAGAAAAAAAAAATCATTGGAAGACTCAAAGCAATGTCGATCAAAAATATGACAAGAATTCTTTTTTGTCTGCTAGGAGTTGCTAAAGATACAATGAGTTATTATTTAACTAACTAGGCAAAATCCTTCAATCTTGCTTTTAATTGAACTTTCAAGGTTTTACTTGCAAAAAGAAGAAAAAATGCCTTTATATCGGGTGGCCCATCTAGCGGTTGCATTTTGAACTTCCACTTTTTTGACGTCTGACAGATGTAGTAACATTCTCATTGTGTCTAATATTTTGTGAAAGGTCTCCGGTTTACGAAATGGTTAAATTTACGCTCAAAGAAAATTGTGAAATGCTGAAGACTTACTTCCAAAATGGAGAGTCTTGAAACGAAACTGCAAGAAAATTACGTCGGTCGAAATAAAGCGCCTTCCAGGCAGTTTGTTGATAAATTTGTGAAGCATGTACACGAAACTGGTTCGTCAATGGATAAAACAACGCGTACCCGTGTTCGTCCAGTGCGCTCAATCGAAAACATTGCTGATGTTGCCGAAAGCGAAAAAATGAGAAAACGAGTAAGGAGCTGCCGTTACGTTCAATGGTGATTGCTATCGGGCCATGTTGGAAGATTTTTTGTTTCCCCAAATGGAAAAAAAAGACATCGATGACATTTGGTTACAGCAGGATGGTACTACGTTACACACAGTCAACGTTACAGTGTATCTTTTGTGCACTGTCTTCGACAATTGCATCATAAGCCGAAATGGCAACGTCAAATGGCCACCTCGTAGCTGCGATTTGACTCCGTTGGACTATTTTTTTTGGGGAACCACCAAGGATTAATGTTACGCTAACCATCCAGAGACGATTGACGATTTGAAACACGAAATTGGAGTCGCCATTGCAACTATTGATGATCATACAATCGAAAATGTATTCAAAAATTGGGTCGACAGAATAGGCTACTGTAAGGCCAGCGACGGCGGCCATATGAATAAAGTAGTATTTTATTATTAACCGGAATGTTGAGGCTTTCAAATATAAAAAAAATATTGAAATATATCCATCTGTCTTTTTTTTACAGCAATATCAAAAAAAAAAAAAGTTTCGTGGGCCACTCTTTATGATTTTGGAGTGAAAAAATTAATTATTGCTTTAAAGAGGAGAAACAGTTAGAATAACATTAATACAGGGATAATTTTGAATTATCTTTAAATTCATATATATTTATTTTATTATGCAACTTAAATGAATTAACACAAAAATAGGCAAGAATTTTTCTGTTACATGGAGATGTTAACACACACACACAATTATTAAATGATAAACAAAAAATTAGAAAGAGCACACGCATCAACTGTTGTTTTTTTTTTCTAATCGGTAAGCTTAGTATTTTCTTTACACATCTCCCCTCTTTAATCATTTACTAATACAGTATAAAAAAGGGAGGATAAAGTACTCGTAGCACTGTATAAAAATGATGAAATCTCGCAGCCGTTTAGTTCAACTCATATAAAAAAAGAAAACAATGGAAGAACATTATATAAAATTTAACAAAATGAATGTGACTTTAGATGGGGTTTAGCATTGAGCTAAAGTAAAGTGTGGAACATTTATTTGTTAAAGAAGTTTCAACATGTGCCTAGGTAGAACGTTGTTTGTTGTTTTGGCGGCTTGCCAGAAGTATTTTGCGTCAGTTAAAAAATGGCATCGATTAAGGAAGTATTTATTCTGTAATTGTAGAAAAGGCAGAGTTTACTTGTTAAAATTTGCGACAGATGAGACAATGTTTAGATAGAACAGTTCTTAAGCCTGTACAGGTCTTTTGTACGGAGAGTCAGGAAGGAAGATGAAGAGTCTGAAGGTGATTAGGAATCAACAGCAAAGCGTGCTGATCACAAGATGACGTCAGGCTGCCAAAGATCTCATTGATGATGATCTATCTAAATCAAATAGGGTTATTACCAAGAATCTAAACTGTTCTATAAGGTTGATCAGGAAGGATGTGGCAGATTTTTTGCTATACAAACCATACAATATGCAAGGAGCTCAACTTCTGACCTCCAAGCTTACCAGACTTCAACCCTATGGAATTCTGTAATTTGCCAAAAGAGACTGTCATCAATACTTGATCTTGTATTCGAGATCGAAGCGAGGCTATTAGTGACGCCAAAGGCGATAATATTGATTGATAATAACCTTTTTATATTCAGGGTTCATTTGGCATTAATTACTATTAAAATGGGATAATTAGTTTAGGATAAATCCATTATTTTTAAATCGTGTTAGTTGTTAAATAGAGGTCAGACCATGTACTTCCAGGCTTATCAAATCATTTTTTTAAATTGTTATTATTTTGAGAAGAGAACGTCTAAATATTGAGCGAGTAGTTACATAAGAGTGTGCTCATGAAAAATAATATTGCCTAAGATTTTTTGGGGGAGTTATCTTCAATATCAATAAAACAAAGTTTTTATATTCGTCGAACCCTAACAACTTTGGGCAATGCTAGCATATTAATAAAGCAATATTTAGTTTTCTGAACATTTACGTGCTTGTTTGATTATCAGAAAAGAAGTCAATTTGACAAAGAGGTCAATTTAAAGAAATGAAACGAAGAGTGAATTATATATATATAAAATAAAAATACTGAATGTAAAATATAATTAGTTTTTACAAAGGTGTAGGTAAAGTACAGCCAGGTAGCACTCTAGAGACTAAAGTACACCCTTGTCAACATATCATTTCTTTTTTTAAACTCTTATTATTATTCTTTCATTCTTGATGAGATAGCATATAAGTATTGAGTAGCTACGTGTGATGTATTTTACGGGTAGTTATCTTCTATTTTATTAAAGGATTTTTTATTTATTTAACGGACGCATAATTACTCTGGGCAATGGCAGGTACTTTCACTAATAAATAAGAGGAATGTGCTAACTACCAACTGATTTTGGGCCGTTTTTTTCTGTTTCCTTTTGGAGGAAGGTTGCAAAGTACAAAAAAGGTAATTAATTTTCGCACAGTCCGTTCCTTGCAATAAATAAAAATACTTCATACGTCTTTCATTATTTTTTTTCTTCTATGTTCCTTTAATTGGTTCGATGGAGTTGCACTGATTAAGTATAAGGTAACATTATACTATCATAATTCCTCCATCTGACCTAGGAATCTTTTGGTAAATACATATACATCAAGTATATTTCTTTCTCTAGGAATCACGGGGCACGAAGGTACACACATCAAGTTAATTGAATCAATCTTATTTAAAGCACCTGATTTAACGTATTTATAAACCCAAATAGTATTAATACGTTGTCCCTTGCACATTCTACCTGAGGGTACCAATGCTGAATATAGCTAACAAATTTTTTGATCTAGGCTTCGAATAGACAGAAAAACTTGTCGTGTTGCCCATTATTTAGTTATATGTTTTGTAGATGTAGTCGCCGACCACACAAAATTCATTCTATTGACATTCATTTAAATAATTCTGGTAAATTACCTAAGATACATAATTATAGAGAAAGAAAACCACAGAACACGTCGTTACTTTTATTGTATCATGCAACGTTTCTTTCAAAAAGGAAGGGGGGGGGGACCCCTCAAATCACATAGTTATTAGCCAATTCTCCTTAACTATGGATTTATTATTTGATAATAATTGTCAGAGATTGTTGTTTTATTCTAATTAACTAGAGCTACTTCGACTGAATCAATCAGCGTTCAGAATACTGATATGGGGAAGATAAGCAGAAATGTTCACAAACGACAACAAAATATACTTTAAATATTTATGTTAGTGAGATAACGTAGATAGAGGAGTCAAACATATTTTTATTGGCAGTTCGACAAGGGATAAAGGTGTTATATAATGTTGTAAGACTCCATTTAGTCTACTTTCAATCATTCGCTTAATAATGTGTCATTTTTTATTTTTGACCCTTTGTCTAAAAAAGTGGGGTTTAACGTCTCTTTGGTCTTACAATTCAAGCAATACTGATATACATTAGGGGTCGTCCACTGTTCTTAAAAATGGAGATACTAATAATTGGAAAATGACTAGGTCCATTGGGAGTTAAAGTAACCTATTATTGAATGTATATAAAATACTACAACGGTGAAGGATTCGAACTACTTTATAGGCTGGAGCACTTTCCCTATATCATAGATTTTAAGTACTGATGCAATGATGAAGTCAATTTCCCTGAAATGTAGACAGTACAGTTATGAGCTCGCTGTTGATACCCAGTCCTTTGAATCCCTTGACATGGTCCTTAGGTATTGACTTACCCTTTTTTGGTTTTCTCAAAGACTTACATCAGAGTCTTTTCAAGGCTGCTTGCAAACAGAGGCAGATAACTCATATACCATCCTTGAGTATAAAAGTATCCATATCTCAGGAACGTATAACCTAATTCACAATTATAATAATATGTATGCTAAATTTCATCAAATTATAATATGTTTCGACGAAACCCTTTGAGTTGTTTGATGGGAAATTGCACTGACTCAAATTAATTAAAATTTTTTGGCTTATCTTTAATCTGTCAAATTTTAATGACTTTGAATTTCTTATCAATGAAACCTTCCAGAAGCTTAGCTTTAACAATAAGGTTGATACTAAGTAAAAAAAGGAAGGAAACACTTTTTGAGAATTGGGTCCTTTAAACGATTAATTGTAATGTATGATAAATTTGCTTTCGTTGTGTGCTGTTTTTTCTGCAAGTTTTGAAATTCGATAGCAACCCATTTAGACTCAAAATTCCTTACACATTTCAACACCTACTTTTATTTAAATGATATGTAACTAATTAAAAAATTGATTTATATATCTCAAAATTTGTACCGATATTCCTGACTATTCTTATACGGCTGAAAAAAAAAAATGAACAAAATGTTCTACAAGTACGGTTAAATTTGATAACAACTCATGCTATTGAAATTATTAAAAAAAGTTTCAAAACTCTTACCCCTTCGTTCATGGTAAAACTTTATGCCCTCCCGATTTTCATGTACGGATCTGAGATCTGGAATCCTTCCAGAAACTACCTGTTTAAGTCCTTATGAAAGGTTCAAGCTGGGTTTGTGTCGTTTTTTTCTTCATTAGGAGATAGCGACAACTTTCAATGCAAAATCAAAAGACTTGGATTCATCACTTTGTATCATAGACGTGCTATTAAATATGTTATTACACTCCACCGAATTAAAAAAAAAAAGTTACACCTCTCTCCCTCGCCTTGAATACTAAATAAAGGCTAGCACTTCCACAAAACGAGACCTTCTGGCCACAATACCATCTACCTCCAAAACTAAATATAGACATTTTTTTGCATAGTTTTTTTTTATTATAGATGGGCTAGTCTTTGGAAATGTATGTATACCTTTATTCTTTCCCCAGAGAAGTGAGGCGCTGATCTCAATCAATTTTTAGTTAATTCTTTTTTGTGTGATAAATATATGTATAGTATTTATATTTGGGGCTTATTTTATTATGTTAACTTTTTCTTTATACTATTAGGTTATTTAAAAAAGAAAATTATATTCTTATTTTAAATGCACCTGCATCCCTAATAATGATCATTTTTCTAAGCACAAAATATAAATTGACCTATGTAGGCTTTGAATATTGTTGCCGGTCAAAATGAATAAATAAATTTTTTCAATTAAAAATTGATTTATAAGTCTTAAATTTTTTAGACATATTCCCTAAACTACTCTTATATAAAATGTAACCTCATAAACTAAGGTATATTTAAAAACCACAGACATAAAATACATAGAGTGATGATTTAAAAAAGTAGTTAACGCCGTCAAAAAAGAAGAAACAGTTGCTTATAACATGAAAGGCGCTTAAAATATTTTTATTTCTTTCAATTTTTATTGTAATAATAATAATTTATTATCCTAATTATAGGAATTTAAAGATATTAATAGGTCAACAAAGTATTTTTAAACATAAAAAAATTATAATATTTATTCCAATTTTTACATTTACATATAATTTTATTTAGTTTTACAAAATTTTAATGATTATTTTGGGAGATCATTCTAACTATAATTCAATTTAAGAATAAATAATTATTGATTTTTAAATAGAATGAGGTTCGTGAGTATGCTCCAAACTTTGTTCCCTTGAATTTTCTCACTTTAACGTTTTCCAAAAAGATATAATTTTATGCCTTCAAATAATTTTAAAATAGATTTAATTAGTGTGAATATATAGTTTGATTCAGGAGATGATTCAAAGGCATGAACATTAATAAATTGCAAACCCTTATTAATTTTCTTAAAACTGATATTTTTTACAATAATGATTCTTTAAAATTGTTAAAAAAAAAATTGAATATATTGAAGTCGAATTCTTCCTTGATCTTCTAGAGAGACTTCACGTGGAGTCTGTAGTTTCCTCTATTGCAATGAAAAATACATCTTTATTTTCAAATGCTTAATTGGTTTTGGATAACATTTCTTTACTTAAGACTCCATTATCTTGGTAATGGAGAAGTTAGAGTGAATCACTATTCTCTTGTAAAATTCAATGAACTTAACAAAATTAGGATGATTCTCGAAATGCAGGAGACAAGCATTTTGTTTATATTTTAAGATATACCAATTAACCCTTGTATTATAAATGATAGGAACGAAAATTATTTAATAAAAACGTGTCGATGACTTAGAATATGATAGATAAACAGCAGCTTGTTGATGGATAGAATCAACTCTTCCCATGCCTTTGTTCAGAGCATTACCATTATAGACAAAACACTAATGATCCACCCGGTGTCGTTTTCATCTTATTTGAACATTTAACAACCTTTTCATCCTTGATAAAGACAAAGTAAGATAATGGGTTAATACTTAATACCATAGTGAAACCATTCCTACCTATAGATTATTGAAAGGCATGGAGTCGGATTGAACATTTGCATGTGGTTATGAAAGAAACGGAGTTACACTTCCAATTTGTAAGTCCTCGTTGGACTCAGCTTTGAATTAAGGATATATGTCAAAGTAATTCCTGCTTATATTCTTCCTATCTGCTGAGTGGGATCTGTGTTTACTTCCATTCCAATCTTCTCAGAGCTGCTTACGCCTAATCTAATATCTAAGCTTCTCTCCTACCAAACATTATTCAAATTGTCAGGGTTACCACGTTAATTTTCGGTTGAACAGGGAAACCTGTAAGCGAAGGCTCAAGCACACACGCTCTAAAGGGGGTAGAAGAACTGAGAAATTACTATGTACAATTATATAATAGAAGTTCAAAATTGACCATTTGTAATATTTTTAGGGGAAAAAAAGTATACATTAGATTCAAATAGTTGAATGATTACCTATCCCTGAAAAAAAGGGCGTGAAATAGGCTTGATCTTTGAATTTTAAGCATATGTTTGACTATTTAAATATAATAAATACTTTCTTTCCCATAAAAATATGACAAATAGTTGGCAAATGACCTTTTAAACTTTTGTTATGTCGTTCGAGTAACTTTGGCATTCTTTTACCCATTTGTAGATACCCTTCGTGGCTAGGCAATTACAAGTTTCTATCATAAAATGCTCTATACATGTTAACAACATTTTATTTTTATTTTTTGTTAACATGGGTTATTTATTAAATGAAGTAATCCCAATCCAGCGAGCAATGGAACAAGTTTGCCATAGAAAAATTGATAACATCAAATGAATACCTAAAAAATCATATTAAAATAATGAATAATGAAGAGTTAAAGTAAAGTAAATTTCATCTTACCGTGAGATTTCACCAATCTAAGGCAAAAACTTTGTTATACTTACGTTTTTATGAATGGGAGCATGGTTTTTTCAGTTAAGTTTTTCACACAGTTTGACTTTTACAATTGTTAGTTTAATATTATACTTGCATCATAAAACATCATATTACTTTATCGTCACCCGAACTTACCTTCAGTACAAACCTCTGCAGAACACTCCTCTGACTCAATCTTCAAATCAGAGCCACATTGGAGAATCCTACTCTTAATTCCACTAATTCCACATGAAACAGAGCATTCACTCCATGGTTCGTATTGAGTGCAGGTCCTTTCTGTAGTAGTCACGGTTGATACTGGATCTCCTGATGAGCTTGTTGTTGACACAGCAGTTGAAGTAATTGTCGTTGTTTCCTTTTTCTCAGTAGACATTATTGTTGGTCTCACAGATGATGAGATATTGAGTGTTGTTGCTTAATTCAAAGTTTGGAAAAAGTGAAGTACATCGAATTAATGTCTATTAAAAAAAAAAACTTACCTTCTGTTTGAGTTATTGAAGTGTTTGATGAAGGCATTGATGTCAAGAGTGTAGTGACAATACTGGTATTTTGTTCTGTATTTTGTAATGTTGTTTGAAATTAAAATGTAAGATATATTCTAAAACTTTAGCTCGTACATAAACAATTTTAAGAAAAAAAAATCGCTTCAAAGTAAGGCTTTAATCGATTTTTTGTGGTTGTTGTATACAATTTTTATAAATTGCAATAAAGATAAAGTAATAAATATTTCATTTCTCAAATCCTAAATTTGTGATTACTTTTAAATAACGAGAAAGCACAAACAAACAAAATAACAATATTTCCTTACTGTTTGGATAATAGTTTCCATACAACGTAAAAACAATTTCTTCATCTGAGTATTGACTTATGTCATTAAGATAAAATATTTCTCCAAATGAAATTTGTTCCTTCTCTGATGATAGACCAGTAAATGCTTTCCAATCTAAATTAATAGATATAACAGTGTGTTTTTTCATATATTAAAACTATTTGCTCGCAGTCTTTATATATATTTTTAAGTCTCAATCTTTATTAAATGATAAAATAAACGTTAGGTTCCTACATTTACTTCCTTTGAAGAAAAAAAGCTCATTCCAGAATATTTTTGTACCATTTCGTTGTCCATAGATGTCATTACCCTGTTTCCATACCAGGCTAAGATTAAACTTAGTTTTTTGAAGATCTTTGTTGATATATGAAATCCCTATTTCTATTTTGAATACATAATTTCCATTGGGATCAAGGTATCTCCAAAGTTCCTTTTCTAAAGAACTTTTAACTATGTAAAAATAAGTTCAGAAAATGTGTACATCAAATCAAGTCGTAATGTTATACCTTGAAGGAGGGTTGAATTGGAATGTCCTGTCATGAGTGTTCTCCACTTTAACTGGGGCAATTGATATGCACATTGTGAGTCTTCAAATTTTTCCATTGTTGATCTTGTTGCAAATGGCTCATTACACTCCCCAAATGATGACTTTAGCCCTTGTATTCCCTTTTCTCGGGGATATCGAAATTTACAAAGTGATATATTCAATAAATCTCTGCAATGGATATCCTCAATATCTAAGTGATCAAACCGGAAGCTCGGATCTTAAAGGAACATGAATTTGATTATAGTTTTTAATCTTACTACATTAACTTAATTTAACTGAAACATCACATTTTAATAATTTAACAAATAATAATAAATGTATCTTAACTTTTACTTTTTTCCAATGATTTTTTAAACAAATGTTTTTTTAATCTTATTAAATTTTTTATTCGAGTAATTAGGGAACAATTTTTCAAAATTTGAGATTTATAGATTATTTTTTAATTTAAAGAATATGAATTGAATAGAATCTAACTACAGTTTTTGTCTTGTTTTTTTTTTTTTAATCTATTATATTATGTTTTTATGTTACCAACTACTTTAAAAATAGTAGGGAAATATGGTTACAAATTTAAAGACATATAACATATTTAAAGAAATGATCATTTCAATAGAAGAAATATTTAAAATATTTTAAAATCTTAGGATCAATGGTTTAAAAGATAACTACAATAAATATTGAACATTTCTAGTGTGTTTGCTTCTCTCAAACGATAAACTACAAATGTAGAAATAAAAAAAATCAAGTTTTTATCGTCAAGTTTTGGGGATTAAATAATTTTCATGTGTGGATCATTTTAAATATAAAGAATCATTTTATGCAAGAATAATGAATGTTTACTAAATATTTTTACTCCATAAAAAAATTAAATAAACAAAGAACTTTGTTTTACCTCTTAAATTTTATATTCAAATTTTTCATACGATTAGTTGTCATGAGTAATGGAAATTCTTATAACTCTTCCCCCAAAATTTTGAAATTTGCTTAAAAGTTTCCATAAAAGATCAGAGATATTTACTTTATAAGTTATATTAATATATTTAATGTAAAATTAAACAAAATCATTATATCATTGTAAAATCATAATATCTTTTTAACATGTCCTTTGGTATTATTGAATTATTGAGGGTTGTCAATATTCCTTAATGAAGGTTACAATTGTGAAATTAGTAAGGATTGCAATTTTGATTAGGTCTAACCCTTCGAGGACCTCAGTATGACCTCTAAGGATTCGAGAAAATGTATGGATTTTTCAAAGTTCTTGAAAAATCAATTTAGACAATTTCCAAATTGTAAAATTATATTTTCAGATCTTCACCTTAGAAAATTACAAGCAAATTAATATTACTGCTTAACAAGAGCAAAAATTTAGTCTTGTACATTTTAATTAAATGAATCTACAAATAAGTTGTTGTTTCAATAGATTATCACAAGCTATCCTCTTTATTTAAAATGCTTACTATCCAAGTAGGATATAGAATATCCTAATGTATTTTCATACTTACAACGAGGGGAAAGGGAAAGGTTGAATTCTTCGAAATTGTGCATGATAAATTCAAATCCTTTTTTAATTTCATCATATACTCTAAAAATATTAAAAAAAGTTAGACATCATATTTTCTGATTGTTGAACTGAAAATTACTGACTCAATTTATAAATTTGGTTTAGTATTCAAATACTACGTATAATTAATTGGGCTTTACCTGGAATCATTCTCAGATATTGACTTAAGTTTATCAAATATATCAAGAGTTTTTGAGCCACTAAATCCAGAGAACACCAATTTTCCTTTATCATTCCTTCATCGAAAAATATACAATACCTAGTTATTAATTTTATAAAATATTAATTACCCCACGGTTGAATACGAAGCAGACAATATATTTTGGTTTGTATCAGTAGCTGTTATATTGAGTTGTCTTAAGCCAAAGTCTAAGATATTTTTGAAGGATTGAGGGTCAGATATGAACCTTTTAATCTGTAATGGCTCGCAAGTATAATTCAGTTCAACTTGAAAATTTTGACTTGCTGGTATTTTGCATGTTGTATGTCCATTGCATCTACAAAGGGAGAAAATTTAAGACAATTCAAATGTAGCGTGGAGAAATGTCCTAACTTAAAGGATAGATATCGCAACATGTCAAATTCGAATTTTTGCTCCACTTTTCCAGTTGCATTAACAATTATAATGTAATTGTTACCACATGTAATTTCCCCTTTTTTAGACGCCATATCAATGGTATTAGTTTGACTTAGTCGCTTGTTTTGAAGTATTTGAATCCATCCATCTTCATTACATACTCCGACCCTTGATGATTTTTCAGAGTGTAAATCCAGAATACAGACATCATTTTGGAGGGATTGTTTCTCACCATAGTCATGAAACACGCCAATATCTCATTTATTGAACAAAAAGTAGTACATACCTATATACTTCAATTCTTTTTAAATAATCGACTCATTTTGACTTACATTTTGTATTCACTCCATAAAATATTGGAGTATTTGGTCCCTGCTCCCAAAGATCATCAATGTAGAGGGGGTATGAATATAAATAACATTGATCGTCAAAGTGTGTCCAAGCTTTACAGGATATATCGTTAAGGCACTTATATCTACATTTTGATATACTTAGCTCCTCTCTATGATAATTCTCTGAGATTAAAATTTCCTTTCCTTTTGAATGTATCGACACACTTATTGTATCATCTATTTTTTATATAGAAAAATAATACAGAATTCTATTAAGTACATAATTTAAAACATACCACATATCTTTGGCCCTGTCACAGAATTGGGCCTATCTCTGAATGATAGTTTGTCCACTTTAACATTAAATAATCTGCAAAATTTGGTGTCTATTCCATAGTCAAAGAGATAACAATGCAAATCCTTAAAGCAATACTCTTGACAATCAATGGTATCTTTTAAATACTTATGCACATAGGGATATTTATTGTAGACAATGATGTTTTGTTTTATACAATCTATTACAATATGTCAAGGAGTATTAAAAGTTTGTAATATACAAACTCAGTGATCTAATCTTACCATTTTCTCCAAGTACAAGTTCTGCAAATAAGTATTGCAATGTAAAACAAATGGATAATGTTAATCTCAACAGCCTCATAATCAAATCATGAATACATTTTGCCGAACCCTTTTTATAATTAAAACTTATGAACTACTCATGTTATAACTATAAATTATTCATTAGAGTAATAGGTAATCGAGGACGTTTAAGCTGGGTGTTGACTGTGGATAAGTCATAATTTTCCAGGAAAACAATTTGTTAAATGCTTTTTCCTTTCCTTAATCTAGAAAAAGCACGATTTAAAAAAAAAATCTTTATATTTGACTACAATACACATGAGTACGTATGTCCAATTGTTGCTGTATTAACGCACTTGCCTTAATTCTCATGCACTGGTCAGATTCAGTAAGGTCTCCCACAAAATAATAGTAATTTTTTAATATATACATATTGTTTTTTTTTCCCCATTTGATATCAAACATTTATCTAGAACAGGGTTTCCCAACCTTTTTTCTACTAAGTACCCATTTATCATTCTATGTGAATAGCTATGGACTTGGAACATTTTTTCAACAAAATTTAATGGCTTATGAAAAGATGTAGATTTTTGAAATTTTTTCCAGAAATTTAATTATTCGTGAATAGATATGATTTTAAAAAAAATCCAAAAAAATTAATTGTTTATGAATAGATCTGGATTTTGAACTTTTTTTCCCCCAAAAATGTAATTTTTTTTAAATAACTGAGCATTTTTACTTATAAAATAATCACAATTTCTCTCATTTTATAAACTTGGGTATTAGAGCTTCCATAGTGTTTTAGCCATAGTTATAGCCCCTCGTGTAACACAGTAGCACTTAATAGGCTGGTTAATTTAGAAGTTATTTTCGTTTTCGTATTTTTTTTTTTTTTTTGCAGAAACTTCATCAATGATGACCCACAAAAATTTATTAAACTGATGTTAATTTTATATTGTGGCAGTTAGTAAGTCATTGGGCTTGGTCAAGGATATACATCACTAACTTATGAATTTGTAAGTGTAAAAATGGAATGTATGGTTATAATTCACAAATACATAATGAATAACATTTATGTTTTCTTTTCCGAACATTTGAAATAAATATTGAACAAAATTTTAATAATAATTCCATTCCATCTGTATTGAAAAATAAATAAACACGACGGCGTGTCGAATGAAAGAAGTTCTAATCACTTAATTCTCCGTACTCAATTATGATATCCTTATGACAGATTAATCATATTGGACGAGACTCATGGATTGACGAACAGACATAAGCATAATATATATTGAGAAATATGAAGCATCTTAGGGGCAAGATTCTATTTTTTTTTTTTATTATTTTTTTTTTTCGGGGGGGTGGCTAGTTTTTACAATTCATCTAAAAAATATGCCAAAATTAAATTATTTTTGTAAAAATGTGAAATATTTACTTGTTTCGAGAAACATTACAACAATTCACAGCTATTTACAAAAAAAATTAAATTTTTTGAGAAAGAATTTCAAAGATCAAACGCTCTTTACAAAAAATTATCCTCTTTTTGGAAAAAGTTTCAAATAATCAATTTTTTGAAAAATAAAATAAAATTCTAATATGAAATTTTAAAAATAAAATTCAAAAATCCACAGATTTAAAAAAGAAATTCAAGAATTAAATTTTAATATGAAGTAAAAAGCAAAAATACCATAATTGGCCGCAGGGGGCTACAACCCCTGCGGCCCCTGAGGACACACTTTATTATTATTATTATTCTCAACCAAAACAGCCAAACATAATTATCATTATTAATTATCAATACATAGGTAAATAGGTCCATATAAATAATAAAGTACACATAAGCACCTACCAAAAAATTAAATTATACTAAAGATATTTTTATTAATTCATTCATATTTTCACTTGGAAGCTTCTAAACGTGAATAAAAAATTAAGAAAATCTAAGTTATTAAAGTATTAGTTCCATTACTTTTTTTTCTCTCTCTTAGTTTTCCTTTTTTCCCTTCTCCCTCGATCAAGCAAACAGATCAACTATCAAAAAGAAAAAAGAGGAACACAGAACGGGTAATAATAATATAAAAAGATTGAAAACATTTGTGACTAGTGAAAAATTAACTGTTAATTTAAAAAAAATACTATTCCTTGGTGTTGTTGAAGGTCTTCGAGAAAAGTTTTATAATTAGGAAATTTTCAGTAGGGAGTCTTGTCTTTCATTCAACAAATACATTCTTTTGGTGCTAGTTAATGCCTTTGTTGGTCTTGGAGGAGGTGATGGTGATGGGAGGTAGCTTGACAGATTCGACCACTTTGATGGCTCTTTCAACCGCCTGTGAATATATATTATTTATAAATATGATTGATTACTAAAATTACAAGAAAATAAATTGCAATATTAATTTTAAAGTACATCATTTAGAATTTGAAGGGAATGCTTCTGAATAATGCTATAATTTCGTTGTCCAGACATTTGATACTCATTGGACAGTGGATTTCAATAGCCATTTGTACTAGATTTTCGAGTCATGATGAGTTATAACTATATTCTAAACCAATTGTTGTCTCAGATATAATCTCTCCTTGGGGAATTTCTTTTTCCGGAATAGGTGGTGAACTTAATAGGGATTAATTTGTCTGCTTCTTGCAATATCTTGTTTTATCACATTAGTGTACTCTTGAACATTTAACTTGGCATTGTTTCAGCCATGTTTTGTGCGTCCAAGACCAAAACAATTTTGATAATGCAATTTAATTAATTTAAATTTCAACTTTATGAAGTATCTTTGTAACTGTGGTATGGTGGCAGGGTCAGTAATAATTTCTACAGCGTAATCACTGTCTCTCCATACGTCGTTATATTCTTTGAATTTGCGCTCAGCCTCTTCATTGGAACATTTTTTGAGCCTCCATTTCGTTTCTAAGTTAGGTTATTGTAGAAATAATAAATCTCATGAAAACACCAGTCAACAAAATTTCAACTTCCCCCCCCCTTAAATTGCAGGGGTGTCCGTACAGGGGTGGGGCTAGATGACCTGTAGCCACCCAAACTAACGATTTTTTTGTCCTTTTCTGGTAATTTTATTGTCATTTCGCAAAATTATTCAGGAGAGCAAAAAATTTAATATTTGAATTTTTTGTGCGTAACTATGAATTTCAAAAAATATTATATTTGAAATTTTTTTTTTTTTTTTTTTTTCAATAACAGTGGATTTCTGAAATTTTTTCCAAAAGATTTTATATTAAAATGTAATTGTTAAAATTTATACGTGAATTTTTTTTTCAAGAAAAAATATAATCCTGTGGATGCCCCTGCTATGGGGTTCAATATAACTAAATTTAGCGCAAATAGTTGGAAAGCAATTGCACATAAAAAAAAATGCTACATTATTTTAAAAGAAAGAGGTTGAGGGCTAAGTGATATATGAAACTTCCGTTTTTAAATTATGCATACATAATACTTAATATCGCTGGTTTATATCAAGGGTTCCCTTTTTTTAATACACAAAGACGTGTATTTTTTTTTCATTTGATAACAATAATTTTACTAACTTTTTTTTATGATTTAAAACAGACGACTCTACGAATACGGGCCCTTATAACTGTAATACATAAGATTTTGATTTTTATCCCGTTTAGAATTTGAATAATTTAAAACTCTGTTATTGATACTTATTTTCATAAAATTTTAAATTCAATGTATGAAATAATTAATAACCCTTCTCTAAATAATTATTAACAGTTGGCAACAAGAAAAATACAGAAGACTAACTACCTATGAATTGGGTAAAAATTAATTACTTCTATAAAGAAGAGAACATTCTACATTTAAAACAAGATTTGTGGAGATAAAACTCTTTCTGAAAGATAATTCATGAAATTTTTTTATTTATATTGAGCTTGTTTATGTAAAAGTTCTTAACTAAAACGATGTACTATAAATATTTCATAGGTAAATTTCTATTGTTTACAACATTTTTTGTTGTTTTCTGTCCCGTTGATGTAAATATAATCAAATCTCCGACCTCTTTTGACACTTTAGAAATTGACCATATAAAAATACTAATTTGGGTAAATATAAAGATTTTTTTTTTAAATGTTTGACCTTATAATTTAGTTATTGTCAATGGCATTGCCATTTCTAACTTAATTGGGAACTGTTTTGATATATGTAAAATCGTAAATTCATCGCCACCAGAAGGAAGGATGATTCTTGGAATAAATACAATTATTATATAAGATGTACCTTCTTCACCATAATGTAGATACATACTAAGACTAACTCACTAATTATCTTTTTCCTTTTTTAATTCGTATTAAAGATACATTTTCTCTCTTTCTGCTAGTACTATAATTATATTTTTGGATTTTCAATTTTTTTGGATATTTTCGAATCGTCAACCCATACCTTTAAAAAAATCTATGGGGCACGGGAATCGGTCTTGTTTTATACAAAAACAATCAACTTATTACTCAAAAAGCAAACTTGCCCTCTCGAGTTCAGGAATCTGGTCTGATAGAATGAAACATAGCCCTATTTACGTAAATCATAATTATTTACAACTTTTATTATTCAATAATTGTTTACTGGGAAAATAATTAATTTTAACTCAAATAATCAAATTTAAGAACACTCATTAGGACTAAATAAGCTGCAATATATCACCAATATAATTCACATTAATTATTTCAAAAATGGATGCACTCACCAGAAAAAATAATGTTCATAACTTAAAAATTGTCAGATTGTGGTTTGGCAACCTTTCTAGATTTGAGCTTGTTTTTAAATGATCTTTTTCTGCCTTTCTGTCGGATGTTGTCATTGAGTTGAGAAAACAAATTTTTTCACATCACGTGAAAGAAGATTTGTGAAATCTTGCAAGAATGCTTGCTTATGTGTGACCTTGATCACATATACATAGTATAGCCTATTGCTTCGATTATAGTTTCTGATCTCTTTCTTGACTCTTTATGATGGATTTCATTCAAATGAGTAAAGTTAGGGTGTAATGATGATTTAACTTGCAGAATGTTCAGGGGAATGCTGAAGTATTCTTTCCTTCAGAAGTAGTTATGAATATTTTTTAAATTGTGTAGACGGTCGAAGATGAGATGAACTATTCTATTGATGTTGTGTGGGTGAGTAATTGAAGTCTGGAGCTCACCACCACAAAGAAAATGAGTGAATAACTTCCTGTTGACTGTGTGGTTATCAACTAATACGGCCACGACGATAAATCCAATTTGATAGAGGATTTTCATAATTAAAGTATACTTCGCTCTAGAGAAATTCAGCATTTAATTTTGCAACTCGTATAAGTGTTACCATATCCATGTAGTTTCCTCCAACGGATTTGATCATACATGGAACGGTCGTTCTAGTTGTTTCGTTGTTCTTGCAGCCCAAGACCTTACCTTTAACAAACTCGACACTTTCTGTGGAGTAGACCTCAGCGATTATTAGATTGACATTACGCTCTCTGCTGTTAAGGTGTTTGATCCTTGTTCCAAGACATTTAACTATAGATGACGGTAGTCCAGTATCTACGGTAACTGCAGTAGACATAGTTCTAAGATACTTGGGACATGGAACTGTAAGGAAATTCAATTTGAAGATTTGATCATAGAGAGCCGTACTAACATTTTCCTACAGAGGATAAACAGAGAGAAGACACGGTGAAAATCTCCTTCTGTTTTTTTTTTTTGAAGAATAATGTCATCTGTTCCATGATGAAAAACAATTTTGAAGAATGAATTGGGTCCAAGTCTGGGGATGCAAGTAGTTTGTTCAATAAGCCCAATATGGTTTATTAAGTCTTTTCATTATTCAAGAACTCTTTTGATCCTAAATACGCATTAATGTGGATTACTTCAGTTACTGATTTGATGACATTAGCCTTTGTGGTAGAACTACTGCTTAGCGTGTGATGTCCATGAAAAATTCAAAAGGTAAGGTCTTCTTGAATTTCGAGGCTAGTCTTAATAGAAAGGCCTAACAAGGCCAAATTCGGATGATTTAATTAGTGCAAATCCCGACGGTAATGTTTCAAGTAACAACTAATCATAAAGCTCGTTAACGGTTAGCGCCTCTTCTTCCCTAAGAATTTTGAGCTCCAAGGCTTCATGACACTCATTTTTGAGATGGAGTCGTAGGCCACAAGCGGATGCTCGGGTGGCTCTAGGTATAGCGGGAGGTATGGCCACACTCATACACTCACAAACAGCACATTAACGACAATCACAATTCATTTTCAAAAAATGATATTTTTTAAATCAAGGAGTAAAAAGGAAATATCAGAAATAAATTCCATGATGCGGATTTCCCTCAAACTGCACCCAACGCGTTACTTCGCCTACACAAAAATTGGCAATGTATTTTGTTGTGAGCTGTCAATTCCCTCCTCTGACTTGATAGATCATGGCTATTTCATGACTTATTATTTTGATAAAAAGACGGATTAAGAACTTATGGAAATTTTTGCTCCGTTTCCAAAAAACCTTTTCTGATAGGTCTTAAAATATAAAAAAATATTCACAAAAAGTGTAGATCAGGCCTGATTTATTCGGTCCAGTTCAGTCTTAGGACCGGTGCTATTAGTCCTTGAGACTGGTTTTTTTGACTGTCAATACTAGAACTTATACAAAAATAAGAAATAAAGTTCAGTGACGCCATCAAGGAGCGAACTTTAAACGTTTTTAGGCCTGATATGCATCATTGAGCTGGACTGGAATGAGATTGAACTGGACAGAATTGCGGTCTTCAGTCCTAAATAAGTACAAAAATAACACTACTCTTGACATAGCTTAAGATCTTTAAGGAGATACTATTATATTTTGTTATAATTGCGATCATTGGATCGAAATTAGACAGTTTTAGGCCTATTAAGCATTGGTACGAGAGGCATAAAATAACATATATATTTTTAAATTGAACTTTTACTTATTCCAAAAAATCCAATAAATTTTTCGAGAAAATAATAAAAATTGATGTTTTTTTTCTATCTAACACGTTTCAAATATGCAATCAAACTTTTAAAAAAAAAAAATCAAAAATCTATAGCTATTTATAAAAAATAATTTATTTTGGAAAAAAAATTTCAAATATTAAACTTTTAGAAAAAAAAATTCAAAAATCTATAGCTATTAACAAAAAATTTCAAAAATCTTCAACTGGTCACAAAAAATTAAATTTTTTCCAAACAGAATTTCAAAAATTAAATTTTTTTGAAAAAAAATTAAAAAACCCGTAGGTATTTACATAAAACTAATTGTTTTTAGGAAAATGTTTCAAACATTACACTTTTTCCTTTGCTGCAAAATTTGCCCTAAAGACCTTTTTTAAGAAAATAAGTCTTTCAAAAAAATTTTATTCCGATTTTCCAAATAAATTTTTTTCATTCTAACCCTAAAAAAATTCTAGTAAAAAGAAAAAAATCCTGAATTTGGGAACCCGTCTATCCCACCCTCTGCGGACGCCCCTGTATCTCAACTCTTAACTAAAATTGAAACACTTGCTGACAAAGTTTTTGGCATTTGAATAGTCGTTCTATAGATTCAGGGACTAAAAAAACAAATTAATCTACAAATTTTCTTTAATTATATTTAGTATTTATTATTTATAGTGAGTATAGTGATTTATGGGGTATGAAAAGGATTTGTCATGAAATGCAAAATAACAAATGTGAAATATGAATTTTGGTAGATATGATCATATTATTATATCTTAATATTTAGTTTCTATTACTGATGGTAGTTTTTATTGATGATAACCTCGACGAAAATAGTAACTGCCTCATTCTTTAGTACACATTTAAGTTTGATATTTTTCCTCCCTTAGACAAGAGAGATTATTTATTTTCCTATATACCTGGAGCATGAGGGATCGAACTTTGCATGAACATTGAAAAGTTGGACTGAAATACAGCTCTGAATATTTGATCTAATAGATTTTTAATCTTTTCTTTATTTATATTAAGTATTTACTATATGACCGATACAACATAGTTGAAGATTTGACCCCTGTTTTTGTGAAAAAAAAGTGTGGAAAAAATATTTAAGGTAGAAAATAAACATTATGAATTGTTAAATAAGTCTTTTCTAGAGTAAAAATGTTTTTAGATTATGATTTTTTAAGTTTCAATCCCACATTTTGTGTTGTTTATCAAAGAAATTTGAATTTGTGACCGATTTTCCCCAAAAATAACAGTTTTTGTCCGACAATTTTTTTGAATTCCCAATTTTGTAGATCTATGGAATCTTCAAAGTACATTACAAAAACCAATATTTATGTTCTAATGATAAATAGCTACAAGGACTTTAAAATAAAGCTGTTTGTTCAGTCGTTTCTTCCATAAATTTAGTGCAAAGGCCGTTTAAAAAAATATGTCTCGAGTAAGGTATTTAGGTCTTATATTGAGTCAATTATTAGAGGTGAGCACTCACATATTGAATAAAAGTTGTGTTAAGCACTATTTTATAAGGCATGTGTCCTCAAAAAACCTCTCGTTTAAATTTTACTCTTGAAAAATTGGAAATAATAGAATGTATATCATCACTAAATAAGATCAAACCTGTATGTATACAAATTAAAGATAGGATACCTTCTCAACCTATTTGGAAAGTCCTATATTAGATCTTTTAATTCTATTTCCATGCAAGCCTAAAATTAATAGATTCACGTATATAATTACAGCAAATAAACCTTATACAATATGAATAAAAATCAACCCATCTTATTTGTTTTTTTATTCTTTAGAAATAATGAATTTAATGTATGTAGTATGTAAAATATTATTTGCATTGTTTTGCTAAGTTATTTTGAGCCCTCATCATGATAACTTATTTAAAAATTTATGTAAGTATACAATAACAATTATAGTTACTATATAATATTAATTATTGGTATTTTTATACTCTTCCAAAAAATTGCAAATATTTGGAAGTTTAACATTCATATTAAATTTTTGATTCGTCCATTCCTTAATCATAAAATTGTTCTCCCTGTTAATTCTCCAGTTCTCAAGTTCAAAACTCGAATCCACACTCGTGAAATAGTTGTTTATAAATCTAATCTTATTGAAAAATATTTTTGTTAGACCCTTCTAATATTTCAAGATCTTTTAGTATTTGTTTTTAGTTTATTATTTATTTTTAATATCAATTTAAATATGAAAATGTGAATAAAGGGATTTAAAAAATATGTATACATATTAAATATATATATATTTTTTTTTTTAGGCCTTGGAACCTAATACATTTAATTCCCAGAGAATGCATGAATCTTGAGGCATTTACCTGCATTCACTCAAAATTGATCTTAATTATTTAACTCTTTACCCATCCACTCTAGGATATTTCTGCAGTTGGTCTAATTCAGAACGAAATAAAAGCTAATATTTTAAATTGCAAACTCATATTGTGTACGCATAATAATAATTGTTTTACGTTGCAGTGATGGATACTTGAGTTAAAATATTTCAGGCTGATATATTAAGTAGAGTTAATTGTTCATGTTAAGCTTTCATTTTGAGCCCACGAAGAGAAAATTATTAGAATGGCGGGACATGTTTTCATTCCTAGTTTATTGTTCTTGAAATATATATTTGGACTCTGGAAAAATGTTAAAACCATATTCCTTCTAGGGAAGAAACATCACATGGAAAAATGATGAAGTGACATCAGTTGTGATACCTCAAAAGGAACATATCTGTGGGAAATTTTATTCATGCCCAACTAAATTAGGAAAATGGATGACGTGGTCTCCGTTTTATTAAAAAAAGGAATCAATGAGCGACTGAACGGAAATTTTTGAGAAAATATTGGATGAAGGGAAAAAGTGGGAATTGGTCCAAACCTTTAATATTTGTGCATGGATTTCTCAACTCCAAGTGTTCAGAAAGTAATGTTTCGTGTTGTACTTACAAATTATGTCAAATGAAAATGTTAAAGTGACTTAAGTTCTCTTCAGTCACATAAAAAAGTCGTAAAACATTGTGAATTACTTTCTTCGAATCTACAGATATCGGGATTTTGTAATCCCAGCTTTTTATATCTTATTCATTTAAATCATCAGCAATTTTAACTCCCAATTCTATATTTTGTGAATCCTTCCAGCGCAAATTATTCATACATCTGATTAATTATACAACTATTTTCGAGCAATCGTAGAATCTTGATTTTTTTCATGTGTAATAAATTAATTAAAAAATTGTGATGTTCACCAGAAAAATCAATGATTGCATCATTAAATATTATACAATATAATTAAATTTCAATCAGCACATTTTTTTTGCCTCTTCAAGGTTTATATTGTACGTAATTCTAATTTTTAATTTATATTTTCATTAAATGGCATAATAAACCAATAGCTAACCCAAATGATGACTGACTTATGAATTAGTTGTTCATATACTTATTTGAAAAAAATAATAAAGAAATTTCATCTAAAAACGAAAGAAAAAACTAATCTGTTACGCAATATCAAATTTTTTTATTATTAAATAATCATTATTCTGATGGCTAAAATGTGATTTTTGAAGAGCTTAAGCAAAGGGGGAAATATTATAATTATAAGGGCATCCACAGGGGTGGACTGTAGTGGCTGTAGTCCCTCCTCCAAATAAATAAATTTGTAAAAAATTAATATTTAATATTTGAAATTTCATTTTGAAATTTATTTCCAAAAATTTAATTCTTAGATTTATTTTACAAAAGTTTTAAAAACCAAGCTCTTCTCCCTAAAAAAATATGATTCTGCGGAGGCCCCAAATTATATTTAAATGTCTTAAGGCGTACCCGTCATTTTTTTGTAATTATGAATATGCGGTTAATAATTATAAGTACTGTAATATAGTAAAAAACGAAGAATAAAAAAATAATATAGTTTTATTTATTAGAACGTATATTAAAATGATATAACAAACTTTATAATAAAAATAAAATTTAAATCGATTGAATTATCTCTAGAAAAATCTTTTTGTTGTGCCAAAAATAATATTTCTGCGGATCCAATTTTACTTCTTGAAAGAGCTCCTTATAGTTGTCCATGAGTGAATGGTGTATCTGGTAAATATAATCCCACGTATGAAAGTGTGTAAGCTTCATACAGTGTTCAAGAATATTATTATAATATAATAGACTTGGACGTACCAGTATTAAATATTTTATTTCGAATGATTAAATTAATGGTTTAAATAACTCAAGAATTTAGTGAAACTTGTCGATATTATAAGGAAATTGGCTCCTTTTTTAACCATAATGAAGATTCATACCTAGACAAACTTGCTAATCCTCTTTCTAATTCCCTTTTTTAATTCCTAGTATTTAATATATTCATGTTTTCCTTTTTTCCGTTGGTATAATGATTCGTTTTTTTAAATGTATAGTTTGTGCATTCGAAAATGCACCAAAAAAAATCAATAAAATCTATTGACCATCAAGGTTGCCAACATATATTTTTTCTTTTTTTTTTACATTAATGAGGATTTAGACAATTTTCCCATCTCTGGTTATTTTGAACTTAAATTGATCTATGAAATAACAATGTATTAGTATGAAATGTTAAATAGAGTTTATACAGGGTGCACTGTCATTTCACTACATTTTCTGGAAAATGTTAGTTTCAGGAGTTATAGGCTACTAAAAAATGTCCCAATTTACCGACACCTCCCTATATAGTTCTCACCGATGTGTATCATACCAATATTTTGGTATAGAAATTAAAAATGTCGCCGTATTAATGAAATATTGTGGTCCTGAGCATTTATAAAAACCGCACTGTTTTTGTTATTTGTCTCTTATTTTTATAATAATTCATCTGTATTTTTAGTATACCTTAAAATTTGAATTAATTATAACGCAGTTATGTTAAAATGAATTTTGTTCGTTTTGATTAGTAAGCGCTCTAAAGACTAAAGTACTCATAGGTCATTCGACATATTATTTCTTTTTTTTTTCTTCAAACTTCTATTCTTCTTCTCTCATTCTTGAGGAGGGAACACTTCATATGAATTTATATAAGTACTTAGTAGTTACGTGTGAGTGTCCTTATGAAAAATGGAGAGTAACGCGTTATGATTTCTTTGGGAGTAATCTTCTCTATCATTAGGAACATTTTTTTCTCTTTTAACCGACCTCCTAATTACTCCAGGCAAATGCCGGGTACCACTACTGCTAGCATAAATATAGCTAAGTGTATGCAAATACCATATATATAACTAGAGGAGTAATGCAAGCAGTTCAGATGAATTGGCAGTTTTCTTTTTAAGACCGTTAAAATAGATGAAAATAAGGTCAACGTCTAAATATTTAAAAAAATATCTATTTCAGATATATAATTTCTTCTTCTTTTCTATTCCTTGCTCCTTCCATTCAGCTGACGTGTTGCTCATTTAGTTCTTAATATATATTCTTTGGGTGTATACTATTCATATAGAGGCTGTATGTTATGTTTCCAAGCTACAACCTGTCACACCAACTTGCAGATAATCTATTTTTTATAGTTTCCTAATGCCTAATTACTTACAGCTTAACAAGTGATAATTCAAGTCCAACATCAGAACATGGACAAGAAGAAAACAAGTGAAAACAATTGACAGGTGAAAACAAAACAACGTGTAAGTTTTAAAGACGTCACTTTAGTCTATAAGACATAAATTGTAATCAGAATCAACTATAAGGTTCTTTTGAATAAATTTATGTAATTAGACATGCAATATATATATATATATAAGTTAATATAGATGCATGAAAACGTGACTTGAATTTGGAAAACACTCCTTTTTCGTCATCTCTTTAATTGAAGTGTATAAAGTATATACAATGCAATTAACGAGAGGTCATAATGCCTCATTTGGAAAGTACAGACTTACAAAGTAATAATAAAAAAAAACTTTATGTTATTACATAAACATATATCGAGGGCCAAAAGAAAATAATATATCGATTTATAACGTTCGTAAAAGATGAGACTTTTAGCTGTTATTAATCTACATACATAATCATTCCCCATTTTTGACAAATACTGTAAGTAAATATGTCATGATTCAACATAAAAACAACTTCAAACAAAAGGGAACAAAAAAAAAGAAAGAAGAGAATCCCAATAAATTTTTTAACTTCATATACAGGGCATTACAGATGAATTGGGAATCAACACAATTATAATATTGATAGCATGGTGATTTATTGATCAAATTTAATGAAAATTACCTGGGATCTTGTGTTTTGATTCATTTGATGTGACCTCTTCCAGCTTCAAAAACCTTTGCGACCTTGGCCTGATTCGTGCTACTGCCTAAATTACATCATTGCTTGATCTGGGAGTTCTTGGTCATGCTAGCCTTTAAGGATCTAATCCTGCTGTTAAAACCTTTGTTTACCTTTCCATGAAGGATCCCCGGGTAAAAGTCCTGTAGGAGTACAACATTGTTTAAACTAAACTTCTTCTCCCTGCAGTGTTGCAAGACCTCCTTCAGGATCTTCAGGTACTCAGTTGTGTTGATCTTAAGTCCAGCCTCGATGAAATGTGGTGGTATAATTTCTGCTTCCCCCATTAAAATTTTCGCATTGAGGTGCACAATGACTTGTCAAGCCCCCTTGTAGTTCAAATAGTTGAAAAGCTTTAGTCAGTTATCAACTCTTACGTCCCTGGTTTTCTTTGTATACTAATTCTTATATGAAAGAGATAATTTAGCAAGTAAAAATAAAAACAATTTCTTAGTGTGAAATTCAAAGGAGGAGCCAAGATATAGCAATTTGAAAAATTCCCGATTTATGAACAGAACCCTGCATACATACAGTCCAATATTTCATAGGTATATTAGAGTAAACTATATTGGCTATTTTAAATGCAATGTGAGACACACCCAAAGGGTAGCTAAGGATAATTTTGTAATAGAAATGGACTATAATTTGTCAAAGAATACTAATATAATCCTCCTTCCATTTTGAGAAAATTGATTCCATCTTGCTTTTATGTTGTTAACCCACATATTTCATAACTTAATTTTGCAAAATTAAGTTATGAAATTGTAATTAAAGTCTAAATGAATATATTGTTTCTATAAAGTTTATTTACCGATAAGATCTTAAAACCAACAAATTTTCCTTTTTACACTTTTTCTCCAGATGTTTCCCTTCCGCCATTGTCCCCTTCTCTTCGTTTGTCAAAACATGATACCCCCTAAATTTTTAGTTTCCTCTCTATCCTATCAATGTTTGATATTACCTTCACTGAAATTGGTTCAAGTATTTTCAGAATTAATAACCCTCCAATATAATTGAATGGATTTTCTTATTGCAGCCTTGGCCTAGAATTATTGCATAATGCTCTATTACTCTCATCGAGATACCCTTTCATTAGGTTTCACTCCTCATGAGTTTTTTTTGTGACCTTCTTGCTTCTTTAAATGAGGATAAGCTCGATAATACTCTTTGATCAATTTTTTTATTGTGTTTCTTTTTTCATTTTGATACTTTTTCGAAATGGAATCTGGTACGTAGGAGTAAAAGTAAAATTGCTGAAGACGTAAAAAAATAACCTATGAATCCTTCATTTTTGATAGATTTCATACACCAGGGATTCATACTTGGAAAGGTGTGTTATATTGATTTAATTAGTATGCATTTGTATATCAAATATATTGGTTATCTTGAAGACTATACTTCATAATAAGAAGGTTTTGTTTATCAGTGAAACAGTGATCAACTCTCAAAGAAATGGACTCCAAAATATTCAATACCCCCTCCCTCCTCCCATCCTAAAATGAATCTTTAAATCGGTACCCCTCGCCAACTGGACGTCATAAATTAATGATTATAAATTTCAAAGGAATATGCGACTTTTGACGTCAATTTCATATTATATGTAGTTAAGGTACTTTAGGAGTAATTTCAAGAGAGTGACGACACAAAACTTGCAGTAGCATAACTAAACTATGAACACCTGGTTCCTATGGAATCAAGAAAATACAACTCAAAATCTAATACAATATTTAGTTGTATATTTTATTTAATATGTTCTCCTCCACAAGCAATAACACACTCAACACGCCAGTAAAAAGATTAGCAGCTCTTGACAATGCAGGTCATGTCCAAGCCACACCACGTATGCATGATGTTTACTCGAAGCGAATCCAAGTTAAGATAAGAGGCGCTGCAGACATATGATCCTATACGACTCAAACTACAAAGTCTAGGGTGTTGATGTCTGGGCTGGAGGAAGGCCACATGGAGACATGCCAGAATTCAATATTATTGTTGTTGCAAAAGTTTTGGTTCTTCTTAGTTGTATGAGTCTCCTTGTCCTTGTTGTAACAAGTCTCATTGCCCTTGAGCTGTTTTTTGACTTGAAACACAAAAACCTCGCTAAATATTTAACCGATTAACTTTATTTAAATATTAAATTAACCAAAAATTGTTACATTTTTATTAAATAAAATAATTTAAGAATTTGGGCTAATATTTTAGTTTCAGGAGAAAATTAATAAAACACAGAAATAAATACTTCGAACTTACCTTATGATAATTGATAACATCATTTCATAAGGAACGTACCAATTATATTTTTACATCTATATACTCGTATTTTTAATTTAGGGAATGATTTTATCCATTATCGTCAATAAATCCGTTTTTTTATTAATATTGCCGTTAACAAAGTGAAGAACATTCGTCTCCTGGAGTAAGTCCTCATACCTCATCTAATAACTCCAAAAACTTGTTAATGTTGTTAATTATTATCTATTTCAAGGTATTGAAATCCTGAGTTCTCCTCTTGGTCTCTTACTCTGCATTCCGTTTAATTAGTCTTCATCATACAAAAGGCATTCAAACCCCTTGATGTTCTTTGACGTCGTAGTGAAACATATGAATCAGAGTCACTGATGGGGGGACCTCCATTCCTCATAGTGTACATATCGGCGTGGTAAGGAACGAGGGAGAATTTTATATGTCTCATATAAGTCACATGAATCAAATCAAATTTTGAAATCAGAATTGGAATACTTATTTTGTAGTAGCTCTCGAAACTTGTCCACATAATTTCAACCATTCAATCCAAGACAAGACATCCTGAATTCGTTGTTAATTATTATGTCTATCAAATTATAAGCCCTAATCATTAACAAGATCATAGATACTTCTCGGCATGTAGAATGGAATTCAAAAAAATATATTGTTAAGTTCTAATAATTTCTGGGCCTTTGAATTAAAGAAGTCATTGTGACAAGGATTCAAATCTTTTATGAATTCCATTACCAAGAAGAAGTAATTAAAACTTGTATTCTTCATCATCACATTCATTCTGTTTGGCATTCGTTTGAATCGAGGAATCGGCGGAAAGATTACGGCGACTGTTTTTTTTTGGATTCGCAAGGAATAATCCTCATCGACCATGTGGAAATGCGTAAGAATATTACAGGTGCATACGATTATCTGTTCGTTTGAAAACTGAGCTGCAAGAAAAATGCCGTTGATTGGCCTACATAAAATGCATTTTCCACCACGATGATGCACCAGGTCATACCTCAGCACTTGTGGTCGCAAAATTAACTCGAGATGCCCACAGCAATAGCACTCTCACGCACCTTCACTCTTCTGTCATCCGTTACCATATCTTGCATTTTATCAATGATTTCTGGAGTAGTAACCTCAACAGGGCGTCCTGAATGTTCAGCGTCAATTGTACCCATATGGCCATTCCCAAAATTTTTTATAAACTGTTCTAATCGAAAGTGCAGAGTCCACGTAATGGTTATCAAGCTTGTTTTTAGTCTCCTGAGGCATTATCCATTTAATAAAGTAATGATTATTAAACATAAAATTCTTTTTTTGTGTATTTTTTGAAAATCACTCCACTTCCTCGATTCCAACGAATGCCAAACAGAAAGGAATAGACCTACCTGAAAATTGGTGTGTGTTCTTCCAGGGGATGCTACTAACTAAACATAAGCTCAATGCACGTTAGTAGTGCCATCTCTCGGACTTAGTACGGAATTTTCAAACAACTCTTTTTTTTGCATTATATTTATATTTGAACGATAATATATATGATACTCAATCAAATTACATATTATAAATTTAGTTCGATTGAGTCATTATACATTAATTACTGATCTGGTTTTTAACACCAACAAGTTAAAAAATTAATGTTGAACGTCTCTGTGCATTTCGCCCTTCTTTATAATTTAATAGAAGGGTTTTCAATCAGTGTGCCGCGGAAGTAGTGAAACTTTAGAATCCACCCTTCATGTCAATATATCTAGTGTTATAATCCAAAATTTGACTTAAGACTATGTTAGAAAATGAACTGATGGAACAATCAAACCAAAGAAGCTTGAAGCTTCAGCTCACGCAAATAGACTTTGCTTCATCTGGATACTGGCTTCCTGTCAAAACAGGCAATCAAATTTATGTTGCCTTTTAACAAAACCTATCTATATAAATCAGGTTTTTCTATTGTGACTCTCAGAAAATCAAAGCCAAGGAACTTATTGAAAGAAACTTTGAATGCTACTCTTCTTGTCAACCTCTCACCTATCCCCCCTCCACGACTTGATCTCATTATTTTCCAGAAGCAAGTCCAAATGTGTCACTGTGGGTATGCAGATTATGTAATTTGGTCGTAATGAAACAGAAAAGAGAGAAACTTCTTTTTCCTCCCTTGAATACCGCTTAAGCATTTCATATTAATTTTTATTTATTTCGGAAGGAGTTTACTCCTGAAATAACATTTAAGTAAATAGTAAATACACAGACTGGAAACTGAATAAAGTCTTTAACTGAATGATGTTCTAGAAGACTGTAATTCAATTCGTTTATTCTCTTCTTTTCTTTGAATGTGTTCATAAGATTAAATCTATTTTAAAAGGTAACAGGACGCTTACTGACCTTCTATCATCTAAAAAATATGATTGGATATTTCTTTAATTTCTTATTTTCGAAAACTACTAATGATTTTACGAAGGTGTTTGTCTTATATTATGAAAATGGCATACATTCCATTATTTTAATATATGTATGTTCTAGTGCAATAGCTAGATTTTCATAAGAATTGAGTAGAATGAGTGACTGGAATTTAACCAAAATCAAATTTTGAAACCATACAAATATATATGAATCATTAGTCAAATTTTAGCACTTTTTACAAGCTTGTGAATATTAAAAATGTATACGTAAACATCAAGATCTTACTACGAGATGCGAGTTAACCAACTACTTTTTGTGGAATATTCATAATTTAGTCTAAAAGAGTTATAAAGAAAGTAGCACATTGTGTGTCATAATACAAATTTTTATTAATGAGTCTGAAATTTTTCAGAATCGAAGTATTTCACCATTTTATTCACTAATCTATGTACGCCGTGTGAATGCTTTAATTCATTAACCATCTCATTATCTTCCAGATTAAAAATTAGTTATCTTTTTTTACAATTAATATTTAAATACCTATGTACTTTAATTTACAAGGGTCGTTTGAAAAGTATGTGCAAATTCCGAGAGAGGGCAGTACTGGCACGTATCAAGTTAATGTTAAGTTAGTAGCCGATTCCTCGATTCAAACAAATGCTAAAAATAAAAATAGACCGATTTGGAGGAAGGATGGTGTGTGTTCTTTCAAGATATACTACTAAATAAACATTACCTCTATGCACGTCAGTATTGCCATATCTCAGACTTTGCTCTGACTTTTCAAACGACACTCGTTATTTCAAAGAACAAATCAAAAAGGAAGTGGTAAATTATCCTGATAAGTGTTGTGTCAGTTCTCATTTAGGAATGTATACAGTAGTCTAGTTCAGTCTTGGTCCAGTCCATTTCAGTACCTCTTTTAGTCATCAACAATTATAATACTCAGTCCTTGATGACTTCACTCAACTTTATTACTTCTTTTTTTTAAATCAGTTTGCTTCTACTGATAGTTCGAAGGACCGCCACCAAGGATTTATGGAACCAGTACAAAGGATGAACTAGACTAGACTGAATAAATAAGGATCGATAAGTCATGGTAAAGGTAAAATGCAGGAGGTGGGGGAGGGGGCTAGATATCATAGGTGGTGGTAGAATGTGAGAGAGTAGTTGACCGTGTGTAATTGTCTGGGGGGGGGGTAAAAGTCCTAGAACCATTAGAATAAAAATTGTTAAGAATAATAATTATTATATTTTATTAAAGTATATTTACAACTTGTTCTTAAAAATATTAAGTTTTTGAGACTAGTTAATTTTTTTCCACATTATATCCAATAAAAAGGTAAAATTGAGCGCAAATAGCTATTATCTTTAAAAATTATTTCATAATCAGACAATACAAAAAAAATATATAAACAATACGTGAAATATTGCTTACAATATTATGATGGTTTTTTGGGACACAGTTATTTCTGCATTTGCAAATTGTTCGGCACTCCAGATTTTGAGAGATTTTATCAAGCTGAATATAGCTAGAATTACAGAAAAATTTATAACGCCATTTTCTTTATTTGGTCTTTCCTTAAAAATGGTTGCAGATAAGTTGGGTTTAGTGGAGCATATCTGAGTCGAAGAAATCAGAGCTATGTTGATCGCAGCCGCAGCTGGATATTCTGCCCTCTCCGTTAAGATTCCAAGAGCATATTAGTCTTTGTAGAAATATGGTAGGGACATAGCACACTACAACAAATCATTATTAGAAAAAAACTTAAAATTCTTGCGCTGTTTAATACACACTTATGAGAAATTTAAAAGCTATTCAGGATCTACAGAAGAAAAAAAAACAACCCCTTCAGGGACGCCCCTGCATTAGTTTAAATTAATTTTACTACAAGTTCTTTTGGGGTATTGTTAAAAAAAGTTAGCCAACCTCTGTTTTGAAGAAACCTTTTACCTCAAAGAATACTTTACCAATAGCCATACTCTTTGTCTCAATCTAATCTGATAAGTTATAACTCACCCACAATCAATGAAGAAGGGATCGAATAATTATTTCCAATGACTTGACTACAAATTAGAAATACAACAGTAAAGTCCAAAACAATCATATAAAACAAAACACCCTATACATGCAAGCCGAAAAGTATCCTCGCTGAAAAAAAAATCCTTAAAAAAAACCTTGTTGAATTGTGTGATAGTCGTAGCTAAGTACATGTATTAGATACGGACCTTTGAGAATGGAGTAATGCAACGCTAATAGATTAAGAAGTAATTTCTAAGGCTTTTCTAGAGTGCGAGTTTTTTTTTCTTGTACTGAAGAGTGCTTCTTTTTTTAAAAGCTGTTATAAGTTACAGGGGCGTCAGCAGGATAATATTGTCTTCTTCTCTTCTTTTTTTCTTTGGAGGGGGATAGAAGGGCTGGGTTTTTGGATTTTTTTGTAAAAAAATCAAAAAATTTAAAGAATATACAGATGTTCACAATAAATTAAATTTTTTGGAAAAAAAATTGAAAATAGAATTTGAAATTTTTTGTAAAAAATTTCAAAACTCCACTGTTGTTCAAAAAAAAGTTAAATTTTTTGGAATAAAATTTTAAATATTAAATTTTTTGGAAAAAAATTTCATCAGTTCATTCTTATTCACAGCAAAGTAAATCTTTTACTTTGCTACATAATTTGCTCAAATGACTTTTTTTTAAGAAAATAAATCTTTACAAAAAATAAAAATAAATTCTTATTTTGCGTAGTTTTTTTTTATTCTGCACCCAAAAATTCCTTATAAAACACAAAAATTTTAAATTTGGAAAGGCTACCCCTTGCAGACGCCTTTGAGTTGAGTTGTAAATAATAAGCATTTTGGGGATGGTAAAAAAGAAAGAATCTGTAAATGAACATGGTAATACATACAATTTGATTTTTTTTGCGAAAACAACTCAGCCAGGGGCGTCTGTAGGGGGACTGGAGGGGCTGTAGCCTTCCCCCCTCCCCAATCAAGGAATTTGATAAAAAATCATTTATATAGAAAAAAAATTCCAGGCTGTTCTTTGTGTATATTTTCATCTGTGTCCTCTAATAGCTGCTTGCAGCCAATCTAATGAATCATTATCACAGTTTAAACATTTTTTAAATGGTATGTGTTACAACGTTGATTAAAGGTTTATTTTATTTTTACATACGGAATGTGCTTCAAATTACAACTTTACTAATTGATGATATTTCCACAAAAGTGTAACTCTTTGAAACATTATCCTAAGAATCTACTGATTTTAACAAAAGATGCCAAGGGGACTTTTCAATTTAAATACATAATATACTGTGCAGTATGCAAGTATCGTAAAAGGGAACAAGAGAGTCAGATAGCAGGGTTCTAACTTCTAAGTGTAAAGCACTGCCTTACATAACCACATACTACGCAACACATTATCCTTCAATATGAACAAACAGGGTTTCCCTCTTACTCCAATAACTGTGATTCGTCTATTCACTGTCTACCGTTCTCTTAGTACATGGGTACATTTAACCTGTAATCATCAATCCTTTTTCCTTTATACTTATAGCATAATTGTACACCTTATACTCGCGGATAGTTCATTAACAAATTTTGAGTTGTACTAATTGGGGATTGTACATGTAGTGCAGTCAAATTTTAAAGCATGTTATTTGAAGAATTCACAGTATGTCTTGTGACAATTGGGGATTTCATAATTATATAAATCCTCATGAGTGTGAATTAAAAGTGAATATTGGAAAGTTTTGAATGCCGACACAACGTCTCCTGACAGAGATGTTGTGTCGATCTTTACTCAGGACTAGAGACTGCACTCCCATATAGTTCCGTCCAGTCCTGCACATCAGTCCTAAAACTTGTAAAGTGATGTCCTTGATGGCGTCACTCAAATTTATTTCTTCTTTTTCTAATCAGTTGTTGTACTGGTAGTTCGAAGGACCGACAGTTTAAGAACCAGTCCCATAGACGATAGGACTTTCCTAAGAAAGAACTGGACTGAATAACTAAGGACTGAGAAAACACTATTTTTATCGGTCTAAAAAGACTGTAGTCCTTTCAGTCCTGATTAATTATGTCAACTTCCTAGAACCGGTTCTTATCCGTCTTTTATGGTAACAACAGCAACTGAAATGACATAACTAACTAGTTCTTTTCAGGAGTTGAACTAATATCATAACCACCTTCAAATAGACAAGATATCTGAAGTTTAAAGTATTGGGCGATTGGTATTCATTCTTCCCTTTGTTTTTATATTCTTTCACCCTATCAAAGAGTAAGAAAATAAAAATATATCTAGAACTAAAGGATCGACTAATCAATCTTTAGGACTGACGAATGTTGAAAAGACCCTTTTGATTAGAAAAAAGACTTAGAGGAGGAAATAAAGAATGTAGTCCTAGGACCGATCTAACACTAGCTGACAGAGTTCACTATACAAACTATAGTGATTCTTGAATGTTCGAAATATGAAGGAATGATTCATAAAAGTACTAATAATATATATTGGAGATTACTAACTTAAACTTTTTTTAAATGTATATTCACCAGGATTTTGACAGGAATTGACATAGCTCATGGACAACGGACTTGGGAGAAATTATTCTCTTGAATTGGCGTAGGTTCGCGCCCCGTTATTCCTGGAGAAATAAAATATATATAATTAATGTACCTGTATGTACTTCATACAAGATTCCTAGGTTAGATGGAGTAAATGTAATACTATAATGTTAGCTTATTCTTAGTCGGTGCAACTCCATCTAACCAATTAAAGAAGCATTAAAATTAATTTTGGAACTAGTTTGTGCTTTCATTTTTTATTAGTGACATATTGAATATAACCGCTATCTTCCAATACTTCTTCAATGGGTTGACGGATCCATTACAAATTATGTTTAGAAGGAACCTTTACCTTTTACTCAAGATACTCCTAAGCAAAATAATCGATGGGTTCCGATCGTTGCTTGAAGAGGGCCATATCAATTTGTACCAAAATTTATATTTTAAATCAGTATGAATGAAGCTTCTTCTTACTCCATAAACGATCTTATGATGCTTGAAAATAGCATTATTTAAACCAAGGAAGGATTACAGGTTCCAAAGCTGAAAATCTGAAATAAAGTACTAAGGCTTTATACCAAGACCTTCTGTGACAAAGTTTTAACTTTTGGTATAATTGAATTTCTGCTAATCAGATTACAAATGATTGATTAACTGCTGAAAAAACCAGCTCCTTGCATGACTCTTCTAATTTAATAAAACATAAGGGAACGTGAGAATAGCAACTTGTACAATCTTTTTGCAAATATTACAATTTATACAGTATTCTTAACGACATCGAAGAAGAGTAAGCTTTCTTCGAGTTTTCCATATTTCCCTCCGAATACTGTCTAGGGCATCACACTCGACCTATGAATGACTTGGATTTTCTGTTGTATCTCCAAACAGTCTGTGATATATCTTCCACCTTTCCTATATTCTTTAGATGCTTTCTTAAAGGAATATGACATGTATTAAAGCCAATTATAATTTTGAAAGATTTTCTTCTATTTTAAAAAGTATCTGCTCCAAACCTGGCCCTCCAAAGCGTATTTTGTTTGTATAGATGTTGTGTCATCCATCCAGTCCTGTTTCTAAGTATTCCTTATGTATATATGAATATCAAATAATGGGTGGTACATTGAAATCTGAACACTTACTAATTCATTAAGGTTGAGCGATTCAAAATTAATTCATACTTCGACATATTAAAGCATAAACAATTAGGTACAAAATAATACAAACATGACCTCTCTGGCTTGGGTACAAGTCGTTAAAATGACACTTAAACATGATCGACGAATATCCATTCGTACACTCCAGGGAGTTGAGAGTTTCCAGGATTACCGTCTACACCGTCAGCATATCAACAACACTGGAGAGAAAGAAGGGCTTTGTTAAAATGCCAAACTAGGCCCTTGCTAGAGATCTCAGGGTTTCACACTAGATTGTTCAGAAAGCTAAAAAAAGTGTGTAGAAAGAGCCGTGTGAGTGCCAAAAGCCCACTTTTGGCACCAGCACTGAGAGAAACCCATCTTCTCCGTTGCAAAACTCTTTTGAATGAGTCTTTGGAGTTCTTTTAAACTCTTTTTTTGACACTTTTGACCTTACTAGTGCCCTAATGGCAACTCCTTCATGTTGGGGGGAAGGTCTTCAATGACCGTCATCCAGACACAAAGGCTCTCAATGCCACTGTCAACCAGGAATGGGACGCCATGACAGAGGAATACATCTGTAGTGGGTGCCAGACCTTCCACCACCGTCTGGAACCCATCATTGCCGCTAAGGGCAGCTACATTAATGCTTAAAAGAGTTGAGACATACATCTATTAATTATGATATAATTCTATGTTAAACTAATAAATTAATTCTTGTTGAAGTTTAAAATCCAAAATGTTCAGATTTTAATGAACTACACTTTTGGAAACTTCTTCTACAATCCTAATTTGTACTTAGATCTTTAAGAATAAAAGAAAAATTATAATTGCCTTTAAAAAAAACAACAACACATGTTTGGATTGCAACTTGTCTTGGACTTGTCTAAATTGATATTTTTTACAACTATAGTTACTTCAAACCAAGTTTTCTTTATTGGCCTTCATTTTTTGCAATGGAACTAAGTTTGTTAGTATTTTATGTTGATATGTCATATATATAAAATACAAATAATTATAAAGACTTATTTAAGTATCTAAATAGATTCATTATTTAGGACTGAAGACTACAGTTCTGATCAGTTCAGTCTCGGTCCGGTCCAGTTCAGTCCTGCATATTAGTTCTAAAACTTATAAAGTGCAGTCTTCGAAAACGTCAATGAACTTTAATTCTTTTCTTTTTTGAAATCAGTTCTATTACTGACAGTCTTAAAGACCGGTCGTAAGACTGGACTGTACCGAATTAGGTATAAAGGACACGTGAAATCTCTTTTTATTCATCTATCTATTATTTATGAAACGAGATCCGTTAACTTCCGTTTCTTCTTCTTCTGCTCTTCTCCTTGTATGCATTATTATTCGTTACGCAGACAAGGATCCCTCGAGGGTCTTTTTTGAAGTTTCTTAAGAAGAAGAAAATAACATTTCCTCATTCTTTTAAGGACTCCACACTCTCCGACGCAGAAGCTGAGAAGGGAGATAGTTGTTGATACAAAGATAGATATTGGGTGCAATGACTTCTCATCCTTAAAATAGCCACTTCCCCGTTATACTACAACAACATATTATAGCATACTGTATGGGATATTCCTATGTAGTATGCTCCTTCTTGATTTTAACTGTTCATATGATGACAGGACGAGGAACGCTTTTTTGCCCCTAAGGATACTTTAGTACCTATCCAACAATAACAGTGTATATATGTACTATGTAGACGTCTCTCTCTCTCTCTGATTTTTTATTCCTATTTACATACATTAGGGTGGCTCGGATTCTGCACTTCAAAAAAAAAATCCATGTCATCAATTATATCATTCTTCCGTCCTTTTCATCAGTTCTATTATTAGGGATACGATTATTGTTGGTTCGGTAATAAATTAATTTTCTAATCAGTATGTTTCACCCTCTTTTTTCAGTCTTTTTTTTTATCAATCCTATAATTTTGTTTCCATTCAACGGTCCTACGGACCAATTAGTCCGTCTTTCAGTCTTAGCCAGTATTTTGTCGTTTGTTTATTTAGGACTGAAGACTCTAGTCCCGTCCAGTTCATTTCTCAATCTGTTCCTGTATATCAGTTGATGAGGCACTGAGCTCTATTTCTTCTTTTTTAATCTGTTCTAGTATTGACAATCTGAAGGACCAATCCAAGGACTGATAGACGGGTTATAATAATGGACTGAACTTTTTTTCACTCGTAGCTAGGATTGAATGATATAAAAACGAAGAAAATAAGTATTACTATACCTTGAAGCCATACACCTCATACTTTAAATTTCAGGTGAAGAAGTGTTGCTGAATAGCTGATGGACGTAGTTTGTAACTACAATACTAACTGTAGGTACGCCCAATAAGGATCAGTCCTAGGAATGACAAATTTTTATAAGGGCCGGACTGATATAAGTGGAATCTTTTTATTTGTTTTAGACTGAAACACTAAATATAATACATAGTTCACTTAGGCTGAGCAAAAGCAAAGGGAATTTTATGAAGCCGAAAATTTATTGATAAAAAAAAAAGAAAAAATCGCTATATATACCAAATCTTGTAAGGAATTATTTTATAATAACTGTTTGATGTACAAGAATAGCCAGTAGGCCACACTCTGTGGATCTAAAATCTTACAGTGTCTCAAATTTAAAAGACTAAGAGGAAATCAAGCTTTTGTCGAAAAATCCAACTACTCTGTAGCATCATTTTCTTGTGATAAAAACTTTGCCTTGAGCTTAAATTTTTCAAATTTCATAATATTTTCAATCATGATTATCATTCAAAATCTTATTGAGTTTCGCCGCGATACTAGCACCCTACATCTGCAGACAAGTCGTACCAAACGTTCAACAGTCCTTCACTTAAATAAGAATGGAAGAGATTCATCAGCAAAAATATAATTAAAAGTTAAATACAGTGAGGATAGAACATTCAAATATTTAAAGTCCCTTTATTTTATTGACGCCCATCTATTTATAACTATTACCATTTGAATCTTTTGCTCAACTACGATGCTGTCAACTTTTTTTCCAGTTCATCACTCCAAGTTTTTGTCCCTATGTTTCTAATATTATTGCACAAAAAATTGTAACATTTGAGTGTCATTCAGAGGTGGCTGCCCTTCGCTTTGAAACTTTTAACTGTAGTTGTAAATTTTGAAACTTTTGCAATGTAATTTTATCCACTAGCAATTAGTGCAGCAAATAATTGTTCGTTTTTTGTAGATCAAGCCCTTTGTAATACAATATAAATATTAAATAATCTAATTGATCCTTTAATACGGTTTGAATTTTGAGATTATAAAACTATTAAACAGTAAAAAAATTGGTATTTATACTTACAGATAAAATTGGTATTGTACATATCTTTTTATTATTAGAACAAATAAGAGATATCTATTTTTTTTTTCAAGCTAATTTTTGAATATAGGACAAAACATTACGATGCAAGGGCAACATTAAATATTGATTAAAGTCAAGAGTATATTAAACAGCAAATCTTTTTATGAAGGGAGCAAAAAGAAAGGGTGGGACAAGTCAACAGTAAAAATTTGATTTTTACGGCCACCCTAATACAGATATGTTCTTTTTGAAAAAATAAAAGCATGTATATTGTACATACTATAAAATTGATTTTTCTATAAACTTTTTACATCATAAAAAGAAGCAAAATGAAGATTGCAAAGCAAAATTCAGCTTTAACAGAGCGAATGTTCAAAAAGCAAACAATGTTGTGTATGGATTTTGACAAATGATGTGTGACTCCGCTTAGTCAAAACACCATCGTGTCGTCAACAGGGACAGTTTACATTAGGAAGGGGAAGTCATTGGAGTCATTTGACCTGCCTCGCATGCAATTATAAAAAAAATCTAAGCCAAACAAAAAGTAGATTATTTATAAATTTTTTCGTCAAAAAGGTCATTTTAAAAAATAACCACAGAAAGAGCATTTAAACATTTGGTTAAAACGAAGTTTTCAAATTTTTCTTTAAATAAAAATAGGTTCAAAAGTAAATTAAAAGAAAAGATAAATTAAGAGCCCCTCATATTTATCCTTGTATCTAGTCAATTCTCAACGTAATACCTTTTCTTTTTCTAAATGCTGTGCCTGTCCAAAACCCTGTTTGTGCTGAATTATAAATACCCCTAAACATAAAGACAATTTTATTTTAGTGAAACTACAGAATTGTCACCAGATATCAAGTTCAGTTGCTTAACAATATTTTTTTATTTAATGTGCCTTTCAGATCTTTGACTATTGCGTGACTATGTCATAATAACATTAAGAGAATATAGAGGTACAAACTTTTATTCAGAAGGTTGTTAGCGACTAAACATGACGACAGCTGTTGTCAGGTTATTTATGCTATAATAATTTTATCTTTCTTTATTTAAAAAAAATTATATTAAACAGTGGGAGCCTAAAAAAGTTGCTGTGATCTTACAAGACACTAGCAACCTCAACCAATCTATACTAATCTATGCATTATGACATAAATTTTTATGTAAATTTTATTTCTAAAAGATTAATAATTGTATTAAATTTTGAGCTTTTATATAAAAAAGTTCATATCAAAATTTCAAGAACAAAGATAAAACATAGTCAGAGTCCTCACTTCTTCTAGAAATTGAAGTGCCATAAGAAGCGTCAGCAAGAAGTGAGCTGAAGTGGCTGTAGCCCCCCTTAATTAAGAAATTTTGCCTTTTTACCTACAAAATTTAGCATTTGAATTTTTTTTCTCCAAAAAGTGTATTAAGTTGAAATGTAATTTAGTTCTTCCAATTTTTTTTCCTAAAATTTTATTTATATGAATAGCTGGAGATTTTTATAAAAATGATAAAAAAATGGATATTTAAAATATAATTTTTCAAATTCTTTAACAAAAAAATTTCATTTTTCTAATTTTTTTCAAAAAATTTCATTTTCTGTGCATACCTATGGATTTTTATTTTTTTTCCAATAAATTAATATTTGAATTTCAATTTTGTAACTTTTTTTTCCAAAAAAATTAAATTTCTGTGAATAACTTTAGATTTTTTTGTGGAATGGATTTTTGATTTTTTTGTGAAAAGGATTTTTGATTTTTTTTTGGAAAAAAACTTCCAAAAAACAAGCCTAGACTTATTTATATCATTGAAACAATGTTTGTTGGTCTGAGAGTAAGAGTAAGGGTCCTGTAGGACACATTAGGATTTTGATGAGCAAAAAAAATTATATACATATTTATATGTATGTTTCATTCTTAAACAATACGAGAATACTTTGGAAAATAGTTGTCTTGGTGAATGTTAAGAAGGGGAAGATATATAAGAGGAGAACAGTTATTACCAGGGACTTTTATTTCGGGATGTATAATTTATTTTTAGAAAAAAAAAATATATATTTCAAAAACTTAAATAACCTTTTTCTTAAAAGTAGAAATGAAATAATTACCTTTATATATATATATAGAAAATACATTTTTGAATGACCAAATTATGTTTTTAATCATTTAAAAATAACATTTACGAAGAATTAATTGTTCTTTTTTCAAGTTAAGATTTAAATTATTTTTTCTAATTTTCCATTAAATTGGTCATTATTCATCTAAAAGAAGTAGTTAATAGGAAATTGGATAATGAGAATTCATGTCTTTCCCTTTGCTGAAATATCTATGTCACAAAACCATTTTTTCCCATGGAGTGTTAGCAAGGATGCAAAAAAATAAAATTGAAATTCCAATGGATTTGTAAGTAACTGCCCATTTTGTCGAAAAGAAAACGTTTTTTGTCAATTTTTTTCTTTTGTTGTTGACACCATTTTGAAATTTTCTGTATTCAAAATTATAACGGGAAACTTAATAGAAAAAAATATTCAGGAAAATTTTGTCTGTTCCATAAAAATTTAATGATCCAATTTTAATAGATTTTTCTTTACTAAATTTGCCATTCTTAAAAAAATGGGCATGAAACAAAAGTAGCTCGTCCATTCTGGAATTTGCCAGATTTTTATGAAAATCTGGCATTTAAAAAAAAAAAAAAAAAGAAAAAGAAGTCTAACACAAAAAATGAAACTGTCAAATTAAAAATTTTTTTTTTTTTGCTAAATTTGTAATTCTTAAAAATAATAACAAAAATAAATTTCTTTTTAATTCTATGATTGGTTACATTATATAAATTTTATTTGGGAAATGTGGTATTTATGAAAGTATCATTCTTCCAAAATTGTGCAAGTGGTTATAAATTTTATGTATTCAAATAAGTAGGTTGTAGACATGTTTTCCATTCCATCCACCCCCAAAAACTTTACTCTAACTTTGTCTAACTTTTCCAAACTTACTCCACAATAAGGAAAAAAAAGTTGTTATATTATTATCATTTTCTTCTTCGAATGGAGTTCATTGCACTTGATGCTTATTTTTTGTTTTTATTATTATTATTATTATTGGAATATGTACATAATATATAAATATCTATCTTCCAGAGTATGTACATTGTACACCTCTCTTTGTTGCGTAGCAACCGTTGCTCTCCTAATACACACTCTGTTTGTAATAATAAGTAATATACGAATTGTTACACAAGGCTTAATTGCAAGCACTTAATCACTTAATAGCCTTAATTATGAGGGGGGGGGGAGGCAAAAGTTTTATGTGTATTCTTTGACCCTTTTCTTTAAATATGTACATTTGTGGGAGAGGCTCAATAGAAAATTATGAATGATGACAAATCCTTGTCGTCCATTAATCATTATATATTTCAAATCGATGATAAAATATAGAAATACAACATATATGTTAGTGTTGGGTTTCGGTCTCAAAATCATAGTTTTCGGTCCGAAACCGTTATGATTAATAGTGGACAGAAATCATTTGTTCCTGTAAAGATTTCCATCTGGATCTGTTTTACGAAAAAATCGGTCTAGACCGATTTTATAAAGAGTGGGGACATAAAACTTTTAGTAGCTTTAATTATAAATTTTATGGTCGTTATATTTGAAGTCTATGTCTATATTATGCAACTAAACGATAGCTTAAACAAAAATAAACAAGTTTTATGTTTATCCAATGTTTTTCAGTGTAAAAATGTCGGGGAATAAACGCTTCTGCGATCTCTACCGTGCTGGTATCAGTGTGTAGAAGGCTGCAAAGACCGTTGGCCTCTCCATCAAGGCTGAGTACTGTATCAAAAAGTCAAATACACACCCATACGACCAAAACTTCTACAACGACAATAAGGCTTACTTCTAACCTGCCTTCATGTGGCATTACTCAAACCCTGTCCCCATCCCCGTTAGACTTTGAAATTAGGTGTGTTTTGGAGAAGAATTCTGGCTGTACCTATCATCCAAGTTTATATTCCCTCCAAGAAGCCATCATGGCAAAGTGGTACGTCATAGACATGGCCTTCGTCGTCAAGAGTTCGTTGGCGCCTCGTGGCTGTTATTAGGTGTAGGAGGACATATTGAATTATAAAATATAAAGCTAAACATAGTTTTTACACATATCACTAGTTGATTTTGAGTTTGTAATGTAATCGTAAACCTGTATGTTTGATGACGTCAGTTGGGTTTCACTATCGTGAACATACACCGAAAATAACGTAATATAATACGTCATTGCCTTTATTGTATAATTCAAACTTTCTTCAGGAAAAAAACAACATTTAAAAGGCCAAATCAGTTTGTGCTTAGTCAATTATTCCCAACTATAGGATAGGTATTATTCAATAATTAATTCTTAGGAATAGTTTGCAGCAGCTTAAGAAGAGTAAATTATAATTCAACCTATCAACGTTTAAATCACTGATTTGGAGGGAGGGAAGGGGAAAGAGAAAGAAAAAAAATCCTTGGAGAAGTTAAATGTGTTCCATAAATCATATGAACAACTCATACATCAGGATACAGGGGCGTCCGCAGGATTGTATATATATATATACTAAATTTTTGTAAAAAATAATTTCAAACAATAAATTTTTTCAAAAAAAAGAATTCTAAAAATTCAATTTTGAAATTTAAAAAAAATCTAACTTTTGAAAAAAAGTATCAAAATTAAAATAGTAATTTTTTCGGATTTTTTTTTCAAAAATCTGGAATTCACCACAAGAAGTTAAATTTTTTTTAAAAAGTCTCAAATATTTTTTGCAAAAAAAATCAAGAATTAAATTTCATATATTAAATTTTATTTGAATAAATTTTACATAATCATTTTTTTTGAAAAAAATTTCAAAATCTACAGTTATTGAACAAGTATTTCAAAAACTAAATTTAATTATTCATTTTCTTAGAAAAACAATTCAAAAATGTAATTTAAATATAAAAAAAGAAAAACAATCCTTATTTTATGGAGAGCTACATCCCCACTAGCCATTCCCTGAAGACGCTTCTCTGATAGGGGGTGAAAATCAGTTGTTTAGATGGAAATGGGGGAAAAAATCGGTCTATATATTGAAATTGAAAAAAATTGTACACAACTTGAAAACGATTAAATTTCAGTCTTTGCTGTCTGGACTGAAATACAGTTCAGATCAGTCTAGAAAAAAATTATTAAGACCGAACCGATTTTTTTTTATATGTCTTGTACTGAGTCTCAGCACTAATAATATATATAGATATATAGAAAATGAAAATCTTGTTCTGCGTTGTCAAGTCTAATGCAAAAAAAAACATAACCAGAAATGTCACATTTCCAAAAGTGTTCAATAAATTGATTAAAAAAATCTCTAATAGACACTTTAGTAAAATAGAAATATTTCATATTACTATTTAGTTATTACTTATTGTTTTATGAATTAACTTGATATATATCTATATATAATATATTTGCCAAATAGATAGTAGATATACTCGCATTGGGCTATAAATCTTTTTTTGATATTTACTCACACTTGCTATATATTGATGTATACCTAGTCTGCCTATTTGTTAGGCATAAACATAGACTCAGTATTTATTTAGTTATATACTTGTAAATTTATCAATTTTATCATCATCAATATATATGGTAAATACTTACTTAGGATGATCAAAAATTAGGAATTCTTCTTAGGGGAAAAAATCAAAAAATACAACGATAATGGACTTTTGATATAAATCCTGCCTATCACGCAAGAAGAGGGCGTTGAACTATACGAGTACATCCATAATATATATACATATTCATAATTCATGTACAAGTTGTAACTTGTCAGGGGCGTCCGCAGGGGGTGAGATGGGAGGGCAGTAGCCCATCCCCCCAAATTTAGGAATTTTTGCTTCTTAATAGATTTTTTTTTGGTCAGGATTAAAACAAGGCCAAAATTATACAGCAGATAAAAAAAAAAAAATTCTGTGAATAGTGATGGATTTTTGAAATTTTTTCCCAGAAAAATTTAATATTTCAGTTGTGAACTTTTTTTCAAAAAATTAAATATTTTATATTCTGGAATTTTTTTTCCGAAAAACTTATTATTTTATGAATAACTGCGCATTTTTGAACTTTTTTCCAAAAAAAATAATATTTGAAATTTCATTTTTGCAATTTTTTTCTAAAAAATATAATTTTCTTTCGATAGCTTTGGATTTTTGAAATTTATATACTCATATTTAATATTTGAAATTGAATTTTGGAAATTTTTTCTGAACAGCTCTGGATGTTTGAAAAAAAAACCCCAAAAAAAAATTAACTATTGAAATTTAATTTAACTTTCCGTGAATAGCTGTGGACTTTTATTTTTTTTCCAAAAAACTTAATTTTTGAGAATACATATTACTTAATGAAAAAAAATTTCGAAAATATTTTATTGTTTGAAATTTTTTCGAAAAAATTAAATCTTTCGAATTTTGTCTGAATAATTTAATTTTTTTATTTATTTTCTAAAAAAATTCAACCCCACAATAAAAAATATTACCCTGTGGACTGTCACTGAAGCTAAAAATCCTTTGTATTGTATTATATAAATATTTTACAAGTTCCATATCACTGTGTGTGGCATGTTGAGAATCCCTGTCGCACAATATGTAAGAAAGTAATATGAAGTCAAAATTGGTCTGCAAATTATTGTTAGTCTGAAACCCATATATTTCGTTCGACCGAAAGAATCCGGTCTTATAATAAAGTTCGATTAGGATCGGTTTCATTTCAAATTCGATTTTGATTGCTTTAGAATAGGAATTGTTTATGGTCCGTTATGTGGGTTTTCAAAATTGTGAATATCGCTATAATGACCTGTATATGAAGTTTAAAGTGTTTCATAAACGAACAATTGGTACAACTGAGAAAATTGGTCTACGTTTTGAAAATAATTAAATGTTGTGTCACTGTCTGAGACAGACCCAAAAATCGGTCTGAAAAAAGATATCATTTTTCATACCAAAAAAATAATTGACAAAATCCGTTCTCAATATGGAGCAAAATTTTTACATTTGGGTCCATAAAGAACTAGAAGAAATCATTTAAGGCAGAATAAAAAAAAAGGTATCGAACTGAGTCTAGGAGCGTCCTGAGGAGTATATTTTGGGGATGAGGCTTGGTTTTTGATGTTTTTTGGAAAAAAGTTCAAAAACTATAAATTTTAGAAAAAAATTCAAAAACACACAGCTCTTCACAAAAATTAAATTTTTTTGAAAAAAAAATTCAAAAATTAAATTTTTCCGTAATAAGTACAAAACTGCTAACGAAACATTAAATTTGTTATAAAAAATTTCTGAAATTCACGTGTATTGAAAAAAAATTACATTTTTCGGAAAAAAAAGTTCAAAAATCCATAGCTATTATAAAAGATTTAATTTTTGAAAAAAAATTAAGTAGTAACTTGTGCTGTCGATAATTAAAGACAAAGAGTAGCAAATAGCTAGATAGTTTTAAGTGTTAGTCCTTGAAAAATGCGTCGAAAGCGACGAGGAGAATTTGTGATGCAAAAGTTGCCGATACTCTTTTGGTTTGTGTGACACAACAGTGGTTCGAGTGATTATGTTCTGGTGTGGTGGAGGTGAATAATACGCCACGTACTGGCAGGCCTGTCGTTGAAAATGTTGATAAAATAATAGAATTTATAGAGATAGACCGACATGTTGGCAGTCGAAGCATCGCTTAGGAACTGAACATCAATCATTAAACAGTTTTGAACCATTTGAAGAAGGCTGAATACAAAAAGAATTGACTTATAGGAGAAGAATCGAGTTTCATCTAGTCAACACATCTTGGATAATGCAGAAGAAGCTCCGGGATCTCGGATGGGAAGTTCTGTATGCATCCAATCTACAGTCCGGACCGGGCACCAAGTGACTATTACTTGTTTTTGTCTATGGCCAATATGATTGATGTCCAAATTTGGCCTAAATAGAAGCCTATAAGAAATGGTAGTTGTAGTTATTTGCCAATAGGGAAAAGGGCTTCTATGATTATGAAGTTGGATTATCGTTTGCGACAAGTTACCAAACAGAATTAGGTATGCTTGGGTTAAATTGGATGATTCTAGCACTTCTTATAAATCAATTAAGATAAAGTGAAGAATTAAACAATTACTTTTTCCCCAAACTAATATTTATTGTATTAAAGGATTTAATGGACCATATTAATGAAAAAATGATATTGTTTTGCAAAATTCCATTCTTCAAACGTATCCTTTTCATATTTTCTTAAGTTATTAAAAATCAGAAAAATGATGTTTTATGGACAAATTCCCTGAATTCAAAGGGCTTGAAAGGTTTAGATTTAGAAGATATGATGTCGAATTTTTTAATAATTTCATATTTCAAAAAATATTTGGTGTCGTTTAGCGTTGAATATATTTGCTTTAAATTAAATAAACTTATCAAAACGCTTAATATTTAGGAACAAATCTGATAAAATATGGTTATAAAAATTTGGAAAAACAAGTAAGAAATGTCAAAAAGTGAAATTAATTTATTAATTTTTTGGGGACATAAAAGAGTGGTAATTAAGAATATACAAAAACAGGCATGTTAGTGTTCCGTTAATTTTTTTTTGTTCAGCGTTCCACCACTGTTTTCCTTCCGTTTCGCGTTCCGTTTTGCGTTCCAATCGTAAGGTATACACTGTAAAACAGCAAATTGCGCCTTCCTCTTAGATACTATCAGGGAGGCCTCATTTGAGAACTATATGTTTGAAGATTTCTTAACACAATAATTAGGTTAATATTAGTGTTAAAATAAGCTACAATTGACTAAAATAGGTTTCTCTCATTGTTGAGATTGAGTCCAAAAGTTGAAGTATAGCTTATTTGATTTTCACACAGCAGAACAACAAGACAAGACTAACTACACTGTGGAATAGTCGAAAAACTCCAAGAACAACCGTTACCTCGCCTTTGGTCGGTGAGGTTCCTCCGATCAACCAAACTGACTTTTGGCCCTCTGCAATGATTCCGGCAATCATGGCATCAGACAGGAAAAGGTTGCCCTCGTACTGGTTGTTGAAAGGCCTGAAAATCGAGGCAAAGCAGTACCAGAACGTCCTCAAAGAAGAAGTTATTCCCTGGGATAGGTCCAACTACCCAGAGAGGAATTATGTGTTCCACCAAAACTCCGCCCTGGGGCTCAAAACCAAGACCAAACAGCAATCGCTCCAGGAGATTTTTTTTGGACTTCTACGATTTATGCCCTTCCTCCTCAACTGACATGAATTCTCTCGACTATAGTATTGTGGACTCTGTCGAAAGTAGGGCCTGTATCGTAACCCATCACAGTACTTACATGCTAAAGACCTCCACTGAAAGACAGTGTGCGGTTATGCCCGTTATACAAGTTGTCAAGGTGTGAGCAGCCTTCAGGTAAAGACTCGAGGCCGCGGTGGCAGCTGAGGGCCACATTCGAGTCACATAAGAGTCTTCAAAAAGTACTCCCCCAAGTATCAGACCTTTAAATCATATTTAAAAAAGTAAATAATAATTAAAACTATTGTACTATTGGAACGGGAAGCTAAAATACCATTTTTAGCGATTAAAAAAATCAATTCCGTTCATTGATCGCACGTTCATTAGAACGCTATTCAATTTTAAGTTCTGTCCAAGAGCCAGGACAAAAATGATCCATTTTTAATTTTATTTATTCTCCAGAGGTCCTGCTCACAGTCAAACCAGCCCTGACATCCATATATATTTATATAAATATAATTTGTTAAAAAAATCAAAATTATTATTCTAAGAAGATGTATTTAACTTTTTTTTAATACTTAAATAATATTTGCTAACCATTACTAAATTAATCTAATAAATAATCTTCAATCATAACCATAAATAACCATAAAGACGGTCAAGGATCTTGACAATTAGTCGTCAAACTATTGTACGGTAATTGTTAATGATTGAACCTCTAAGTTTTGTTTTAGAGCTAGGGAATACACTGAAAATTGAATTTTATATCATTTTACTGAATTTAATAATTAGTCCACAAATAAAAGATTAGTAATATATCTAGAAGTATACATATAAATTATCTAGTATATACAATTTTGAGCTATACATATTTGTCTCAAATCAAAATAAATTTGTTATTTGTTAAATTCTATTATTTCATTTCATTTAGAAGTTAAAATCCTAATTAAGTATCATGAAAAAATAGGAGTTCATATCTACTAAATTCACACCTCTCAAGCCCTTTAAAATCCGTTAATAATGCCAAAAAACATCATTTAACACATTTTAAATAGATTAAAGAGCTCTGAAAAATGATATTTAAAGACCTTCGCAAATATTCTTTTTTTTCTAAAACACCAGATAAATCACCCCAAAAATGAGATATTCTTATATAATAGTATGCAATTATATATAGAAGGTTTTCAAATGACGTCAGCTTTGCTGATTTGGGCCATTTTTTGGGCCTAAACAATCTAGTTTTATTACAAAGAAACCCCTGTATTCATTAATATGTATTAAAAATATGGTAGTACATCGTTATTTAATCTTAATTCCAAATTGTAAGTAGATAAAAATGAACAATTACAATGGATGGAATAAGATATTTCTATCTAATTTTCCTACTTTTCTTGTTGGAAAAAATGTACAAATCCAGCTATTTTTAAGGAATTTTCCGTCATATTACTTTGAAGTTTCATCCAGATTTATTGGTTATTGGTCCATTGTATGTAATCAAAATGGTGTCATGGAAAAATGGCAATGTAAAAAATGTCGTTTTTTTTAAACTCATACAATATCTATCACCAATGTAGTATATATGAAGATGGAAGAAAAATAAACAAACACGATAGCAGTTCGAATAGAGGACGTTCTAATCACTTAATTATTCCTAATCAATTATAATATCACTAGACATGGTAGATTAACATATTGAACAAGACTCATGGATTGACAAATAAGCATAATATATTGAGAAACTTGAATTTTTTTAGGCCCTGAAACATTCCTATAGAGGTGGCCGCCCCAACTATGCATACTGCAACTAACCAAATTAAATAATTATATGAGTGTCGAATAAATTTTTATGTGCCTTTTCTATCGTAATTAAATATTTATTTACAATTATTCAAAAAATTAATTAATTGATGAACTTTAAAGATTGATCAAGAAATTTACATTAATATTTTTTTTATGTGTTAATGAAATTGGAGGCGGATCCTCATTCTAAATTGAAATGAATGGATAATTAGTGTTTTAATATTCATATTATTTCAGAAATATTACTGAATGCTATTATTACAAATGTAGTTAGATATTACAACGTCATTGTAACATAGTAAAAAAATACACATAAAAATTCGTTCAAAAAGCCTATAAGTTATTTGTTATGGTCCTCATAACTTGGCTTGATATTCATTGGAAAAATCAATTCAGAGTCCTAGACATACAACTTCGAGGATTCGAGTCCTTTGAGTAACAAGCCTGTTTCTTTCTCTTTGGACAAGAAAGAAGGTTTTTGAAGAGAAGACAATCATCGTTCTATTGCAATTTCAGATTGTTCTAACTGGACTGAGCTTTGCAATATTCCTCGTGCTCTCCAACGACCCGAATTTTGACTGCCTCTCCTGTTTTGTTTCACCATAGCCAACCACCTTTTCTTCGGATATATCCTGGATCATAACGATGTGGAAATCACTTGTTTTGCCTAAATTTATTTTTATACTTGTTCGTTAATCCAAAAGTCTTGTCCAATATGTATGATCCATCATGTCTTATGATATTATAATTGATAGCGGAGAATTAAGTGATTGACACTTCTTCCAGTCGAACTGCTGTCGTTTTTTTATCTTAATATATATAATATTGGTGATAGGTATTATATCAGTTTAAAAGAATCTTGCAATTTTTTTTATACATAGTCACTTTTCACTTTTTTCCCCTGCCATATTTCCTAGATATTTGTTCCCTTCCCATCTTTTCATCTGAATTTCTTCAAAAATTAATAAAAATTTTAACTTTAAGCATCACAAATGCTAACCTTATATTACGATGTAATTTATGACGTCAGTTATAATGCTCTATAGGTGTAACGGATGTACAATTATATAATTAATTATTAAATGATTCTTTAACTGAATAGGTAGCTTGAGCAAAATGTTGCGAGTGTGGACAAATGATATGATAATCATTAACTATGAACACGTGCAGACGGTGTCTCATATTTCAATCGGACAGACTTTGATTATAATTATTCATCATAGGGATATGTATATATATGTTTTGAAGTTTTTTTTTAATTTAAATGTGTGTAATACTAACTCAAATGAACTATATATATCGTTGTACTATTGTTCATTGGGGAACTGAGAATTTAAAACTGTACAATACTCAGTTATTATTGTACTAATACTTGCTGCGACAATAGGTCATAGAAATAATGACTCCCAGATGACATCATTTCTGAGCTAACCCCTCCCCCTCACAACAAAGCATTTCTTTACAGTAAGAAAGTCACACTCTGAGATACTTTATTATAAGTACAGACTTGTAAATTCTTTTTACAAGTTGTATCTCCAGTCCTTTATTTTTTTTTTGGGGGGGGTTCATCCCCTCAAAATATGTATCATATCTTACCGGCTGTAGAAAAAGTAGTGAGACCTTCTAAAAAATACAGTTTTGATTAGATTCTGTTGGTTAAATCTTAAAGTTCCGATTATTTTCGAATAGCTTAGGTTCAATGCCATTGATTGATATAAATGTTTTAAACAAAATTTCTGTTTATGTCGTGGTGGAGGCAAGAAGAGCCATCAAAGGCAATTTAATCCGCGCCCGGGATGAACACCTCAGACATAAAGGCTTAAAACATCAGCAAGGCCAAAGTCTGTTGGGTCAGAAACCGTTTGGCTAATGGGGGCAACTTTAATGACAAACACAAGAGTGGAAGACCCACAAAAGTGAAGCCTGAACACATCATAGAGCCCCTTAAGCTCAGCCCATTGATGAAGATGTCAGAAGACGCCAAGAAGAGAAGGTGCATCGGTTTACTGTGAGCAAGGCCATCCGAAAGGCTGGAGGAAAGTCTCTTGGTAGAATTGTGAGGTCCCCCCTGTTCCAACCCTTCTACAACAAAGAAAATAGTTGTCTTGGCATCTACTGAAAATTAAATGCCTTCAGTTTGGTTTCCCGTTGTTTACGTGTTCCCGCAGGTATTGAAGGAAAATGTGTTCCCATAGATCACCTATACCATGAAGAAGTCCAATAAGGCTTTATACTTTTCCTTCACCCTGTGTATATATTTATGTGTCTATTTTTGGTATTATCATACATGGAATCCAAAATGGTCATATACATCTGTCTTAAATTTGGACACTATACGTATAAAATAAACAAAAATGTTCTTAGATTAGTTTATGGGGCCTCCGAGTTCATCAATAAGCTATTTTGACTCAAATAAATCCTCTTTTCCTTCTCTCTGTCTCTCTGTTTCTTTCTACATAACTCTCTCTGTCTCTTTTCTATTCCCATATATTCAGCCATGTAAGACCAGCACTCTACATATATTAATAAAATAAACCTATTTATGTAAGTAAACTTATAGTGTGTTGATTACTTTTGAGGCGAAACCTTCCAAAAGATGAAAGCTTACACCCCCTCTGGCCCTTATAGATATTTTCCGTCAAAAAAGTTTGTGTCTAAATCCCACTCTTAATTTTGGTATCCCAACTGACCCGAAAATAATGATATCGTGACAACACTACAGGCATGTATCTATAATATGTACTATAACTTTAGAAAAGAAACACTTTTTCAATGGACTCCTTCACAATATGCATCCAAAAAGAAGGAAAAAACGTCTATGCAAAAATTCATTTTGCAGACATCATTATGTAGGTTTTTGCATTCAGCATGGACTGTATTTTGAATGCCTTTTTTTGCATTGAAAGAGGAGAGAGAGAGAGAGAAAGAGGGAGGGAAGAAGGAAAATGAATACAAACTGGATTTATATATATATACTTAAAGGTACAAGCATTACAAAGAGTCTTAATGACACAGAAATAACTCGGTTATACTAACGCATCTTATAAATGAATTCTTGGAATATAAACATACATATACATATATATTTACATATTACATTTATTTCTTAGAATTCATCATTTCAAAGTCATTATCCATGACCTAGTAATTTGACTTCAATAAAAAATTATGATCATTTCCTTAAAAGCTTGCAAAAACTAACAAACCATTGAGGTAATAATAATACATATTTTATAACAGTTCCTTAAGAAATGATTTGGAAAAGTATGTCAAGATATATATATATATATTTATATAGAAAGTGCATGACGTGCTAAAAACTACAAATAAACAAAATATCTCAAATCATGATCAAGTATACTCCTAAAAATTATTTCATGGATGATAGTTTTCATGATGAGGCTTCTTCTTCATTCATTGATTGTAAATTTTGACTCGTGTTCAATTGCCAATCTACCTACTTAAAGACTTGAAATAAGATCCAACCATTTCTTTTCTCTCTTTATAAGCATGGTTATAATTAGGCTCTCCAGGGAACATTGAGTAAAGGCCTTTTTCCTGGGGTTAAAAACTTTTTTTAATTGATATCCCATTTTTTCAACTTTTATTTTCATAGCACGTCAAACGAACCTCCCTTGAGTTTTTTTGGAGTGGAGCTACCTCAAAATTTTCATTTATAACTAGGATATGACAATATAGAAGCAGGTTAGGATTGTTTTAAGGAAAATCGATCAGTGATGAAGTTTCGTTCTTTAAATTATATTAATCATTTTTTTTTATTTGTTAGGTAATAAATACTGTGGTTTTTTACTGCTTTATTTTGTGTGACCAAAATGTAATATTCATACAAATTTATACATGGAAATGTATACCTACAAAAATTGCCTGTAAAAAATTACATGAAGTGAAACAGCATCAAAAACAAAAATGATTTTTTCTTAATTTTAAGTTTTATTTTTAACCGCAGCCTACTTTTATCAGTTAAAAATATTGTAAACCTTGTTTTTGATAAATTAATTGATGATAAGCGGTTTCCCTGTTCTATTAAACAAAAACCTGTGTAGTTTTCCCTCGTTTTTGTTCAAAAACTATCACTTCAACTAAGTTTCAACTTTGATATGGTATGTTTGATAAAACAGAAGACACTCCAAATCATTCAACACATCTTAGGCCATTTAAATAATTTAAAAAAGGGGTTCTCTCTCAGGAATTTTCAAGGTTTTAGACATTGAGAAATCTCACATTTAATTAAAATATATAATGCACCAAAAATGAGCTTTTTGATCACTTACTATCTAAATATTACGCCAGCTCACTTTTGAAGAAATTTAAACAAAACTTAGTTGGGTAGGTTCGTTTGTTCTCTGAGGGGATCTGAAACAATGTTTTTTCTTCACAAGTTCCCTATTCCGTCATGATATCAGCGTCATCTCTGCTGTATTCCTTAAATAAATTGTATAAATTTGATGTGAGAACATATATTTTTGCCATAATATACATGGGGCAACAATTCCAGGGACAAAACGTGCTAGAACACATGTCCTCTCTATATATTCCAAAATTTGAATACTATATACTCATGAGAGCTAAATACTTTTTAATTTTCTTTTTACAAAAAAAAAAAAAAAAAAAAAAAAAAAAAAAAAGAAGTGACTAGTAACACAATTTGACCCACAGCATGTACATTGTACATGCCGAACCCCACATGTAAATAAGTCATTTTTTTTCTTATTAATGCATTGATGGACATTATTTCTTTAAAGATTTTCTATGTAAATGTGATTGCAAATGAATTTGATCAGTCATTGAATATGCAAAAGAAAATATATATATATATTATAATCAATGGTTAGAAAATGGCAAGAAATAGAAACGATTAAAAGAAACAAAGAGAGAGAAATTTTTTGTGAGGCCCTTCGCAACAGTATATAAGTATGTAGACGTTGTTTTATTCTTTCAAATAAAATAATAATAAAAAAAGATAAATGCATAAGAAGTGGTGTGGTGGGGAGGTCGATGTCTGGACTTTTTTTTTTATCAACCTATCAAATTCAATTTTTGAAGCATGTCATGCAAAAAAAATTATATATATGTGGATCGTCAACATTACAACAATCACTAACAAAAATCAAGAAAACGAGAAAATCCCAATTAATTTTTTTACCCCACATTTCAAAGAGAATTACAGACCCATTACTCAAATTTGTAGGATGAGTTCATAATTTTGGCTTTAATTTAAAAACTTTATTATATTTAATTGACCAATATTGTCCCTGACATGACCCCTTTCAATCATAAAATATGTCCATTTCTCATTATTTTATTGTGAGGATTAATTTTGCCCACCTGAAGTGGAATTTACGACGCCTTTAAGGGGATAATGAAAATAATTTGTTCAAAGAAATTGAGGGTGATTCGTATCAGAATACAAATGTAATGCATAGTCTCTCGGATGTTGGATAAGGAAGAAGATCGTATATAACATATTAGTTATCCATGATATACCTATGTGACAATCACGGAATATCATCATAGGAAAATTGCCCTGCAAAAAATTGTCATGAATGCGAAATTGCAGACAGGTAAGTTTAATATCTGCAGAAAATTGCCCTCAATTATATATTCCTACTCCAAGGATTCATCTACCAATCTGTCTCTTTTAATGATGGGACTAACCCATATAAGATTCTTTAGATAGTTTTTCCACCCGCTAAAAAAACCCATAAAAACGTAGAACATAGATAGAGGTCGTCGAAGCTGGAAAACAAAGAGGGTTATTTGATCGTCCCCCTATACGGATGGGAAATATATATACGAATCCCTATATGGGTTAGACTCATCCATAGATGGGACAGATCAGTAAATGAATCTCTACAAATGAAGAGTTATTGCGGGCAATTTTTTCGGACAGGTAATTTTTTAGGAATAGTAATGTTCCTACAGGCAATTTTCTGCTTAATAAATTATTTGGAGAATAATTTTGCTGCAAGCAATCCTCCGTGCAGGATCATACATATATGACGTCATGAGAAGTTGATGGCCGAGTTAATTTCGTCTTCTTTCGTCACATTTTGTGCTGTCCTATGTTATTAGAACAAGGTAGGGAACAAGAAAATCGTAGGGAAAACACAGCAGATTGATAAAGTAACTCTTTCTGTTTCTAGTTAGATCAATGGGGGCATTTGTTCGTGTAAATGTAATACATAAAAAGTAAAAATATATTTGTCGAAATCTGTTTTTTCCATTGAATCATTCTTTAGGAACCTTATATTTAGAGTTTTCAAATATTTTTTTAAATATCATTTCTGTGTTTGGGGATCCTAATGACGTCATACGTTATGTTTGTAAATTTTCAGTGAGAACAGAAAATTGTTCCTGACTAATCATTGTTCTAATAACATTTTTCCCCCATGAATTTCGTCTAGAAAATAAAAAAGTTGTTATAGTCAGATAAAACATTCAAAAAAGTTGTTTTGATACGTCTTATTGAGGAACACATTTTGTCTTTGTAGTCGTATTAGACAAAAATCCCACTGGGACAGGGAAGAAGCTGTGTTGTTTGATGGACATACCATTTTTATTGAGTATACTTGCAATTATTTGACGATGTGAAGAAAAAAAAAATGACATTTTAAAATATCCATTTATTTTCCAAAGAAACATAACTTTACATGCATCTCAAATTCCTTCTCCTTAATAAAAGTTCATCTGAAACAATGGGATCGCTGGTATTGGACATTCTTGTTTGATTTCTTCTTCAAAGTTTCACGCAAATATTTATATATATAAATATATGAAGTATGCTTAAAAATTTTAATTTTTAAGCATACTTAATATATTTATGACGCTCTATTATGTTATTCATGACTGAGGGAAGAAGGAATGAAAAAAAGCTTTCTCTCGTGTGTGTGTTTTTCTTTTCTGGAAAAATAAAAAGACAAGAAGAAAAAATAATAATAATAATAAAAAAAAAAAAAAGAGAGGGAAAATTTTTTATCCAAATTTAAATGGCACTTTCTCGAGAGTCAAGTTCAATGAACCTTCTTTTTTTTCCTTCTTGTAATAATAATAAGTATTTGTGATACATATTTATTATTAAAGTAAATGTATTTTTGTTTATTTTCAAAGTACTTTATGATGACTAATCAAATAAATAACAATGAAAAAAAAAACGAAAGAAAAACATAGCAATCCTCCCGTCAAATAATTTTACACTAAGGGACATTGATTGATCCAGCTTAATTTGCTAAAATCCCCTGGTAAATTTACTAATGCTTACATACATTAGACGTAGAGGCGCCTCATTACTATTACTTTTTGTACCATTTGCGTACCAACAGAAATGCAGTGAGTGGGATTCTCCTTATATGAGGTGGTGGTGTGGGTCATTCACCCAAGGACTGATTATTTTTTTTTTTTTTTTTTTTAGAAATAAGAACTAAAACTACTTGTTTGTTCAATCCACGACGTTAAAAAATAAGTAATGATAAATAAAACAACACATTAATTGACTTGTAGAAGTAACCTTGAAAAGACTGCTGGTGTCATGTTGAAGATTTCTTCCTCAATTTTGCTCATAAAAGAGCAATGGTTATTTTTGGAATTTACCAGGGGGCGTCCGCAGGAATTTATATATATGTTTTTGTTTTTGGGGGGGGGATTTTTTTTTAAGAAAAATTAAAATTTTTTGAAAAAAAATATTAAAAAATTAAACTTCAACACTAACATTTTTTCAAAAACAAATTGAAAATCCACAATTATTAACAAAAAATTTAATTTCTTTGATTTGTTTTTTTCCTATTTATTTGAAAATTTAAGATTTGATTTTTTTTTTCAAAAAAATAATATTTAAAATTTAATTTAGTTTTCAATTTAAAAAAAAAAAAAAAATTCAAAATTCTACCCGAAATTTTTTTGAAAATAAGATGATTTATATAATTTTTTGGAGAAATATTTGAAAAATCTATAGTTATGCGGAGAAAATTATTTTTTTTGGAAAATATTAATTAAAATTTATAAATAAAATTTTACACAAAAAATCGTAAATTTTCTCGTAAAAATTCTTTTATTTGTGGGGAGGGTGGCTACAGCCCCTCCAACCGACACTCTGCGGTCGTCTTGTTTACACATACATTTGTAAGAGCAGTTCTAAATTAACCAATCTATGTATATCTCAATAGTTGTTGGGCACAATGTTCATAACTCAAAAAAATAACTTTAATGGACAATTCGAAGGGCACAAAATGGTCATTTGTCGTCATTTTTTTTTTTTTTTTTTGCACTATGAAGTATCTTATTTAAACCTACATAATCACACCAATTTGATATCCCCAATATGTTGTGATCGGTAATGGATTTTTAATTACCATTTTTGTTTTATTTTTACCTCTCAAAATTTAATTTAATCCTATTTTGACCATATATAGTCTTTGTATCAAGTTACATCAAAATCGATTTTTAACTTTTGTCGTAATCCTGGTGACCAAAAAACTAACAGAGGCAAAACTATAAGATTCAATATGGCTGTGGAGGTAAAAATATTAGTGGTATTTCATTCTAGAAGTTATATTTTTAATTTTCATACATAAAAATAGACAAATACAGACTTTTGAAATGACTTTATGAAATTCATTTTATTGTAAAAATCTTTGAAAACACCTTTATTCATACCCATATTATTATATAAAGTAAATATTTGAGTTACGATAATTTGGTTTACATTCCAGGATCTGAGAAGGCAAACTCTAAATCCCAGAATAAGACAGAGCCGTGACTAGGTTCGATGTTTAGTGGCTTGATATTTTTATTCAGCTATTCTTGACATCGTTTAGCACTTTTTTTAAATTTTGTACAAGAACTAAATTTGAAATTCTTTACGAAAAATAAACGATCATGATATTAAATAATAGGTTGGGAAAAAAGTAATTTCGTATTTATAGATTTATTTCAATACTTTATAATAAGTGTTACAATCATCCGAGTGCTATGCACGTTCAATAATTTGTTGCCAACGAGAATTCAACTTGATAATGTCTTTTCGAAGAGCAAAAAAACTCCGACAACCAATTTTCACAGGCCTCTATTGAGTCAAACTTGTACCCCCAATCACGTTGAACAGGTGGTTCTCACTTATTGCCAGGTCCAGACTGTAGGGTAGATTTATAAGAACTTCCCATCATCCAAGTTTCCGAAGCTTGTGGTGCGCCATCAAAGATTTGTACGGCCAGGAGTTGTCTTGATGATGCCTTGTTATCACCTATTTATCAATACTGGCCGCTTTTGTTCCATTGGCAGCTTCAAAAGTTCGAGTTGTTCAGAGTAAAGGGCACAATTGAGCGGAAACCAACACAAACCAAAAGACTGTTATCCCTGCGTACATTGTAAAATTTCTTGGTCGCTTTCGACGCATTATTTTCCTCTGTCAGGTACTAAAAATGTAAAATTAGGGGATTTTTTTCCTTGCAGACCTCCACACTCTACGCATGATAATTCACGACTGAACCCGCCATACTGTTAAAAAATATTTGTAGTAAACACTCACACCTTTACAACACGGTATCGTATGGTCCAATAATGAACAAGATATACTTAGTTGAAAAAAAGTGCCGGGAAATACGAAATTGTTTTTCTCCAACGTATATAATCTAATTAGACCCCTTAGTAATCTAGTCTATGAATTTAAAATATAGTCGTATTTCTGAAGTTGTAGTAGAATAAAATGTACATTAATATCAGTTGGGGACCGAAACGTCGTTCCGGCATAGTTACGGTACATCCTTTTAGTGTTGTAATCCAGTCAGAAAATAAGAACAAAATCTGTGCCATAAAAAATTAGTCTTGATACATCAAATAGTATAAAATTTGTGCCTCAGTTGACAGAGTTTTTAATGAGCTATTATGATGTCAAAAGGAAAATTATTTGATTTCGATGTTAGCTAAACAGTCTGATAAAGATCAAATATCGTTTGTCTAGTTTGAAAACGGCAGAATTTCTTTCCATAATCTGAAACTCGCGATAGGCATATAAATATCAGTCTAAGTTGTTATACCTAGAAGGAAATCCCGAGGTTTCAACACTAATTAATATGGTATAAATAGATTTGAGGCCCAGAAAGGAGGTTTGATCATACTATCTATTATCTATGGTTATAAAATGAGTCATAGTTATAAAAAACCAAATCACATCAGTTGCTATTTCCTTGATGTGAAAACCATTAAAATATAATATATATACTTTTGCAAAAAAAGTGAAATTTTTTTTTTGCTTTTTATTATTGAACATTCTGTACATAGATACTTTAATTTCTTTTTTTCTTTTTGCTGAGATTGTCACAATGGGGAGAGGAAATTTATGTTTAGGTATACATATATATATATATAAACAGGGCATGTTGCTATGCGGAAGGTAAGACAACAACAAAAGAGGAGAAATCTCCTTCATACATAAGAGTACAAAAATATAAGATTTGTATATATATATTATTCATGCATAAAAAACTAACTAAATAACTCAGGGCACGCCTCATACACACTCACAACAGTCAAAAATATCCACACAACTACTACACTTCTTTATTTTCAGCTGTTGTTAAAGAAGAAGGGTTCATTGAACCCCTCATTTAATATATATTATGAAAATTATAGTTGCTTTTACTTGGGTAGACAGGTGCTTATGAATAATAACAAAAAGTTATGAAAAGGGAATCTGAAGATGACAGAAGGGAAGGAATTGACAAAAAGTGGAGGAGAGCTGAAAAAGAAAGGTCTTGAGGGAGGGCAAGAGAGAAGAGAAGAAGAAGAAGAAGCCCTTTTGAAAGTCAATTATTACCTTTATTGTAACTTATCATCATCACTCAAAAACGTCTTTTTAATTACATAATCCTCTCCCTTAAACCATTTTTTTATAATGACAAATTCCGGGCTGTATTAAGTGACTTGAACGCCGTCAATCCCTTCTCCCTCACTTACAATCATACAATACAACAGCAAAAACAGGAGTGTATTGAGCCAGCTTCTCATACTGCAACATACACTATGAATACGACTTTGACTACTACATACATCCGACTATTACTATGTGAAGGAGCGAGCGAGGGAGCGAGAGAGAGCACAATTTTTTTTCTTTGCTCTCTTACTCTAAGTAGTAGTAGTAGTAGTTGTAGTTGTAGTACTACTCGTAATAGGAAAAATGACTTTTCCCCTTCCATTTTGCCGGCCGTAGAATGAGAGAAGGAGGGCTCAGATTATTATAAAATACTCCGAAGTTTTGTACGGAGAATAGTCAGTTTTTCGAAATCCATTCGTCCGTAAACTCAGGCAATATCCTCTTCTCTTTTTTCATCTTATAAAGAAAGATTTATTGGTCACGGGTATCGAAATTTCTTCAATTGGATACGACTCTTTGAATTCATTTCTTTCAAAATTTAAAAAAAAAAAAAAGAGAGAGGATAATTCTTCCGGCCAAATTTTCCCCCCATAACAATTTACAAATTATTAAATAAACTGTCAAAATGATGAATAAATTGGATCCCACTGGTCTCTACTAAAACAACTCCACTTGCATTTAAAAAAAAAAAGCCATTTTGTTTGCTAATTTATCTGAAAGAAGTAACCACAATCCATCCATTCAACATGCATCATCGCTGCTCTTCATATTGCCCATTGGACCCAACTGGACTCTACTAAAGACATGTGCAAAAAGTACCTAATCAACGAGGTTTTGATCTATTTGATGCTCATATTTCACCATGCAATCTCATACAATTTTGTTGGAGGAGAGAATGTCCAGGCCACCGAGGAGACAACTCTTCCATTCTATCCAAAGCCAAACCACCCAGACCTCCTACCCTCCTTCTCCTCAATCCTTCATTCCGTATATGATGAGAGCACCCATGAGACTGGATCCTTTGAGTTCGATGCACAGAAAAAGTCGAGTGAATCGAAGAGCATGGGAAGGAAAGATTTGATCTCTGGTGGTAAGTTGGGATGGATTGCTCTCAGTCCATTATTTAACTTTCTGGGTTTTGTTCTTTTTTTTTGCTTCCAAATCTGCATTCATGACAATTTAACTGAAGGATAACTTCTTCTCCTTTAAAAAATAACTAGGTCAAGAATAATGTATACTTATATAAGTATACATTATAATATATACTTATGTATTGCTGCTTCCTTAATAACGTCATCATTAAGAAATTTATCACATGCAAAATAATAATAAAAGGAATGTACAAAAACCAAAAACAAAAAAATTTATGCAATCTCCACATAGATATATATAATATTCATTTTCTACTATTTTTTTTCTTTTCTCATATCCTTTTCCAGAGCTACTAGTTTCTATTCCGTTGAAAGTTATTCTCTCCTCTCTGAAGGACAATCCTTTCCTCCTTGGGAGGGACTTTAAACAAGGATCTCCAAAACCGTCATCAACCCCCCCTTTATTTTCAATCTCTTCACATCCTCTTCCTCAGACGTCTTCCATAGATGACATCCTCTCTTACATTGGACTCGGGCCTCTTTCCCACCCCTGCAAACTAGAGTTCATTTGCTCCATAATCTCAAGACCAATCAAATATCGTCCTCTTAGTGATATTCTATATCTTCTTCTCACCTCACCACAGGAGTAAGTCCATCCTTATTTTGCTATCTCATTTTTAACAAATTTTAACAATAATCTCCATCCCTCTTATAGGAAAGATGAACCCTATAAACAAATATTGTTAAACAAGAGCCATACTTGTGCTCCTATTCCAACTGGTTTTTCTAACTGTCATGAGCCTCAAAGAATCAATCTTGGAATTCTGAGACTCTGGCAAAGGTTGTCAAAGTATTATGACTTTCATCTATCACCTTAGGAGGATGGGTGGATACGAAGTAAAATGGAAAACTTTTCCATATCCCTTTATTTATTCAATATCCTCTCCACTCCAGTTTGAATCTTCCTTCTTTACCAAAATTTAGACAAACAATTTTTTTTAAATATACTATTTATATATACATATATAGACCATATATCTCCCCGTGCCAAAAAAAAAAAATATTAGCCACATCTTATCATGAGTAAAGAAAACTAAAGTTTTTCCTCCTGTACGAAAGTACATTTAGTTAATTGACTTTTCTTTAATAAAAGCCCCTCCCTTTTAGATAAATTTAAACCTTCCCATGTATATATATTTATATATGCACTTATATACATACACACTATTTCATCTAGGTCATATTCTTTGGCTATATTTACTGCCATTCATAAACGAAAAAAGCTATTTAAAAAAAACCCAGAAAAACTTAGGTGTATCTTTTTTAATAACTTCTTTGATTATTTTTATTTTTTTTTTTTTTTTTTGACAGCTCCTAGGTTATTTCTTGTGTTTTTTTTTTTTTTTTTTGGCTACCACTGTGATTTCTTCTTCTTTTTTTTTTTTTAACTAAGTAGATTTTTTAAATAATAATAATTTTATAAATAAGACAACAACTCCAAGGGAAATATTTTTTTTTAAAGAACTATTTTTTTCCCTCCGTCCAAACACAACTCATTTGTGGAAACTTTCACACTTTTTTCTCACTCTCTCATGTTTAATTTGTTAATTGACGGTACTTTTACTTATATATATATATACTGAAATATATATATGTATACCCTTGTATATTATATATTTTTTATATCTATAGCAAAAATGATTAAAAATATCAAATAAATATTTATACACAAAGTTTGATGGATTGTCTTCATAGTGTGTTATGGGTTCTGGTATGCTGATTATTATATATACATATTTATATGAATTGCATGATGCAATCATCCTTGGTAGCATATGTTTTTGTTTTTTCAAAGTCCAAAGGATGTTTAAATACTACAAGATGACAAGATCGTTCATTTACAGAATATTACAAGTATATGTTATTTATAAAAAAAAACATTTGTTCTTCATGACGCAATTAATAACGATTTATTCTTTATTTCGTTAATAATTAATTAAAACATACTAAAGGAATTTACAACTACAAACTACTATGGCTATTAAAGTAGTAATAATAATAATAATAATTTTGAGGTGAATAACCCTCAATCTCTTTCCCCTTTGTGTTTTTCACTTAGCCGATTTGTATTCTTTTCCTTCCTTCTCTAATACGAAGTGAAACTCATTTCACTTTGTGAACCTACATGATTTTTTCAATCTTTATATCATATACTTGTTGGATATACTTACATTGATTATTGCCTCTGCCCTACTTAAATAATAACTATATATAACCAATATATATGTAGAGGGTCTTATCTTATCTAGTGGCACATATTTTATTATTTTCTATCCGGAATGATAATGTTGCAAAATCACAAAGGAGGACAACAAGACTTCTTATCTCTGAACAGTGCAAGCTGAGATGGTTGGAAGGAGCAAAGAAGCTCTGAAGGGCAACAAAAAATTCACTGTTTATTCCAATGAATAAGCAAAACAGTTGCTACATCACATCCAAACATCCAGACAATGTTGGCGGAGTCTACCCTCCCATTTAGGTTAAGAGGAAGGAGCAACTCAATGCGGATGCATAAATTGAACTTCTGAATGAGAAAGTCCTACCAAAGACTAAATAAAAGTTCGTGGATAACTTAAAACGGAGCTCTGTTTCATCTGTAGAATTATATTTGGAAGGATAGGGGGTTGTAAAATGGGATACAAAATTTCCTGTTAAATAATTTAGACCCCTTCTGAAAGACAAGAATTCCTTAAGAAATTTCCAATTGTTTATTCCTTAAAGTTTTTTTTTTAGACAACGGTAATTTTTGACAAATTCCTTAATTTGAGGATTTACAGTAGAATTGAGGATCAACGTGGGAGTCATTATCCCTATATTATAGCTAAATATGGACTGGGGTTTGTGATTACTACTAACGTTATGACAGCTAAGCTGCTCTCCTTAAAAATTTCGAAAAATCGTTATTGTGTCCATTAGGTCGGTTTGTTTCCTAATTTTTTTAAATTTCCGTTAAATCTATTCCAGAATAGTTGGGATTTGGTAAAGAAATATCCTATGCAAAATTTCATAGCCCTACGATATCATTTTTAGGTAGCTTCAAGCTTGAAAGGAGACAAAAGTTATTTACATTGTCAATAAAGATTGACATTCATAATTATTCCTTATTTTACATTTATTATTAATTATAGATATTATTTTAACTTATAAAAAAAATATAAAAAGTATATTTCTAAAGCTACCTATAGACTAAAAAGAAAGAATAAGCAACGAAAATTTGTATCTTTATTTACTGAAAATGTAAAAAAATGATGCACGCTATACGCAGATCATCAAATTTTCTAACTTTTTTTCTTTTTATTTGCTCCATAAGACAAGATTCAAAAATACTTTTTTATCACTTTTTATAGATAAAATCAATGTGTATCATAATTATTTTATGCAAAATAACTATAATTCTTATAATATTATAATATAAACTATTCTTATAATATGATCGAGACGTGCGACCTTAAAATGACTACGTAGGGTAAGATAATTTTGCATAGATCAATTTCCGTGACCGAAAGTTACACCTTGTGCAGGTTCGCCATAAGAAGTTCTGCCCTGGGAAGGTCTTCCTTTGCTTCAATTAGAAGTCCTTCGTAATTAATTATGAAATTATGACATTTGAGTAATTAATATGAAATAATGTTTGTTTCTTATTATAATGAATTCGAACCATTTGATATGTTCAATTTAAAAAAATATTCAAATTGACTAATTTAAAATCTTATAGTATATGTAGAAGATACATATACTATAATATATGTATGAGGGCGAAATGCCCCAGGGCGAAACTGCTCCGAGTGTAACATCCTAAACCATAAATTTTATACCATGCATCACTTTTTCGACCAACCTGTAATCGAAATTGGAAAAAAAAAATCAAACCGCTGTATTGTCCGGTTCATTTTTTGAGCATTTTTATATTTTTACATACCGGCAGGTCATTTTATGCAATTCTAAGTATGTGTATGTTCAAATATATAAAATATAAACATGTATGCAAAAAATAAATGGCCACCAAACAATCATATATATGTATGTATTCGGGGCCTTAAAATATAAATCTTGTACTTTTTCATTTTTTTAAAGCCTGGTCATGATGTTTAAAATCAAACTCTTAGATTTGATACCAAACATGATAACAGAGTGTTTAAATTATTTTAATTACAAACTATTAATCGATTTTGTCATTTCAGACCGAGTTTTATATATTTTACATCCAAACCGCACTTTTTTTATAAAACTAATCATTACCGACTCTTAGTCAATCTTTAAAAAACACTTATTTATATACTATATATTATAGTGATGGAATTGTGTTCAGATGAACTATCTAAAGTGCCACTGAATATAAAATTACACTATTATCACAACCATATCTGAAATATTCATTATATTTTGTTTTGTATTATCCTTTTCATTGTATTGTAAATTTGTCATGGTTTCCATGCATCATTTTTTGATTGCAACTTATATAACAGGTTTGCTTGTATATACCACTGCAATCACAGTCACATTTTATCTTATTTGGTTTCTAAAAAAAAACCAAAAAACTCCAAAACTTTCTCTCCTACTAGTGTTGCGATTCGTTGCGGAAATTACGAGCCCGTACATCAAGACCCCTATAATTTTCGTTTGGACCGATGTAATTCAATTTCTCTCTACCAATTCATACGAAAAGGCTCCTTTTCATCTAAAACTATGTACTGAACCGAATGTTGAAAGTCGATGACTGTCGATTATTGAATGAGGAAACATTGAATAAATGACGTCATGGGTTGTTTAGAGTTTTTCCAGAATGTGAGCTGAACAAATACATTGTCAATGGTCTACATATTTAGTCTAAAACCCATTAAAGAATAGTATTATTACATTTTAGACATAAAAAATGGTTATAGAGGTCGTCCCTTAAGATCTAACTGAAAAAATATCAAACCGAGTCTTATCACAAATACAGACTTCAATATTACCTTTTTGATGATCAGAAAAAGAGAATGAAAAACTGGTTGTATATATGTATATACAATATACATCTTTATCTTCAGGTATTTATAACAATTGTCGCCTTTAAAATTAAATTTTCTACAACGCCTTTTTTTTGTTGAAAATCCATCACATTCAAAGCAACAACAAAAACAAAAGTTAAAAAAAAATCCGTTAAAAGTTGCTCTTGCCAAAGAAAAGAAAACAAAAAAGGAGGATTGGGAGATTCGAACCCTTTCGCAAATACTTTTCTTACTTCATCCGAGGAAAGAAACTTATTATTTTCTTACATATATTTGGCGGTTATTTGTGGAAAGTTTTGGCAAAATATATTGTCCAGAAGTGATATTATTTAATCCTTTTTAAAGTTTAGACGGAAATACAATATAAATGGTGTAACTATATATACTTTTTAATGAATATAATCCCACCAAGTAAACTAATGAACAAAATGGTTCCCAAATTTCAAAACCTTCATTTTTATCAATATATACATGACATAATTAGATGTTGAATCTTTGTTCTATGATTCTTGAGAAGAAATCTTCCGAAAAACAGAGTCAAAGGCCTCATTAACCTAGGACATCTGATTCGACTCAAACTCGAAGTTAAAAGATTTAGACTCTACTTGGAATAAAGTACACAGACTCAAGTCGGACTTGAAGTGATACGACTGTGACTTACCAAACATAGAATATTAAAACTAATGCAATTATAAAGCAAGATAACATTTGCAGTACGTCAACATAAAAACAATCTTGGACAAAAATGAAGAAAATGAGAAAATCTCATTTTTTTAAATGTTCCTTTAATTAGTCAGATGGAGTTGCACTGATTAAGTATAAGTAAACATTATAATACTAGATTGACTCCATCAAAGCTAGATATCTTCATTAAATTCCATAAAGTTACGTAATGTATATTTCCTTCTCTAGGGACGACCAAGGCGCGTACCTAGGAACATTAGTTCATGAGAAAATTTGTTTTTTACTTCATAAGTACGTACAGTCCAATATTTCAAAGGCATATTTGAGTCCAGTAAGGGCTTACTATTAACATTTCTGAGAGTAGTAGAAATAATCAAGAGTGTCAACTACTGTTAAATATCTTGATTTGATTTGAGTGACTAATATTGGCTCCGACATGACCTTTCAAATAAAATCCGTCAAGTTATCATTATTTTATTATGACGATCCATTTTGACTAATTTAAGTGCAATTTGCAGGTTCACCAAAGGGTTAATAAAAAATTTAAAATAACAAAATTCAAATTCGAAGATTGCAACGAAAGAGTTTTCCAATGACATGTTTTATTTTGATATTCAAATAAAAATGGAATTTTTTGAGACAAATGATCGGAAGTTTATTTCAATGTAAAGAAAAAGATATACCATTAATAATGGAAACAATATCAGCCAAATGGCCGCTACATGTACGTTTTCAGGACGGTATCCTTTTTATAAAATTTTCCATCACCAAAGTGCAAAGTGACTGTTGTTTACCCTCAATAGCTTCACGAATTCTATCTTTGGGGTCTTGAATCGTCACTGTGCTGCTGGCGTAGATTTTTTCTTCCACGTGCCCCTAAAGGAAGAAGTTGCAAGGTGTTAAACCATAAGATCCCGATGGCCAATTGGAATCGCCTCTTTGAGAGATAAAACGGTACGGAAACTTTGATAAGACACGAAGTTGTTGATGATCAACCGGCTTGAGTTATTGTGTTAACTAAACATTATAAGCCTTAAAATCCAAGTCTTTATGCAAAATACCGTGTAATGACCCTTGTGGAATGCCCAATTCCAAAGAACGACGAGGAATGGACAAACCTGGGGTTTCTTCAACACTTTGGGCTACAGCAGCAATATTCTCAGTTTTTCTTGGGCGATGTGCACGTGTTTTATTCTTCACATCACTAACTTGTCCCAAGAGCTCGAATTTTTCCACCAATTTCTATATTAAGGTCCAAAAAGGTGCTTCATGATGACCCAAAAATGTTTTATTTTTACAGTGAATTTTAATAATTGAAGCGTGTATCGTTCCATTTTTATTAATGGCGCAGTTTGTACCTGTTTGTAAATGTAAACCAATTAAATCTTCAAAAGTGACATCTACAGAAATAGTGGGGTATTCGAAACAAAACCTCTGCTTGGGAAAACCTTTGTAATCCAGGCTGAAGTTTGAGAAAAATCATTGTTATTGTGTTAACAATATAGTACAAGAGTTTTGAAGTTTATAAAATCCAGATATTTATGCATTATGGAGAGTTTATAATAAGTCGTAAGAAGAGGCGTTACATTACGAAACTTATTCTAGATAAACATTTATACGCGTATTGGGGTTTACAATTGGTAAGCGTAATCAATTTAAAAGCTTCTTCATATGATGTATGATGATAATAATTGATTTAAATAAACAAAATAAATTATTTTAATTTGTCAGAAATTGCACTATTTCTGACATTACTACACAGCATCGACTACTGTACAGTTGCACCCAGAAATATTGGCAGAGTAGGTTCTATTATCCACAAATGTATGAGTATGGAAGATATAAGGAAAGAGTAATCGTGGGTACACTTAATTCCAAGAGTCAAGTTGACGTAAGTATAGTTTTTACGGACGTAAATGAGTCTGCTGAAGCTTCGCGACGTGACACCTCTTGCACGTCGTATTGTACATAAGGCAATTAAGTTGTTGAATACGTCCTTACAAGGATTTGTCTAAAATGGAAAATTATAATTGGTATGCAATATGAAAATATATTCATGGTAGTTAAATACTATCATTTTTGACAAACACTTTTGCTCCAAGCCTAAGATTAATGTTATTTCTGTTCTAATTTATAGGGTCCTGTACAGTTCAGTTTCTTTTCTTTTTAATCAGTTTTTGTAACGACATTCCGAAGGACCAGGGGCATCCGCAGGATGATAAATAATATATATATTTTGGGAGGAGGCTTGGGTTTTGGAGTTTTTTGAAAAAATCTGATATTAAAAAAATTCCAATATTACATTTTTAGGGAAAAAATTCAAAAAAATCCGTTGCTATTCTAGAAGAACTAAATTTATTGGGGAAATTTTTTCAGAAATCTACAGCTGTTCACAAAAAGTTCCATTTTTTGAAGAATTAATTCAAAATCCATAGCTTTTAATTAAAAATAAAGTTATAAAAATCCACTACTGTTCACAAAAATTTTTACCAATCCATAGCTTTTCTGAAAAAATTAATTTTTTAGGAAAACAAATCCTCAATCCAAGCTAGTCTTACCCCTTACAGACGAGCTTGAGGACTGACTGTCTTTTGGACTGTCCGTTCTAGAACTGATTAAAAAAATACCCAATAAATTTGAGTGACGTTATTTAGGACTAAACTTTATAAGTTTTAGGACTGATATACAGCACTAAACTGGGCCAAACCGACACTAAACATGACGGGACTGCAGTCTGTAATAAGGACTTACATAACACTACCAAAGATATATATATCGTACCTATTACGTTAAAGAAGTACACAGAGATTAAGGTAATTCTTCTGAAGACTGTTTCCTTATTAAATCATCAATAAATAAGTTGTTTAAGTAATTTTATTATCGTTTTTTTGTTGTTTTTGTTATAGTGATTTAAAAAAGGAAGAATAACTGGTTCTCTGAAGCACCCAACGACAATCTACACTACATTGTTGTACCCAAATGCAACTTTTATCCTCGTAATAGTACAGTTATTTCCTTAGAGGCTATTTTTGTTGTGTTTATATTATGTGGAAATACGTACACAGGTCTGTGTGAATCCTGGTGAAAGCGTTGTTTTTTTATTTAATGTATGTATTTAAATAAAACGTAAATGTTATTTACGTTTTTGGAATCTATATTATATATTTTTTTACATAAATATCATAACTACAAACAGGGTGGGACCCTTCAATCCAGAAAATTTAAGGATAGTATAAATTACAATTATTTTCCCAAAATATATTTAGGAATACACAAATCTTCCGCTCTTACATGACTGTTTCATTATAATGAAACCTCGAGAATGGAAGCTGCAAGGAATCAACAGTATTATATGCACGTTTATTGGACTCTCTTGCCAAGTAGTAGTCCAAAGGGTTCAGATCTGGGTAGCTAAGATTCCACATTTTCTTTGTCCGAAACATACAAGTCTTAAAAATGGTAGTTTTGTGGAATAAATCCAGTTCTAATTAACAGATTTGATCACACTGCTTCAATTTAAAATTTTAACATAACACCAGATCTGTTGATATAAATTTAAGCTAACTAGTATAATTATATATGGAGTTATTTGTGTCCTTGGGTATGCCCTCAGCACGGAGGCACACAATAACGGCCCACTGTGTTCGCAATTAAAGAACATCTCAATGATTTTGTATTCTTTTTAATATAGTTTTGTCGACTGACTCTTAAATTTTTTGGTTTTTTGTGAATAAATCTGTTTTCATTTAGCCGATTTGGACAAACCCTACCATTTTAAAATTTTAGCATGACACCAAATCTTTTAACAACAATTTAAAGTCTTTAGAATAATTATTTATTGAGTTATTTGCAACTTTGGGCTCGGCACGGAAGCAACCAAAAATGCCTCACGGTACTCGTATTCGGAGGAATTTTTTATTTTAAGTTTTAGTTACTTGAATCTGATTTGTACATTTTTATAAACATAAATTTCAGGTTTGTCAAAATATTTAGATCCAAACTTGTTCTGGATTTAAACTCCCCACCCTGTTTATATTATTCATTTAAAAATACGCAGTTGAGGGACAGCTGATTTAAATGCCCACAGGTGGTAAAAATAAAAACCAAATAATTGTTGTTTTTTTACATCACAATGACAATAATAAAAAATGAATCTATTTTTACGTGTTACATACTCAATAGTATTTAAAATGAGTAAAACATATTTTTTTTAAATGTATATATAGTCCTGATATATCCCCAATACAATACTAATAATAGGGTAACAAGGAACAGCTCAACCAACCATAACAACAACAACAACAAAAAAATAGGTTCTTTAGAAGTATATTTAACCTGTGATGGACTCTTCTTCTTAGACTTAGAATCATACGCTACCTACAAAGTCAATGAATTTTGAAGTAAATTCCAAACCTTTAAAAAAAAAAAAAAAAAAAAACGTTTTTGGGGCCCACAAAAATATAAGGTATTATAGAATAAGGGTATGTTGAAAGGGCATAACCCTATTTATAACTAGTTCTTCCTTTAAAAAAATATACGCACAAAAAACTGTTATCCCTTCAAATGGATGGTTGCTTTTGTGGGATTCTTTAAGAGTAGGGATTTTACCTGATGAATTTGAACAGATATATTCCTTAGTTTGTCTGTAAAAAAACCCAAGAAATATTATTTTTTCAAATATGTCAATTGTTTAGCTCCTTTTTAAGTTCAATTATTAAATAAAATATTTTAGCCTTTTTTTCTATTTGTTCCTCTATACAGAAAATAAATAAATATACTTCCATCTCTTTAAACTATCATTATTATAGCTATTAATTGTTATTTAAAATTTAGCTGATTTATCTTTTATTTTCAAATTAAGAATAAAAAAATATGAGATTGGTATAATTCCCCTCTACTTAGATAAATAGTTTTCAATTGGTTACTATACAAAAAAAAACCAACAAACTATTATTTCATTATATGATTGTTTGATATAATGTTTTTGTTAAAGAATTTGGTGTGGAGTTGAGATTTGAGCTGATTTTTCATGAAATGTATAGTAAAAAATTACAATCGTTTCAAATATTTAGTTGGCTTGGGATTTTTGAAGGATTTTAACTTATTTACTCCTCTCCTGAAAGACTATTATACCTTGAAAGGGTCAGTTCATTATAATTTTTAAGGTTCATAATATCATTGCTTTAGGATAAAAATGTCCATTTTAGTTTAGATTACAAAAAATGAGTTATTACTTTTTTCCGAAAGTCTGGCCAAACAATGTTTCTTAAAATTTTCCATTTTTGGCATAAATTAAATATTTTTGGAATTGTGAAACAATGGATATAATTAGTATTTACTTTTCTTACAAGTATTTAAATAAAAACTAAAATTGTAAACAACACTGCAACACCTGAGCCATCCTGGAACCTTTCGCTAAAAGAATAAATACAATTTAACTTTTAAACCATCAAAAATAAAGACTAAATTATAATTCTTACACCCACGTTTTTGGCTCTAAAAAAGTTGGTTATTAGTTTCAGTAAAAAGTTTTGCGCGTTTTTGGCTTCGTGCCTTTAGTGATCTATATTTCTGTGTGTGTTACATCGTAAAATAAGACATTCTTCAGTATCACTACGACCAAGGTGAAAAGGCAGAGAAAAATTGTGTTGTTTAGTGGCCCAATACTGGTTCCAACATTTCCGTTCTGGTAATATGTACTTCTATAATAATAGAAATCGTCGTGTTGGAGTAGCATATGATGAGCACTTATTCAAGATTCCAGGAACTGAAAATTAGCCAGAAAACTGTTTGGAAACATCTAAATCGGATAATCCTAACCATATTAATTTAATTGTTAAAATAAAGTGAAAAAACGCTCAAAATTTTTTTTTTTAAATTTCACCTGCTATATTGTTTTGCCAGACAAGGCAGCATTGACATCATATACAGCCTATCTTGAACAGTATTTAACAATATATTTTTCGGTACTCTTTTTATTATAGTTTTTATAAATATGATTTTCACCTATCTGGGAAAAATTAGATCTATTAACTACTAATGTGAGTACCTGGTATTGCTTGGAGTTATTTGTTAAAATATAACTCAAAGGCTCTCAACCTCTTTCTTACCCTTCTTCATCGTGTATTCAATTTGAAATGTTTTATTTGTTTTATATTTATTAATAATGATGCCCAAGTTTAAATAAAGCAAGCATTAAAAATTTATAATTGCTATATAGAAAGTAAAAAAAAGTTGATGTATCATTCTAAAAAAAATTATTAAAAATTGCAAACTTATACCAAAGACTTCTTTTTAAACAATGCTTTTAGTAATTTTGTATTGCATAAAGGTATATAAACACTTTTCACCATCAACTCTTTAGCATTCAGCGTATAACTGACCATATATTTTTTAAATTTTATTTTTCTATACATTCTAAAAATATGACGTACTAAGTTTTAGCTTTATTTTGTTTTTTCTCAGATCAAGTAGTTATGTAGTTCTAATATATTTAGTGTACGCTCAAAAATGAGTCTTCCACAGACAGATAGACAAGCTTTGATTTATTAATATAGGTAGGTAATACAAAATTTTAAAGACAAACAAAATTATTTTAAATTCTAACACAGCAATACACCGATTTCAGCAAATTTATCTATTGCTTCTTGTTTAAACAGATGTATACAAAAAGTTATATTCTTTTCAAAAAAAAAATTGTGTAAGCTTTTTAGTTTCGTTTATTAAACACATTTCTCAAAACATAATTGTAGAATTATTGAAGAATATTAATTAAACGTATTAAGTAAAATATTATAATATATCAAATGAAAACAAGGATTGTGTGATACACTGAGTTAAGGTGTTTAGATGATATCATTGGTTCCTCTGAAAAATACAAAAATTGTTAGGCCCACTAATGGCTGGTTAGGATTTCTTTAAAGTTTTGTCTGATTTATTCATACAAAACAGTATGCCAATTTTGATAAATACAAGTTCACCTACTAAATGTAAGTATTAGGTATAATTGAGTAATTTTTTGTTTCGGTATTAATACCGATTATTTTTCTTAACATTGAAACTAATATTACAATCAAAAATTAATCAATTTGCCTTCATTTAACGGGATAATGAGGGCGTCAATAAAAAGTGAGATTCTATAGATTCAAAATTAAAACATAATCTAAAGAACTTTATTATCTTTTATTTCTATTTTTTTTATTGGTAAAAAATGGTAACAAAATTAGGAAAAAGTGAAATATAATTTTGGAAATTTGAGAACTTAAATTGCAAAATACTATAGATTATCCATTGGAACTTTGGTATAGATTATGAAATTGATGTTTCATTTTTACCGTCAATTTATCAGTAATGGAAATTGAAATCTATTCTAATTCAAAAATAATACAATTTTTTATATAAATACAGAAATATTGCATTTCTTTTTCTTTTTGGAGAACAGTAATATCCAAACATACAATATAATTCGTTTCTGAACAAAGTTCATATATCAGAACAATTTATCTCCTGACAATAGAATCACGCTTGGAACGACTCTTTCGTTCAGTTGCTTGTACCTTTAAAGAAAACAACATCGTATATCGAAGTACTGGATTTAGAAAACATAAACTGCTGTCAATTTTCAGATGTATTTGATCCTAATTTCCCAAGGTAACATCCTGTTTTTGTTTCAATTCATATAAACTTAATTGATTTTAAAACACTTCAGAGCATGTCCAGGTTATCTGTCTTTTTAAATATTATTTCTATGTTTAAGTTTGCAATTGTTGGAGGTTATGTGCCTTCTCTAAAATAAAACAATACAAAACTTATTAATCATATATGTAGGTATATCTCTAGCCAGTTGCTCTACTTCCGATATCGATACTACTATAATTGAAAATAATATAAACTTTTTTTTGTGTGTTAAAAAAAAGAAACCTAAAATCAATATGGTAATCTTGAGAATTTGAAAAATGTTTGGAAGAAGATCAACTTAGCTGTGAATATGTATTTAATTATATTAGCTGCAAGGAGCTATGAACAAACCCTAATAAACATTAATCCTACTTGTATCGAGCGAGGGCATTTGCAGGAATTATCCCGATGTCGATCCTCAATTGATAAAATTTGGGGGAGCTTCAGAAACTTTTAAGGTTAATAACATGTGTTCATTTTTTCGGTAACCCCCCCCCCCTCCTTTTGATAGTCACAGGTCTGCTAAAAGGATCTTTTAATTACGCATAAAATATTGGAGTAATATTTCAATTTCTTCTATTAATCACCAACAAGTTAGAAAAGAAATAAATAAGAAACGACCTTGATTTTGTACTCAAAATTCTTCACGCTGCGAAAAATAAGCTGCGTAATTCTTGAAAAGAACTTGACCTATATTTGTAATGATGATGATGATTTTTCTCCTTTTTTCATGAAAAATAAAAAGAAAAGAATGAGACACGATTTAAAAGAAAAGAATGAGACACGATTTAAAAAAAAAAAAATAGTTTTGCATAAGATATTTTCCTTCTTAGTATTTTCCTTTTTTTTTTTTGCTACTATTTTGAAATTTGTTATATATATATATGTAAAAAGAGATTACTCTTTCAAAATGTGTCTCTTATAAAAAACTTTTAAAAAACTATTCCTTGCCTAAAAGCATACAATGTGTTAAGATAAAATCGTCACATTTTTTAAAAATCCTTAAATTGTCACTGAGGCCACACTTTTTGGCAGATTTAACTGAAAATTGCCTTAAATTGTACAAGTAACTGTAATTGAATTGAAAATAAAAAAAGTGTTTATTTGATGAATCTACAACCAGCATCAATCACGGCCTTGATCCAATCCCAGAAGGAGGAATAACCTTTGAATAGATGGATCCTATGCATATTCGTCATTGTCTCCGTGATTGGAGCTATCACTAATTCCTTGATACCATGAGATGTTCAATTTGTTTTAGATTCAAAATAGTGAAAAATATATACACTTCTTCGGAATTAGTTCCTTTCCTTTGAATTTATAATTAGTATTCAGCGACTTCATCAGTCTCCAGAAGAGCCTTACAATTTTTTCCGGATTGGGACGATAGTCAAAAATGAGGCTTCCTGATTTGAAAACAAATGGTCAACAATCTTCAATATTTTTTATGTTTGGTGCAGCTGTCGTCATGATGCTCAAAGCTTCTTCGATATAGCAACTTTTCTTTCAATAAAAAAAGTGATGCAATCCGACATCCACAACATAACGGAATCAAATTACACACGCAAGCGCCGATTTGAATTTAACATCCTGCATTTGTCAAATTTTGTATGTATACGAAAGAAAAATATTCTGTCAAAAAGCATACAAAGAAAAATCCTAACAACTCCCCGGATCGTGCACGTATACAAGAAACAATCAACCACTAATTTCAATTAAGATTTGTACTCTAGTTTTGGGGCAGTGGCTGAACATATCTATACGAGTATCTAATATACTTATTAATTAATTAAAAAGTAATGCTTCTTATTTTTCGGTCCAGTCCAATCTTAGGACCGGCCCTTTTGACAGAAAATTATTTTTTTTTTGGAAAAAAATTTAAGAAATTAAATTAAACTTCAAACATTAATTTTCTAGAAAAAAGGAAACATTCCTTAGGTTAGCACAGCCCATTCAGACGACCCCCCCCCTGGACTCCCCTGCCTTGGGACATGAAACTGTGGGTCCTTTGTATCTTCAGTACTACCGCTGATTAAACAAAGAAGACTTACTGGTGTGTGACGTCATAAAGAACGAAACTTTATAAGTTTTATGACTGATATGCAGAACTCAACTGGACTAGACCGAGACTGGATGGGCATGTACATATTTAACTATTATGTAATGCAACAGCTCATAATTTTATTTTTTTGTATGTATGTAGATTAATAAATCATGATGGATGATGATTTAAAAATAATAATAATATATCTACACACATTATACGATATACATATGTAGAGGAACTCCTTCTCAGCTATTCAACCACTCACAAAATATATTTATTCCTATCCTTTGAAAAAATAAAATATCTTTAAAGAAGAGTATCATCATCTTTGTACCTAAATATATACATTTGTATACATATACTCCTCTTATCTTGATGGTGTAGAAGGGTTATGCTATGTTATGTAAACCCCCTTGTTTAATGATACGTACACATTAAAATATCAGATGAACAATGTATTACTATGTGCTTTTCTTTTTCCTTTCTTTTGATTAAGCTATCAAATTATATATACATAAAAGTTACACCTAAAGACAGTGTTTCTTAAACTTTTGATCTCTTCACTGCTCCAAAGACAGAACATTTAATAATTAACTTTCTTAAAAAAATAGATTAAAAAATGTAGTACATCCAGAACCGTCTGCAGAGGGTAAGTTGTTGGAGGAACTCTATAGATTTTTGAAATTTTTATTCAAAAAATGTGATATTCAAAAAAAGTATGAAAATAATTTTATATTTAACATTTAATGTTTGAAATTTTAATCCCAAAAATATATTTTTTTCAGAATAACTATAGATTTTTGCATTTTTTTCCAATATATATATATATTTTTTTAATAACTGTGGATTTTTGAAATTTTATCGAAAATATTAAATTTTTTGTGAACAGCTGTGAATTTTTGAAATTTTTTCTAAGAAGCAAGCCCCCGCCCCCCCAAATAATAGTTAAAAAAAATTACATATAATCATGCAGACGCAGTTGACATTAACTTGAAAACAATTTTGATTACAAATAAAAAAAAGGAACAAATCCGTATATATTTTTTTTTACTGCATAGTAGGTATACTCGAAATAACATTACAAATAGCAACGTCAATTGAGAACTTTGGTAATTTTGAAAAGGTTATACTTATAATACAGTGAAGGAATAATAAATAATAATAAAAAGAAGGAGAAAATGCCAATTAAGTTGTTTACATTAAATATTACATATAGCCCAATATTTTATAAACATATTTCGGTCAATTATCATTTTTGTACTTCAATTCCTAGGATGATTTAGGATACCTCAGAGCTTTAGTTATAGTTAAGAACCTTCAATTGATTTTAGAAACTTAGTTTGGCCCAGATTTGACTCTTTCAATTAAAATCTACTTTCTACTTTAAGTGCAGCTTGCAGGGCCTTAAAAAACTTAATAGAAACTGTTTGTTGATAGAAAGTGATGATGATTATTCATCGAAAAGTGCATATATAATCCCCACTTAATTTTCAGAACAATCATTTCAGTTTGCCTTTGTGTTGACGGGCCACAAACGCGAATAAAATAATCGAACTATTCTTTATAATAATAAAAACTCCAATTTAAGCGGTACCAATGCCCTAAACTTGTTTAAATCCCAGAGTAGGATTGTAAATATTGCTGTGCCCTTCTCATGTCTATGTTGTAGGGGTCCTCAAATTTTAAGAACGCAAAAGATACCTTAACTAATAATCCTTGACGTTATCAATCTCTATTTAACAACCAATACCATTTTTATAATGAATTTTTTCCTAGACTAACAATCCGATTTTGTTAAAAATTAAAACAAAGGCAAGTTGAAGTTGAATAATAGAAAATAATATTATTGCCTTTGGAGTCAATAACGTCCTAGCAGGTCTTGATGAGACTTTCCTTCGAAAGATTACGGAATTCCTCCTGGTTCCTGGACATCAATTTGGATTTTGTGTTGCAGGAGGATCTGTTGGAGTGTCCCTCAACTGCCCCCATACAAAGAAGTCCATGGGATTGAGGTCCAGTGAGCTTGGAGGCCAAAAACGCGGCCCAACAAAGTCAAAACAAACTCAGTAATCAGCAAACTTTGCTGTTGATTCATAATCACGTCCAAACTCTTCCAGTGCCTTCTTGACTCCCCAGACAAAGGACATGACCAGAGTTAAGAAGCTTGCAATCTCAACATTGTCTCGTCCGGGACGGATCGCAAAAAGGGCATTCTGCCTTTTCCACGAGAGTGTAATAGAAACTTTGTTTGTTGATGGCCTTTTTAACTCACACCTAATACTTTTGGCCAGCCTTTAAAATGACAAACAACCTCATATCGCCTTATACTCTTAAAGTTCGTTGTTAAACAACGGCTGCACGGTTTACTATAATAATAGGTCTAACAATAAAAGATAATTATTAACTATCATTTTACAGAACAAATAAAATTATTAAACTTAAGTACTTTGCTTTATTTTTTATAAGGGAAGATGATGCCTTGAATTGAATACTTTAAAACTTGGGACTTTTTAGAGATACTTATTTGAGATAAAATAATAATGATCTTCAACAAACATTAAGTTATCTTGTTAAATTAAATAAAAATTAATTACCAATGTTATAAATAATACAATATTATACACTTACGAGCAGGAATATCAAATATATTTATATACTCATTTGAAACAAAACAAAGCATGCAAATATTTTGAAATATAATTGTTTAGATTTAAGAGATACCAATTCATTTTTTTCTTGGATCTCTTTGGTTATTACGTTCCAAATTTGATGCATTGTTGTTTCTGATAGATTATTCAGTTCGGACTCTTTAAAATAATTTTTTTTTTTCCTTCATTAGGTTAATATTTATCTGCGATCTAATCCTCATATCTAAAAAGAAGCTCGTCATTTTAATAGTAATCTGTATATTGAAGTTTCAAGTATATAGTACAGTGCCAGATTGAACACCAACAATGTTGTCCAAATAAATTTTTCTTAAAGATGTGCGGTTGGTGTAAAATATTCTGAATTTGTTATAATGAAATTTTGAACTTTTATATTCTATTTAATAGGGTTGGATTTCGGTCTGAAAGTCTTAGACTGGTCAAAGACTTTTAGTGGATACAACGAATTCGGCCCTTAAAAAAAGTTACCCCAGGATCGGTCTCATTTAATATTAGGTCTAGACTAGTGTTGTATCAGTCCTTATTTATTGGTCCAGTCCAATATTAAGACTGGTGCTTAGGACTGTAAGTGTTATACCTGTTTTAAAAAATAGTAAATAAAGCGGAGTGACGTCATCAAGTACTTTTCTTTATAAGATTTTAAGACTGAACTGGAGGACTGAACTGGACGTGACTGCAGTCTTCAGTCTTAAGTAAGGACAAACAAAACCCTAGTCTAGGCGGATGGTATAATTAGATGAATTGTGAGGATGCCATTTGTGTTTTAAAATTGTGAAAATGGACATACGATAACATCAAATAAAGTTGAATGTGTTGCATAAATCATATTTGTATAGCTCATATATCAGGAATGGGGAGAAAATTGATTTACAACAAAAAGTTAGTTAAGACCGAACCGAAGGACAATTCAGTATTTACAACACTTGTATTTATTTTACTAATAGCGAAAGTATCAGACATTGCCTGGAGTTATTAGGGGTCAAAAAACATACCCATCTTGCTTTAATAGTATAAAAGCCAACTCCCCCAACAAATCCTTTTCGTTTTTCCTGAGCATACTCACATGTAGCTACTTACTTAAAGAATCATAAAATAATTTTTCATTTGGTTTTGATGAGCCTTTGCAAAACGAGATATTTTTTATAAAGTACTTTATTTATTTTTTTAAATATGAGATCAAATAAATTCATTTTATAGAGTGGTCGTTGTATATCATACTCTATTGATATTTGCTCTACATCAGGAAGTCCTATATCCACTGTACCCTGTGACTGTTTTTCATACAAATTAACTTTGGTTTATTAATCAAATTTTACTTGCAGGACCTACGTATTCAAACATTTAAATCTCCTTTAGAGAGCACATCCTACAGATTGAGAAATACTGCTTTAGGATAAGACAATAATTATAATAATAAATAACACTAAGAACTCCATTACCATTTAATATCAAACTACCTTCCTTCATAATCCAAATATATATATAATGCATAGATTGTGGCGAAGAATTGAATCATGAACAGTTATTCGGGCGGTACTAAAAATGACTGCAATTAATATATATATTACATAGTGAGCAATGCACTTGGATACTTGCAAATATAGGTATGTTTATATATACCTATATATAAAAAGGATATGCAAAAGAGACCACGATGAAGGGTGATACAATGTACATTTTTTCTATCATTTGGAATGTAGTAGTTCTATAGACAACCACATCAGATCTATCAATGGTAGAATATGCACAGGGTGCTGGAGGGAATTTTACAGAAGTTTAATCATTTTAAAAACAGTGCAATATCAGTGTTGTGTCAGTAATTATTGATTCGGTCCAACCAAGTCTTAGGGCCGAAGCTATCAGTCCTTAGGACCTGTTCTTGACGCTGTCGGTCCTCCGAACGGTCATTACTGGAACTGATTAAAAAAAAAAGTTGTAAAGTTGAGTCACGTCATCATGGATTTTACTTTATAATCTTTATGACTCATATGCAGGACTGAACTGAGCGGAACATAATGTTGTATCAGTCCTAACTAAGGACTGATACATAATTATAACACATGTTATCGGTATTGCTATATTCATCATTTAGGGCGGCTTAGCCCCAATAATTATACACACCGTCATACAATTACTTATATAAATATGTAAATTTTGTATATATGCTGTGTGTATGAAGTTGTAACTTGTAGAAGTTACAAAGATTTACAGAACTTGGGACGAGGATAATGCAATCTTGAAACATTTCATGAATGATCAATACATTAATGGCGTAACCTTGGACTATCTTAATACAAATTACCAAAATAGAAGTATTTTGTAGCACGTTACAAAGTTCAAATGCACACAGTAAAACGACTCATAAATACATATTAACCATATGGTTCTGATAGTTCAAAATTATATGATGGCATTCATGTATGTACACTTGGTAATTAGAATGACTAATGTTATAATTAAAGAATGCATTTTAAGAAGAATAAATTGAAATTTTTACACAATATAGTACATATTTATGATAAATATATGTATATTTTAGAAACTTTTAGAGGGACTCCCCTAAGAAGAGACTACCGATGTCTCGGCAAATATGTTGTGTACCAGTTGCAATATTGTACAAGTTGTAACATGTATAAACAAATTGTACAGGTTGTAACTTGTATAAAACTGTTGAACAAGTTGCTACTCAAAAATCATCTAAAATGTAAGATTTATAGACCTTTGGATAATGATTATGCCATCATTGTATTTTCCATGTAATATATTTAATCTGCAGCTTTTTACTATTTGAATACAAATTATTAAAATATAAAGTTCAAATGCCGAGGTTACTATTACTCATAAATACTTAATAATCATGTAATTTAAATAGATTGAAATCAAATGATAGTATCAATTAATAGCTTTGGATATTAGAATGAACGACGTTGTAATTAAATACTACACTTTTAGACGAATGCCACTTGTAGAATATTTGCTTATATACAAGTTGCAACTTGAAAACAACATATATATATTTATATAATAAAACTCTTTTAACAAAGATAATTGAGTAATTGGCCTTTAACCTCAACAAAAAAGAATCCATCTCAAAACCTGATAGTAAACCTTTTTTCCTTATGCTTGAAGAAATATGAATTCATATCCTACCGCTACCGTGACGCTAGCATACCTAGATACATGACCTGAGCAGCTGGATCCTTTGTTCTGAAGGTGCCATTAGTCTTTTTGGGCAATCCTTCAACGAATTTGTCATTTCAGCGTCCACAAGATCAAACAACTCTTGCTTTTTAATTGTTCTACACTCATTTTTCCTCTGATTATTCAGAATATATATTTGTGTAAAAAAAAAACTGCCTACTGATTCTGTTTTATTGGGGTTTTTTTCCATCCCTCAAATAAAACAGCATGGAAAATATATCTCCCGCACTCTGTATAGTATTGTAGGTAGGGTCCTTTATTTGAAAGGGGGCTTATCAATCCAGGAGGAGGGAATATGAAACCCGTCAGTCAAGTCCCGCTCCTTATTATATACACAGATATACATATGTGTAGGCTACAAAAACTCATTCAGATTGTCTTAAAAGATCATCATCATCTTCATGTTCTGTAGTATTAAAATAAGTGACTTTTGTTGTTCTTATAGCGTTAAGGATATACCTACTGCTATATATAATATTATGGGTACACCAACAGACTAGACCGTGTTTTTATTTATATACACAAAGTTATACATAACTTCCTGTAACAAAATAAAAATAAATAAAAGACGCAAGAAGGCAGGAGATGATGATAAAGCAGCAAACGCGTTGACGCATATTAATTCCGTGTAACGGTAACTTAAATCAATAAACAACCTATATGTATATGTATGGCTTGTTGTGCTGTTGTTGGGGGTCGTTCAAGGACGAAATAAATAACCTTAGACTTGTAATGATGTACCATATATTATTAATAAATATCTATGCAAAGAAATTGAAATAATATGTTGCTGAGTAGAAATCAATATATATATATATATATACATATATTAAGGATATTATATTCTTATTTTTATATCACGAGAAGAATACAAGAATCTAGGTCAAGAGAAGAGCAGACTTACACACATAGTGCTTGTCATTTAATTCTTAGAAATATAGTATAATAAACTAGGGTAATTTGGCTCTCAATTTCGAGGTCAATGTTAAGTTCTTCTTTTTGTTAGTTTTTGATCATCTTACTAACTTAGAAAAAGAGCTGAGAGAAAAAGGAGGGAAGCGAGACTTATGAAAAAAAAATGCTACAAATTCGACGACCGTCAAATCATGCAGTTGTACATTGTACATCCTAATACTTTCCTCCTTCTTCTTCGTTATGAATTGCAGTGTGAGCAGATTTTATGCACAAATGACATTGCATAAAATTAGATATAAAAATGTTTGTAACTATGGATATGTATAAGAAGAAGAATTTATATTAAAAAAATCCAAAGCTCTTTTGCAATCCAGTTCTTCTTCCTCTTTCAACTTCACTGATGATGCCGGCTTGGTTACAGCGACAGCAACGAATGACACAATAACCCATTTTTGTTGTAGTTGTCGTTGCCGTTGTTATAGTAATCATAATACAATCTACACTCAACAGGAAACGGGTAAAGAAAAAAAGTATATATATATAATAATAATTAGGAGTATTATTTGAACACATAAAATAAATACCTGTTCTTTTTTTTATAATGGTTTTTATGACTATTTTTTAACGCAAAAAAAAAAACCTATACCAATTGTTTTTTGTTTTTTTTTGTACTTATTCAGTGTTGCTTTTGTAAAAATATAACAAAGTGGTGCAAATTACAAGTCTATAAGTGTTAAGACCCGGTCAAAGGTCGATTTTTTTCCTTGGTTAGGGGATTTCTATTGTATACAGGGTGGGGATTTTAAATCTGAAATAAGTTTGGACCTCCTCGATATTATATGTTGATAAAAGTTTGCTCATCAGACTCTGTGGGCAAAAAATTTGAGATTATTATGTGCCTCCGTGCTGGGCGCACGACCAAGTAGATTATTAAGTCTACAATGCGCCCAAATCAACTGTTTACGATGTTATCAAGGCCTTCAATTATTCTGATTGGTCGGGAACACGTGCTAGGAAGATTCATGATTGTTTCAAGTGCACTTCAGGCTTCATTGGACTAAATAAATGTGGCCTCCTAGCTACGTAGATACAAAACCAATTATACTACTGTGTGGGGTATGTCTTGGAGAGAGAGTCCAATAAACTTACACATAACACTCTTTACTCCTTGCAGGCTTCCATTATAGAGGCAGTGCTCAATATGGACAAGGAGTTCGTCATCAAAGCCTATGTCAAATTCAGGAACAGGCTGGAGACTATGGTTGAAGCTGGAGGGGATCGAATTCACTCTGGACCCCATCATGGTGCGCAAAAGATTGCAGAATTAATTAACGAAAATAAATTGTAATACATACTATTCCTAAATTTTCTGGATTAGAAATATTTACCCTATAGATCAGAGGTCATCAACTTAATTTTAAAGTTTTTGAAATAAAGACCACACTGAGAGTCCAAACGGAATTTCGGACCACAATATAATTATTTCTGTTCTAAATTGCTTGTTTGTGACTGTGGAGAGAGAAAGTATCCGGTTAGATCACATAGAAAATAGTGATGACGTCATTTATTGAAGTTTATTTGAAAATAAGATATGAGTGTTTTTTTTTACTAATATTAGTTTATAAACAAAGTAATCGAGAGTGGTGTACCCTTGTGACAAATTAATGTAACTCCCTTGATGATAACATTATTTAATATAAAATATAGGCTATACATATTACTGAAATAGTGGAGACTGTATAAATTCCTCTCAGCATACGCCATATTTGATAAAATAGCTAGTTTATACCACAAGCTACAGATTGCCGATAATATATTCTTTGTGTGTTGCTCATTCCCTATTGAATTTATTGTCAAACTTTCATTAAACTCGGTCATTTCTATTTCTTGAACATGAGCTAGCTAATAATTCATAAAGAAAAAAAAAATATTATGGGACTATTTTCTCACGACTGATACACTAAACTGAATTGAAAGAGTGTTAATAAATTATGATAGTTTGGGACTAGTTTATAACTTCCAGATGGAATTGCAAAACCATAATTCAGATGGGGAGAAATAAGCCTAACGTGGACTCTTGAGCTTCCTGGCCTTCATTACCTCTGTTAGACGTTGGGTTGGGATCCTTGTGTATAAAGACAATCTGTAGTCTTTTTTCACACGCCTTTAGATGACACTATCTAAGCTCTTGGCGAGGTGATTCATCGATTTGGAGGGTTCCTCCTTTATCTTCTTCTCTAAGCTGGAAAAATAACTCTAAATCCTTCTTTAAGTTATGCCTCCACTTCCTGTTTTTCTGGAGAGGTCTTCTACATCATTCTTTCAATTGGTCCCCTTGAAAACCAGGCTCACTTCGTTATGTCCATTATCTTGGTCATCTCAAGTTCAGATATGAGATGCACTACCTTTTGGCTTCTTGCTCACTCAGGATGACGAGGTGAAGAAAGGTTTATTATAGTTTGTTTACGCACAAAGGATGGATGAACCAGAATGTTAAAAAATAATCCTACATCTTACTATATGAAGGAAAAAATTAACAATAATTAATTGTCCACGTTTTGTCCCCCAACCCTGTAGGTACCTATTTTTTACAACCCAAACAATCCCATTGAGTTTTTTTTTATATAAAAAATGAGAAAGTTATAATAATTTATATTCTACTTAAATATTTGCAAAAAATAACTGTAATAGGTAAGTGAAAACGATATGGCAACAGTCTCATAAGAGTATTAAAAGAAGAAAGTGACTCCTGTGCCCATTTAGTGATTTAAAAAAACCTGAAATTCTAGATGGTTTTTTTTTTGCAAAAAATATATATATATGTGCGTACCTTTGTATGGCTATGGCATGAAAAAACTGTTTATATATATATTTTTACAACGTTTTTAAAAGGATTGAATAAGACTTTTTCACTACTTATCATATTCATTTTTAATTAGTAACTTGAACACTTGGACTTTTACAAGAATAAATTACATTCAAAAAATCCTTTCCTGATTGATGCGTTTAAAAAACGTGTGCTTGCTCTTTCTCAAATACATACTTTTAAGGAAATGGTTCCTTCTGGCTTCTACTACTACTTCAATGGGTGTCCCTGTATAGTGTATAATATAAAGAACAGTTAGATGGTAATATGTACTTCAAACTGTGTAGCTGATGCAAATACATATATAATTACATAATTCCTGTGGATTGTAATAACAAGAGTTTTGTGTTCATAATATTTTTGAATGATTCATTTTTTATTTAAAAAATGGGGGGAGGGGGAAATACTCGTCAAGTTAGTCAAATAAAGAGGTTATACGTGGATTAGTTGGGCAACAAACGTGTTCGTGTCTAAACTGCCTTATTAAAAGAAATAAAGCAAGACCATTTCAGATTGTTCTCAAATCCTATTACCAAGATCCATCTCAAGGACCACATCATTAGGGTGCAATAGGTCTGAAATTCAGATGTCAACAGAGGAACATGATCCACATAGTTGATAAAACATCCCAGACAGCTCGAATTCTGCGAATATATCGAGCTGTTTAAGTTTGAAGTGTCACAGACTATTGCTCAAAAACTAAGATTTCGTTTTATGGATGTTGGTTCTGGTTACTAAAAGAGTCTTTAGGTTGATTTAGAACAAACAAAGTAATTAGTCAACTAAAATAAATATTTATCCCATAGAGCCCATAGAATAGTACTTCTCAATTAGCGGCTAGGACCAAAAACTGGATATATATTAGTGTTGACACTCCATTTTTTTCAGTCCAGTCTTAAGAGATTTCTCCTGAATCGATATGGAACGATATTTTGGTTCAAACACTGATCTGATACTTTATATTGGGAGCGTTACCCCACTTACTTATTATAGAGTTGAAATTTATATTTCATTCTGCTATAACAGCATGACTATAACTACAAATTCAAAAGTTTTGTGATGGGTAATCGATTAGTCAAAAATTAAAAATGTAAAATAATTTTAAAATTTTCTAATAACATACAAATATTTCTATAGTAATAATTAATTTTGATCAACAATATGGAAATAAGATGGTATAAGGATGCAATAAAAAATTGGCAATACATTTTAGGGTCGAATATATGGTATAATAAAACCTGTGCACAGAAAAATACCATTGAGAAATTGCCCATAGAAAATTGCCCTGGAGGAAAACTGCAAGTTAGGAAAATTAATCAGGAGAAAATTTCCTTTTTTTTCTAACTTCATAATAAGTAAATACACATTACAAATTTGCTTAATACTATTTATGACAAACGTTCAAATATATTTGTTTTCTCCATCCCCCACGGGGGTACCTTCAAGTGTTAATAATACTTTTGCAGTATATGATGAGGAAGGGTAGAGGATAAATAGCTCAGGGCCTCTTAAAATATGTTTGAATACTTTCTGTCCTCGGATTGGCCAGTTTTGCAAGGAGTAATGTACGATACATACAAGGAAACCCTCTATCACCACAAACTAAATGAAAGACCTCGGGTTGGCCTTGATCCTTCGGGTAGTGTGGGATAGTTAAAAACCATTGCCAAATCATCAAATGCATCCAAGGAATCCCTTCTTAAATCGAAAAAAATAGTTCCAAGCCCTTGGATTGCATGGCGTATTTGAGGATACCCTAGGATCCATAAAAACGACCGTCAATGCATCACATACATCCAAGGAAGATTTCTAACTACCACTGGGTCAATCCAAGAGTGAAGGGTGTTCAACTACATTTTAAGAGGGGTAAGCTATTTCTTCCCCACTCCTCTATACGAATCTTCTCAATCCATTTCGTACAAGAATCGATTGAATTTTAAAAAATGAAAGGAAATTGTATCGCAATAATATTACTCACACTTGAAGGTACTCCAACAGGGGATGGAACAAACAACTACTTTTATATATTTTTTATAAATAATATTAAGCAAATTTATTATGTGTTAATATTCATCATGAAGTTTGATCAAAATACGGGCAATTTTCCTAACTGACAATCTTCCAATAGCAATTTTCCCCAGGGCAGGTTTCCTAGTCCTTTAAAACCAGGCATTAGAGGGATATATTTTTAATAAACATGTTAAGATTTAAATATCTTTATTTTAACTGGGTAAAAATGATCATTTCTTTATACGAAAATAAAAAGGAAAAAAGAATACAAGGTACTATGATGAATAGTTATTAATATCATCTGAACAAGTCGAACTCATTCAACATTAAAGTTTTATTCCTTTTATTTATTGATACTATATTTACATCCAATAGTTCACTATTTTCTTCAACAGAGGTACAGGGGTGATCTTATGGGGTGGTAACACATTTTATTATTTTCAATTTGGAGTGACATTGGTGCTAAATCACGGAGGAGGACAACAACACATCTTATCTCTGAACAGAGCAAGCTGAGACAGTTAGAAAGAACAAAGGAGGTTCGAAATTTTCTCAAGGACAACAAAAATTTGGGCATAGTGTGTCTCTTTTCTGATTTTTTTTTTCACTCTTGATGTCATTGTGAATAAGCAGAACAGCCACTACATCACAATGGAACATCCAGACAATGTCTCGGCTTCATTCAGATATATCTTCAGAACAAAAAATCCTTTGCCCAGCAGAGGCAAAGTCTGCCTTCCAATTTTTGTGCAGATACTTACATCGAACTTCTGGATAAAAAAGTGATACCCTGGACCAGAAAAAAGTTGGCAACCTTGGACATCGCAAGACGGAGCTCCATGTTCTCAGTTTCCTACGACCCAGGCCTTCCTGAGTGACAACTTTCCGGAATTTGGGACCTCAACATGTGATGGACCTCCTTTCAAGGCTACTCCATCTATGCGCATCTGGTGGAGAAGTTTTGTGCAACTCCTCAGAGGAGTGTCTAGTCTCTAGAAGCTTCTATTAAGATAGAGTGGAGCAAGTTCGAGTCTGACGACATAGTTAAGGTCGGTAAGGTCATATTAAGACTATTATTAAAGCTGAGGGATCACATATTGAGTAATAGTTGTGCCGATCATAGATGATTCTGATATATAAATGTCCTCACAAAACCTCTCATTGAAATAAATTACTCTTGAAAAATTGAAAATTATAAAATGTGTACCACTTGATAGGATCAACCCTGTATATCCTATTGACTCATATTACATAAATATGATTAAAAATGGATGGTAAAGATTATTGATTATGTACTTGCATGTAGATATATACATATATAGTAAGATTAAGTGTATATATACACCTATTTTTAAAATGACATGTAGTTAAATATTGTGTGTTTATTGACTCATAGATTTTTTGGTTCTCCTTTTACATGTCCAAGTACTACAATACATACCTGCAGTAGAGAGAGAGAGGGTAGAGTTGTGACACTTTTTTTTTCCTCAACTACTCCGAGTTGGGTTGAATTTGACTTGCCGAATTATAGCAAAAATTACTAACAGATATATGCTATTGCATGAATTTATTTGAAAGTTATATCAATCCATGTATTTTTTCTCTACTATTGGGATTTGAATGCAACTTATCAAATATTGCAACCAGGGCTTCTGATTTGTTACTTAAAATGCCTGACTCCAACTTCGACTCCAGTTTTTTGAATGTTACTGACTCCAACACACAATTTTTAATAATATCTATAATTTTTAGCCTATATCTGTATTATTGAGGCCTTTGAGTGTAGAGACTAAAAATATAGCTTTAATTTAGAACTATAGGTAGTTATTAGGTATATGTAGTAAATAATTGTACCAGGTATGGAGAAAATATTTGGAATATAAGACAAGATGAATAACAAATGAAATGCATCAAAATTGATCTATTGCTAATATATTCATAAGTTTTCAAACATAATTAATTCATTTGTAACAATTGTGCGACAATACACACAACATTTTACTACAATGTTACACTTAATTCTGATGCCACTGATTATTCACAAGACTAATTTCAAGTTCCATAAATTAATAATACTTAATACCTTTAATATATAGCTATTTAAAAACAACAACTTTAGGAACCCTCAAAGTAAGCTTTAGATTATAAATAACTTTATTTACATGAATTATAATAATTATTGTAGTCGGAGTGATTTGAGTCTAGATTCTAATTGGCTGAACTGAGTGACGTCACAAATGTTGTATTCACTCAGAAATAAAAACAATAATATTATTATAACAACGTGAGTTGATAATTTATCAAGGTGGTGTATAATATATCTCTCTTCAATGTCATGGTCTTGTCAAGAGATCTCGACTCTTAAAGCAAAATCCAATGAACAAGTGTTTCACTCAGTGGATTTCGTCACCTTTAATGAAACAAGTATATGCTAAAGTATGCCCTGATCACTCTACTTAAGATAAGTACTTGACCAACACAAAATTCACCAACCTATGCAGTATAAATGGATTTTATAAAAAGTAAAAAAAATGATTTAATTCCTAAGGATAAGTTATTTCCCCAAACCATAGGTTGAACCTAGCTAGAAATATACGCAGCCACAAACTTACTCGCCTTTCCAAACAAAGAAAGTAGAGGCCCCCTTCAAGCTCTATATTAACCTTTTTATTAGAAGCTTCTAAAACTGCAAGTTATTTTAACCCAATAACCAGTTTGCAGGTTTCCAGAAAGTTATCATCCTACATCCACAGCTCCTCCTTTAAAATTATTGAACATCAACTCTGCTTCCTCTACCACTCTAAGAAAACTATTCCATTAATAGGATTCCTTCAGTGTCCTGGATGTAAATAACCCAGAAATCACTCATCTCTAACATATTCATATCAATTCCATATATAAGTTGGACTTCATGATATACTAGACACTTCAAGATCCCACCGCATTGCTTTATTACTACTGAGTCCCTTGGCATTGGAAAACAAGTGGAACATTATTATAGTCTGGTATACTTTTTTCAATATTTTGGTCTTCTAAGCATATTATATTCTACGATTACATATAAAAGTTAAGTGTTAAGAGATTGTGTGTTTTACAAAATATATAAAAAACCTCTTAATTTTTGTAGACTTGTGTTGAAATATCTGAATGTCATTGAAATTACCAAACTTATTCACTCGGGAATTATCATCTAAATAGCCGAATTGCTTGTCATTATATTTGAATATTACTCTTGCAAAGATCTTGGATCTCTAGACAAAGTTAAAAATAAAATAAAAACAATAGTTAAAATGTAATAAAATAATAATACGATTGTTTTAGTATTGATTGAAAAAATAATTAAGTATCAATAATATTCTTCAAAACTTACATTCCCTATTTATGAGTTCTCCGGTTTTTTTATCTTATCTTATTGATTACTTCGGTTTTATTTTGGAAGTGTAAATGCTATTTGTTATTGTGATTGTTGTCAGCGAAAAGAAATTCAAAATCCTTCGTATTATTAGTTGTAAAACGGTTGTATGTCTGTATTATAAACTATTGCTAGCAGTATGAATGTAGGAAATCTGTAGAAAATTGGATTTTCTGAGTATAATTTAAATATATACTAAAATGTATATCCCTTTCTGGAGCAAAAAGTAAAAATGACAAGGCAAAAGAGGCGCTATATAATGCATAATTGCTTCATATTGATAAAAAATAATATCCACCTATTTCTTCGCTATAATTACTGTTTTTCTATCATAAAACTATCCCTAATATTATGATAAGGGTTTATATCCCTTTATCCAAAAAAAATTGAAAAATATTCACAAAGGATTAGTTGCAGTTGTTCAAAGTTAGAACTACAAGGGAACTAATAGTAATAGTTGACTACCTTCATAAATCTATTCCTTTTATTTTTCATAACTACAGGGACATGGTATGAAAATAAAATGTAATTCCTCCTTTATGTTGCACAGGGCCCAGTATGTAAGTAGCAAATGTTAAATTTTGAGTTAGATTTATTGTAATCTAAGAGCAAAATACAAGTACGGGCCGCGTTTTCTACACATATGTGACGTCATTAAAATGGGGTTGCTTACTTATGTCAAATTATAAAAGTCGTGAGCAACACACCTTTATTAACCACCACCTTGAAATTTTCCAGTTCCTGACTCTGACTCCACCGAAAAGTGCACCGAATCCGACTCCGAATGCCTGGTTGCAGCTGTGCCCATAGCCAATTACGGACTCTACTAGGGCAGTGAACTCGTAGTTTTGCTATGTTTTCTTAGAGCTCGTCTAAAAAGGATTACAAGTCCGTAGTCCTTGATTTTGTTTTGCATGTTCCATAAAAGTTTATTTAGGGTTCCCTCATTCTGGTGAAGAATAATCTGTTTTTATTATTGCAAATGCATTTTTAGAAAGTAAAAGGGAGATGCGTCCTTTATTTTCACACCAAAAATTCATAATTTCAAATTAGATATCCGTTCAGGCTATTAAAATTAAGGTAAATCCTGACCACATTTAACTGCATCCTTATTAATGAAGGAGGATTGAAATTTTATTTACAGGTTCTTATAATAGAAAATAAAAAATAATTTGCTCGATCCGAGGCCTAAAGGATTTGCAGGCCTGAACCACGTTTGTGGGTAAGACTTTGTCCTCGTACTTGATGATGGAAGCCTTATAGGAGTCGATGCTGTTGTGTGAATTGGCAGAGATCTTCTTTGCTAACTTCCCCAAAAGAAGTCATATATTGGATTCATGTTTGAGAAGTTAGAGGGCCAAGTGTGAGGGATCCCAAAATTGCACCTTCTCTTCTTGCAAAAAGTTTTGGGTATTGTGGATCATGTGAGAGGTGGGCGAGGTTCAGGACAGACAGGATTGTAGAGGACAAAGAAAATGAAAGCGACTCTACCCTCCCATATCCTCAGAAACTTTCCACCAGAAGAAAAGGGGGGGGGGGTTCTTACGAAGAGATCAATAACCTGGTTTTTTTAGAAGTACGGCACTTCTAGCCAAGAACTTATTCGGAGTGACGAATCTCTTTCCCTGAGTAAAGTAATGGCGAAGGTTTGCCTACTCCTCGACACGGCATTTGTACCTAACTTGAGTGTGGCTTTATGCAAGGAGATGGTAATACGATCCGCCCAGAAATCACACAGACCTATGTTCTGGACCCAGGCAATCATAAAGTCCATGGAATAGGTGAAAGTTAGCGATAGTTTAAAGGAATTTACTAATGGTCGGATATAGTCTTTTGATTCTCTTTACACGAGCCCGGGTGAAATATTTGAAACGTCAATGGTGAGAAGGAAAATAGATGTGAATTGAAAAGAAAATAAGGAGCCAACTTCAAGTTGCTATAAACACAGGACTTACAGCGCTGAGGCAAAGCCACCCATGTCCCTTCTGTTCTCTCAAAACTAAGACCTAGCTCTTCAGGGCTGAGGTTTTAAACCCAGACAAGGATCTAATTTATGCGATTGACACTAAGCTTAACATTAAGTTTCTTATCAATTCAGGAGCTCAGGTTTCTGTTGTATCCAAAAAATGGGGACTTAAGGGTTTTAAAAAGACTAATCTACCACCCTTGGACGCCTTCAGAAGACAAAGAGTAGTTTCTTTGGGGATATACTCCCTGGATATCTTCCTTGATATTTTTCCTAGCACTATTGGTGCCCTCTCCGTCGTTCCTCCTTCCTCGTCACTGGGGGGGGGTGATACTTGTACAATATGTAAATACGTTTGATATCTTCATAATAAATAGAATACTCACTACGTTTAGTAGTGATATACACCCTACACTCTTTTTTGGAGGTAATTTATGTAATTTCCCGCACTTTTGAATAATCGACCTTGAATCCCTCAATAAAAGGTAAATACTTTTGCGCAGAATTTCGAAATCATGATTTTCGATTTATGCAAAAGGTTGGACGTATAATCAGTGGTGATGCCTCTATCCAACAAGAATCCTGAAGATCACACCAACTACTAAGTGAAAAGTCTTTTAGTTTGCTTAAAAATATCAATACTGATTGAAGGCAAAAATTAAAGGAAGAAAATTATTCGAAGATATATTTGACTAGTTATGTTCAATATAAAATAAACACTAATTACTTGAAATGATTTAATTACGACTGTATTTTTCTTTAAATACAAATTGCTCAATTTTGATATTTTGGGTGCTTATTTTTCAATATTTTAGCGCTCTTTTTTGATTATTTTTACTCATTTTTGCCCAGAAAATCGCTCAAAAATCCAAAGTAGAGTTATGAGTTTTTAACTTTTTATATAACCTTGACCTCCAAACATTAAATGACCTCTTTCTGTTAACATTCATAATCTTCCTACAAAGCTTTGTAAAAATCGGCCTGTAACTTTTTTCCTAATCCTGCTTACAAACAAACTTAATTGACAGAGGTAAAAATATTATCTTTGAACCTTCAGTTATGATACAATTTATGACTTCAGTAAAAATGTTCAATTGAATGAGAGCTATTATGAATTACTATAATTATTTTAATATTACTGGTAGTACATAACATTGCCCGGAGTAATTTGCGGGTCAACTAACAGACAAACTTTGTATTAATAATATATATAGAAAAATAACTCCCCAAAAAATCATCAGTGTTGGTCTTCATTTTTCATGAACGTACTCCCACGTAGCTATTCAATACTTAGATGTTCTCTCCTTAACAATGAAATCACAATAATATTAGCTTAACATTTTTATAGAATATAATATAATCAGTCAGGGAGTCATTTTATTATAGGGCTGTTGTTCCCAAGCTTTTTTGAGTTCGACTCTTAAAATATGTGGCAGTAGTGGGTACTCATTCATCACAAAAATCCAGAATTTGTAAGGTTTTTTTAGAATCAAAGTCTGTTTTTAGTATTTGGTCACATGAAAGTTTGATTAGTGTATCTTCCATGTCAGAAAACAGAGGGTTAGCTGTGGCAGTAAAAGGGGCGTATACAGTTATTTTTTTGTGGATCAGTATCTTTGGGAACCATTGGTCTAGGGCACAATCATTGTCTATTCGTTACCCTTTAATTAGAAACACATGGAATAATCACTGATTCCGCTTAGTTGGTTATTCTTTTTGTTCCCTCTTGAGGGAATAGAGTAAAAAATTGATATTTTTTCCTCTTTCTCAATCAATCAATCCTTGATTGTTCTTTTCATCTGGGAAAATAAATTCTACGTCATTATTCTGGGTCTTTAAAATTCCATGGATTTGCCTACCAACGCCCCTTGCCAATCCTCATCTAACAGGACATTAATTATTTTTCTTTTTTAAAAAGCTTGTTGTTAAAATGAGCCTCATCCCATACACAAACAGATGGATACACTTTGCTTTGTTAATATAGACGAACAAAGCAGAGCAAAATAATATCTCCATCTAGTTATACAACTAGGATGTAAATATGTATATTCTGTGACGTCAATTGAAATATGTATTTTTGGTATACATACGAATGTCTGTAGACGTGAAATATTGTTCATATATAATAATACTTTTATATTTTAATCGGAACAATGAATGTTACACAATTAAATATGAAGTAAAAGAAGATATATTAACAAAAAAATAATCTTGAACAAATATACAGAAAAGGATAAATATTAAATCATTTCTTTTACTATTTATATGGATACAGTTCAATAATGAATAGACATATTTGAGTCAATTACAGGCTTTCTATTCAAATTTTGATTTAAGTTAAGATATCCAGAAAAATATATTTATTTTTTGGAAACTTTATTGGATATAAACAGGTTTGTTGATAATCGTTCAAAGGGGATAATTGCTAATCGGTCAAAAAATCGTCCACGCGCAATAGACATTGAAGGAATACAAAAAAAAAAAAAAAAAAAAAAGGAACAGTAAACGATGAAGAACAAAAAATACAAATTGAAAAAGTCTGTCATTTATTCAGATAAAATTATCTAAGATTCCTATTTTTTCAATATCATCTATATTCCCATTATTTATTTCTCTCGATCGACATATTTTTTTTTGAGAGATCGATGAGTATTCATTATTTGATTTGAGATGTTTGGGGTACTTTAACTAACGTCTCAATATTTGAATAATTGTACCTTCTACGGATCTGATACCAGTTCTGTACATAAAGGAGGCATTTGAACAACAAAAAGAGAGGGCCCTGATGAGATATTAATTGAAAATCACAGGGAATTAATAATAATTAAAGGAGAGATCCGTGTAAAGAAAAAAACTAATTATAGCAATTAGTATAGGTAAAACGGTTTATACGTGGGCTCAATCTTCTTTTTTGCTCATTATTTAGTTGGTCGTCGTGGTGTCAACTTCTCCCTCTGAAGTCAGCATTATTGCCTATCTTTGGTGTAAATTGATTTAAAAATGAATAATAAAATACAGATAAAATATAAGAACTTAAGTATAATTATAATAATATTTTGAATTTAAATGAGTCTCTTCTTTATAGTAGTAATTCATTTCCCCACAAAAAAAAACACACATGACAACCAGCTGATATTAACTTAGATCCTTAATTCGAGAATCCATATTTCCCACTCCTGCCTTCTCCTCCTGCTCTTAGAAGAATAGTGTCTCTAAAATGAGATGAAATAAATTAGCTACACTCCCTCGTTCAATACAAATGAATTTGAAATATCCATAATCTCCCAAGAGCTTCTTTATATGGTAAAATAGTAGAGAAACTGTGGCATATCAAAAGAGAATATTGGGCCGGATGTGGCCCGTGACGATTTAGTAAACTAAACCAATGCAAAAATGAACTATACAATTATAAAGGTGAACGACAACAAGCCTGCATATAAAATACTTATAATGGTCTTTTAAATAAAATTTAGGGTTGCACGTACGTCATACTTTTGCTTTTCATCTCGAAATTGGAGACAGCGACAGAGGATAGTTTAAATTCAATTCTTGCAACCCTTTATAATACTTGTCGTACCAAAGTTATCTACTTATTATTAAAAGGTTCCGATAATTAAATTTCAACTATCCTCTGTCGCTGTCTCCAATTTCGAGATAGAAAGCAAAAGTATGACATACGGCCAAACTTATACAGAATACCCAAAATTTGTCTTTTTTTATTATGACGATCACTTTTGGCTATTAAAAGTGTCAAGGTGAATAAGAATAATTTCTGGATTGAAATTGACAATAATTCGCATAAGAATATAAATATAGTCCATACATAATTTTGTCATATATGTAGTAAAAATGGGCTGAAAAGTTCTTAGCTTCACACATACATCCATCGCGCTTTTTTTCAATTCACCTTATTTTCAGTAAGTAACAACTTTCTATAGGGAGCTGTCAAAATTTCATGATAATCTGTTCTTTAGTTTGTGAGTTATTGTGCCAAGTGTGAGACTACTTTTGTTATTTCTAAAACAAAAGATGCAAAACAATTTCGTTTTATAATTTTACAATGCTCCTTAACGGGGAAAAATATCGTTCCAGCTTTGCAATGGCTTAACAAAGTGTTATGGGGACGACTCTTCTCTATAAAGATTATAAAAAAACGTATTTTCTTTGTTCTTTTCGCGGTCTTTTCTGCCCATGTTGAGTCAATTTTAGGCTTATTATGAAGATCCCTTTTGGCTATTTAAAGTGTCATTTGAGACAAACCTAATGGGTTTATAATAATAAGATGTTGATTACAATGGAGAAGAATATAAATATGGAGAGAAATCATTCTAGCTTACTTTGTCACATAATTTATACTTAATAGTAATATACGGATCCTTAAAAATATACTTACATCCGGAAAGTTCACATTAATGGCAATAATATTCCTTATATATTATGTATATACAATGTACAATTTAGTGATTTCAATTCTTATTATTAATATATCACCTTGATATCAAATATCAATGTACATACTCTATAGGATACTTACTTAGGTGCATATATTTAAGTACACATGTTCATAATTACCCTCTTAATAATAATACTAATCATCATCATTGAAAACATGAAAAGTTGTGTGAAATTAACTGTGTATATATTTTGTGAGAGCTATGCATCTTTTACAGATTCAAATGAAGTATAGAATCTTTGAGCGTCTCAAGTTGTGAGGTGTCACACTTTGAGTCGTTGAACTACTATTTCTGGAGATAAAATTATGACCAAAAGCTTGCTCGAAAAAATGTTGGGATGATATCGTTGCCTTGTAAAATCGTCGTATACATATTCATTATGAGACAAAATTGTTGTGGTTATATCATCATGAATGATTGTGAGTAATTTGAATGCAAGGGAAAAAACTATCGTGTGCAATTTCAAAGCAATTATAGGTATTTTATTAGGGCAATTAAAATATTATACTACTAAATATAATACTAAAAAACCTTCACTGTAGCCTCTCTTGAGCATTTTGGACTCCACAAACATACAAAAATACAACCAAGTCCTCGGAAAATGCAGGTAAAATACAAGGCCCTAAGGCAAGTCATTATAAAATGTCAAAACAAGTTGACTGCATAACCTGTGGGGCAGCGTGTGGGTGCTTCGAAATACGACGGCGGTAGAGTTTAAACAACCTTTTGGACCAGCACTGCACCTGTACAACCTAAAGGCAAAGGTGTATTTTGGGATATTATAAGAGATCTATGATTCTCCGGAAAGCGGAAGAGGATAAATTTAACTTCCCAGCAGTTTGCTTGTACAGACCGTGGGTGTATTGTAGTACATTAGAAGAGTTACTTGCCTTAGGGGGTAGCACTTAACATGTACAACCTGAGATTTAGGGGTATTTTTGGATATTGGAAGGGATCCATAATGCTCAGGAAAAAGGCTACAGTAGAATTTATTTTATAAGTAAATAGTTTGATTGTCCGAATATAATATAATTGCAATAAAATTGCATACAACAATCATGTTTTACAATTAAATTACTCATAATCATATTTCTTGAAATGAAATTGCTTCACTGTAATATTAACCACAATAATTTTATCTCATAAGGATTATGTACACGACGATTTTGTGCGCAATATTTTAATCACAATCCTTTTCATGCTAAACTTATTTTATTTTCATACTACCTAAGGGTACATGCATTACACATGCTGAATATAAACAAAGAATGAAGGTAGAAGAAAAGAAACAAAGAGAATATATAGAATGAGAGAAGGAAAATGAAGTTATATTTCTGTCAAAAACAGGCTCTTGATCATAGGACCATGATTAATTATTTTATACGTCTACTTGCTCAATTTAAGACTGATCTGTTTGACCATTTTCGATTCAATGTGTGATAACTCCAAAAAAAGAAATATGATATGTATAAGATATGTTATTATTTATTATTATTTTTTTCTGGGGGATGGGGAGGTAGTGGCACCACTGATTTTGACTCTATAACACGTAGCTACTTTTATTTTATCATGCAAAGAGAAAATAGAAAATAAAGGCCAAAAATTTGTTTGTTGTTTTACAATTCTTCTAACAATGTAATTATTATTCAATGATGTTATTGTTTTTAATTGTTCTGAGCTTAACCAATCAAGATTCAGAAAACTGATGAAGGGAAAACAAGCACACACATCTACAACAGACGACCAAGTACGATGTAAATGTTTGTTAGTGAGGTAATGGTGTGATCAATGTTTATATACTGTAAGTCCCCAGGTCTACTGATTTTTTCATTAATTAAAATGGTACAAGTTAACAAAATTAAAATTTCTTTTACTCTATTTATAATTCCATATTTAATCCAACCAGTACTTACTTGACACTTCTATCACGAATCTATAATTAATCTTTTCGTTTCAAATCTAGTTTTTGAGAATTTTTACTCTTTTTAAAGGCTTGAGTCAACTTTTGAGAATGAAAAAAAAAAAAATCAATTGTCTAAATTAAAATTAGTTTTTTTGAGTGCAAAATTTTATAGGGATTTTAAATATGGTAATATCAACCTGTAATTCATATGAGACTATCCAATTCCTTGGAAATATAATTTATAGGCTAAGAAAAAATATTTTACGAGTTATTATTTTATTAGCTTCAAAAAAGGTCTGAGTTTAGAAGCAATATTGGTGTAAATGTTTTTTTTTAAGGAGAAGGAAAAATTGATAGAAGTCAATCGATGAAATTTAGTAGTTCCGTGATAATGAAGTATACTGAATAAAAAAGAGAATAAAGAATAAAAATATGGAAAAACAATCGACTTTTCATTTATTATTTTTATCAACCTTTTATTGACTCTTTTGTCAACTCTATTATGTTCAAATAAATATTATAGCGGAACTAGATCATTTATTATTAATAATGAAAGTATGGGGTTTCCAAATATAATTATGTAAAGTAAATATTTGAGTGACGACAATTTCTTTCTCAGCCCAGGAAATATAATCCAATTTCAATATTTGGAAAAATTATAATATTTTTATTTAGTGTTGAAACACCACGTTCATCTTTTTAAATAACTAAAGTAGTGAATCCTATACACTTTCCGTATATAAACGAAATTGTTTTATGAGACTCTTTCCTTGCAAATAAAATCCTTAAATTTATCCTTTTTTCAACTTAAAAATCAATTTTGGATACTTTAAGACTCTTTCCTTTCAAATAAAATCTTTAAATTTATCCTTTTTTCAACGTAAAAATCAATTTTGGATACTTTAAGTGCAATTTTAGGTGCTTCAAATAGGTTAATCAGAATATTATGTTGATAGGAATTGAGAATAATTACTTGAAGAATACAAATGTAATCGGCACTCAATTTTGATAACAATCATTATCAATTTATTATATTGTTCACGGCCATACATTATAGATATATTTTGTATTGTTGGGGTTTGGTCTGGAAATCCTAGACCGGTCCGAGTCCGTTTTATTTCTGTTGGACGGAACTAAGCTCGGTCTGGACCGGTCTCATATAAAAATTCGGTCTAAATCAGTTTAAAGAAAAAATTCGGTGTAGTTGGTCACAAAAAAAATCGGTCTAGAATGATTTTACAGTTTATAACATGAGATGTTTTTCAAGTGCATTCAACGCTATGTAAAGTTTAAAAACAGAGATAGCTCAGATTAATTTTGATCCAACAGTCTGATATATGTATACAATATTTGGTCTAGAACTTATCAAAAATGGAAGACAGTTGATTTATTAACAAAAAAAGGTGTCTCATAATTTAGGAGACCTTATAAATTCACTTAAGACCGAACCGAATAAAAAAAATTGAGGCTCTACCGAGTCTCAACACTAATAGTTATTTACACTTTACTGGTTTATATTAACGATTCTTCCGTTTTTATAAAAAGTTTGTTCCGTTGGACAGCTTTTACCACCGATCTAAATGCGTCTTTTAGATTAAGGACATAACTTCCAAATTTTGGGACTGATACAGTCCAAGAATTACTGGGCAAAGGCGTCCGTAGGGATGGACTGGAGGGGGTCTAGTCCCTCCCCCCAAATTAAGGATTTTTTGTTTTACATTTGAATTTTTTTATGTAGATGAATTTTTTTAACCCAAAAACGAGTTATTTTTTTTTTAAACCTTAAAATAAAGATCTTTCGGGCTAATTATACAGTTCAGTAAAAAAATTAATTTTTTGTAAATAGCTAGGGATTTTGGGATATTTTTGAAAAATTCAAATATCAAACTTTTTCCCAAAAAATTTAATTTATTAAGTTTTTCCAAAAATATTATTTTTCTGTGAACAACTCTGGATCTTTGAATTTTTTTTCCAAAAAATTTAATTTTCTGTGAATAGCTAAGGATTTTTGATATTTTTTTCTTCAAAAAATTAATGTTGGAAGTTTAATTTTTGAAATTTTTTGTAAACAGCTGATTTGTGATATTTTTTCCAAATAAATTGAATATTCCAAATTTTTAATTATTGATAACTCGTAAAAATAATGATGAATATTAATTGATATCTATATTGATGATGTCATTTTTTAAAGAGTGTCTTAGAGGACGGTTTTTCGTCATATTTGTATGTGACCTTAAAATATAGGACGCATAGGACTTCAACCCCCTTAGTACACACATGTATATGTAAATACATCAGAAAGTTCTATCTGTCAGAGCAGACATACCAGCGTCCTCAAGCAATCTATAGTTATCTATAATATTGTTTCTTTCAAAAAATATATTTAAGTGTCAACAAACATTTTTAATAACGTGTAATTAGCAAGCTAAATCCAGATTTGTCACCTGTTTTTTGAGTGTGGCATAGTACTCCTACAAGCTTCTTGCACACATTGGAACTATTATCATATGTACTCATAGCCTAAGTTAAAAAAAAAATAACGTGGACCAAATATATGTTACTACCACCTAACTATGTATATAGTTTTGGCTGAAAAGGTCAAGCCTACTCATCAATCACCAAACAACACTTTTAATACTGCAACCTTTCCTTAACTATACATTCAATCAGAGGGGGTATGACGTAACAATGTAATAATAAGCCATTCAATACTGCAGATATATTTTTTCTTATGCATACATATAGAAAAACAAGCCTAGTTCACAACTACTTTTTCACTAGCCATTAACGACTAGCTAACTCCTTCTCCTCATCATATTATAAGATAGAGCATACCTACTCGTGTTAACAACAAGAAAAATATGAACGAAAAAAAGAAGATTAAACTAATTATATCATCCACACATTTGCAATCAAAATACATAGGAGTGTGAAAACATGCATGGCATGTCTTTATATTAGTAAATATGTACTCTTGTTTTGAACTCCTCAAGCATGTTTGCAATTACTTACTTACCCAAAAGTCCTTATGGTCATTCTATTATAGTTGTATAAACGTAATTCAATCCTCTCCTTCAAAAAAAAAAAAAAAAAATTGAGTCATACCCTCAGATCCATCATTTTTATGTGTGTACAAAATCAAATCAAATCATACATAATAATAACAACGTTAATTCCTGCTGTATTTGCTTTAACCTTCCATACAGATCGAATTTCGTTCATTTTTTTTTTTTTGCGTGTCGACTATATTTGCTTTATCAGTCTTCTTCAAAGGTAAAGAATAATTGCGATGTGACGTACATCTGTTTTCTTTTTTTCAGCTTCAAAGCGGATAATAAGTAAAAAGTGAAACTGAGTTGTTCTTGACCTCTTCCGGTCCTTTAATTCTTTCTTTCTTTCTCCCTTGACCAACCATCTTGAAGAGGACAAAGAGTGGAGAAAATAATAAAAGTTAATGCGTCTAATAATTCGCAAAATATGTTTCACTTTATTAGTTAGTAAAAAAATATATAAAGAGATCAGTTTTCACTATATGCATTTTTCTACCATTATTTGTCTATGTAAGCATCTATATTTATAAATATATATATTTTTGCATCAGATAATATTCATTTTGACACACTAGGGGCAAAATAAAAATAAAATAATAATAGAATAGGAAAGTAATAATTATAATTAGTGTTGTGTCGGTTCTTATCTAGGACCAAAGACTAGAGCCCAGTCTTCCCAGGTCCTCCGTTTAACTCCTGAAAGTTATTAAGTTTGATCCATTATGACGTTATTTAACATTCTTTCTTCTTTTTTTAAATGAGCTCTAGTACTACTTGTCAGTCCGAAGGACCTGTCAGAAGGACTAAGAGGACCGGTCCGAAGACTAGAATGGATCAAATAAATAAAGACTGCAACAAAAAACTAAGAAGACAATCGACTTTTTCGAGATATTCGGGATAGTTATCACTTTGGAGGATCATGAAAATAGTTTTAAGATCCAAAGCCAAAATTAAACGAATACTTTTATAAGAAATTTTTCCAAAGTTTGGACCTTTGTCTTCATACAGATTACTGATACCAAACCCCATGTTATTACTATTAGAATAATTGTTATGACAACATTGACCACGTTTTTATCTCTACTGTATCCCTCAACCTCTCCTCAGAAAAAAGGATCAGTTGGTAGCTAGTAAACTCTTTCAACTATCAAATTGTTATTCAATTAAAGTTGATAACTGTTGACAGATTTATAAGAAAAAATCTAATCTAACCAATCAATATAAAGAAACTGAATTAGAGGAAAAGAAGAAGAAACTGAAACAGCTGACAATCAAATACAGTTTTTCATTTTTGTAGTATTGAGGCAACACATTGTGGAACACCTATGCGATGCAACTATTTATGTAGATCCAAGAACTAATAAAGATAAATAGAGATCTTACATTCCATATGGTTAATCTATTTCTTTATAACTAGGATTAAGTTTGAGGCAATACTACAAGCTATTTAAGATCTGGAAAATTCATCAGATCTTTTTATGTTCCGTAAAAGTTGAATTACTTGAAACCAGTTTGGGTTGCAGACCCTTTTGGATACTACAAATTTAATTATTCTTCGAATCTGGCTCCAAGACCCGTCCTATATCATGGCTGGAGAAGATAACATCGTAGAACAAGTTGTAGTATCTCCTCCGGCCTCATCCATCAGTTCACAAATCGACTACGAATCCCTCTCCTTCTACTCCGACAATACATTATTCGCTTAACGAAGTATTTTCCTAATCATTAAAGGATTGCGATGAATGCAAACTTTCCTCTGTCGCTGTCTCCAATTTGAGATATAAAAAGAATGTATGACGTGTGGGTAAACTTATACAGAATACCTACTAATTTTAACGTAATAAAACAAGAGAATCAGGAGTATAAAAAAGGTCAAGGTTACTTTTTATTAGCCTTGATGCAAAAAAATGCATTTTTTCAATCTTAAAAAAATGAAAAGAAGTATTCTTGATTTTTTATTTTTTTTTGCAATGAAAATTGCAATTTCATTCCCACTATAAATGTGATAACAATACAAATTATTCCAAATAATTTGTATGTACTAAGTATTTTGATTATAGAAATAAAAGGACCTCAAAAGAAGATGAATGAAAATAAAAATCCCAAGGTTTTGCAATATATACATACATATATATATCAATATATTTTTATTTATATGTATAGTAATAATTTAATTGCATGGATACTAAAAATTTGTAATTTTTTTTTGCAAATTACAAAATAAAAGTTTACTTAACTTATGAGTTATTTTTTAGGGGTAAGATGACATTTATCAAAGATTTATTTCTATAGATCACGGAATAATATTTATGCATTAGGTCTAGCTAGAACTAGTGTTGTGTCGATCTTTTATTTAGGACCGAAAACCACAGTCCCGTATAGCTCAGTCTCGATCAGATCCAGTTCAGTACTTCATATCAGTACTGAAACATTGTACAATTTAGTCCTTCATGACATCACTCGAATTTATTTATTCTTTTTTAATCAGGTCTAGTACTTACAGTCTGAAGGACTTTTCTCAAAACTGATGGGATCGGTCCTAAGACTGGATCGGACTATCAATAAATAAAGACGAACACAACACTATCTCTAACGTATGTACGTACATATAAAATATTAGGATCGATTTGAATTTAAATATTGATACATATTGATGACCCCATTTCGACACACATACATATATTTGGGTTCAACCTGCAAGTCGATTATATGGGGCTCAAGAATCTTGGTGTAAAATTAATCATAATTAATGTTTTCGTTTCTAAAAATGAAATGAAAGTATATATTTATTTTTAATTCCACACATCCTCAAAAAGGGAGTTTTGAAAGTTATTTTTAAGCCTTAATTAATCTTTTTGTCTCTCATATAATACTCGTCATTTAATACACGTGTAAATATTAGCTTTAAATGTCATATTTTTCATGTTTTCACACATTTTGTTGATCATTTATGGACTAAAGCTTGCATAAAATCCCAGATACGTCCTAGGCAACAATAAAACACCTTTGTTCCCTATATAAAAATGAATCCACGTGATATCAAAATGAAGATACTAAGTGGTTTGGATTTCAAATGGCTACATCTTTAATCAACACTAACAAGTCAGGAGTGGAAAATAAATACTGTATTTTACATATGTACTTGGGCAATCTAAAATACCGATGACTTCTTCTTATTTTGTACGTACATACGACAATTACTTAACAGAGTTGAGGAAAAGGTACAAAAGGTACTACAAAAATAGAACAGGAAAATCACAAAGGGATCATTCCATGCAAAAAAAATTCACCCGGCCCTCTCAAATGTTTATATTTTTTGGCACACAAGCTTAAATTTATGAATACACTAATTGTACCAAATTTCAGGTCACAATTTGGAGTCTTTTGATAAGATATTGATACTCATCTCAGACCAAAACTTTCAACATTGCTTTAATTTCTTATTAACGGACCCCACTTTTTCATGTATATTTTATTATCCAAAAGACCTAATCTCTTGAAATTTGGTATTTAACTATTTTGAAGGGTGAAAATTTAAAAATACATTAAATATTAAAATTTCTTATGACACAACTTTGAGATACCATCCCGCCCAAAAAGCCTGGACAATTTTAAGGACAGTGATACCTCTACATATGTAGAACATGCTGACATAGTTTCATATTCCTCAGGGTAAAGCAATTTTTTTAATCTGTGATCAAGCACATGTTAGTGTTATTGCAGACTTTTAAAAAAAATCAAAATTGAGATAAGAAGAAATTTTAATATTCTACTTTTGACTTCATTTTTAAAATTCTCACACTTCAAAATAGTTCAGTACCAAATTTCAAGAGGTGAACACTTTTGGCTCAAAAATTATAAGAGAAAAAGTAGCGTCCGGTAATAAGAAATAATAGCGATATCGAACATTTTGGTCTTCGACAAGTATCTATATTTAATAAACAACTCAGAATTATGTGCTAAAATTTACTCACGAATATGATCTTCTTAGCCAAAAAACATCTAAATCTGAGAGGGTCGGGTGACATAACCTAGTCGATTTGACAAGAAATGAGCCCAAAAATGATTAGCACCCATTCACTAGAGATATTAGGCATTGCGAACCCAAAATACAGACAACCATGTACGCTGCAAGAATTAATAAAAAAATAATATCTTAAGGACTGGAGGCGATGATTGGAGATCAATATCAACCACGAAGAGATAGAATACTACGTACCTGAACAGTTAACCATGGAACTCTAGATACATGGAAGTCCATCAATTTCTTTTTGATTTAAATTTTTCACTCACAGGACTCATCCATATGTTTTCTCATACCAAATGTTGGAAAAGTATTTAACCACTTTTATTCTGCTACAAATAACTATGGGTCACAGATTAGAATGAGGCTGTACCGGAGAATCATTAAATACTTTTTTATTTACATATTATGAAAATTATTATTTATGAATTTGATTTCCAACCCCTTCAATTACAGTCTCCAGATGAGATTGGAAGGTATTAAATACTTTAACCGCGTAAGTTCAGGACATCATCCTCCAATGGAACTCCACTGAGGCTTTCAGCTTACTAATGTTGCTGTGGTAGACTCTGCAGGCTGTGTACTTAATATGCCGCAATACTGAAAAGTCCAAAGGATTCAGATCAGGTGACTAGGGAGACCAAAACTCTTTAGGGCAAGAATTTATGTTTTCTTGGGTTCAATTTTATTAGTCTCCGACTTATACGCCAATCCTCCAGGCTTTTTCCATCCTCCACAGGCTATATAATCTTGTAAACTGTATGAAGGTTAACATTCAGCCTCTTAAAAATGTCAGAGTTGTAGAAAAATATTGCAATCTCTTACCTTTTTGCTTCCATTTTTATCAATAATTAACATATTACAATATTAAATCCCTTTTTTGTAAACTAAAAAAATCCAGCTTCAATTAATATAAACGGAAAAATTAGTTTGGAATTTTACAAAGACTTTTTGAAAGCCAGGTATAAACTTTATAAATCTTAGTGCGTAATTTGTATTTGGATACCTTTTTCGCAAGCGATTCCATGGAATTAAGCATTGAAGGATATTTGTGGTAAATAATGAGTTGTTTGTTTAAAATTAAAAAAAAGCAAAGACTCAATTGGAAAAATGAAAAATGCCGTATTTATTCCAGGTATCTAGAACCCTATGAGTTGACAAACACTTATTACCAGTTTTTAAAACCAAATATTTATAATTAATAAGTATTTCTTTCAAAGGATGGGATTTAATTCATGTACATGTATTTCAGGAGATTTGAATTTTGAAAAACTGGTTTAAGTTATGTTCATTTATAGTCGAATAAGGGAGGTACCAAACCGTATTCATAGTATATGTTATATATTTTTTTAAATAATTAGATGAAGGATTAAAAAAATCAATAAACGTCTCCAATTCTTGGCAGAAGAATAGTAAATATGATTTTTCCTTGGGGTGAACGGTTTAAAAAACATACAAAATTTATATTTAAATATTTTGGATACTTTATTTTATAGAAAACTTGCAAAGGGTTATCCGGTGTTGCTCAGGCCAAGGAAGGAGCGAGAAATCACATTGACCATTCTCAGTGGGATTTTTTCTTAATGCTTTGACTCCTTCGGTGCTGGAAACTATGAAAATATTACGCCTGTATAAAATATAATTTATACGAGTATATGTATTATTAGAAATTAAAAAAAAAAAAAATTGTAGGATCAAATTCCAAAATGTATGCATAAAAAATTTATCCAACTTTTATTTTTGTAAAAATTTTCTAAGCCCAAATTTACAATAACATTCCAAAAAATTGTTTTGACTACTTTTACAAAAAAAAAATGAAAAATATATTTTTTTCTATTATACAAAATCAAAAAAGTTATGGAGAATAATGTCGTTCGAAAAATATAACTTGATAACAGAGTCATTTTTTCAAATATTCCAAAAATTATTTTAAAAAATTTCTGGAAATTTTGTGGCATTTACTAAAAATTGAAAATATTTGGGTTTGATACAAAAAAGAGAAAAAAAATTGAACATTAACTACAAAGTGACAGATATTTCAGATGAACATGCATTTCTATGTTTCAAATTTTTATTTCAACGAATGTCCCGACAAATTTTAATAAACTTAATTTAATATACGAATCCTATAGTTCATTAGAAGTCCATTTTTTTGGCCCTTGAATAAAACGAAACTCCAATTTTTACTGATTTCTTTGTTTGCACATAATTTTTGATTTTGAATAAATTTGGAAAACGTCTTTATTAGTATAGTTGTTTTTGATGCAGCGGTCATTTTTTGATTTATAACTATTCAACCTCCTATTTAGTTTCCTTGAGATTCGAAAAACAATATTTGTTTTTAGGTTATAGAATAAGCCCTAAATATATGTATCCCCCTCCGAAAATCGGGACCTCCATTTAAACATGACCGAGTTCAAAAGAGCCATCCATGCAAAGTTTTAGTCTCATAGGCCCAACTCTGTGTCTACTTATAAAGGACAGACACACAATCTGTATTGTTTATTTATAAACAAATACCTATTTTTGAATAAATTTAGTTTTTTAAGAAAATACATCTCAATTTTTTGCCGGCTATTAAATAAATAATCTAATTTTTCGATGAAAGTGCAATTTTTTCTATTTGACATAATTCAATAGGAGGGAGGGGTAGTGACACCCTCCTTTATAAGGCCCTATAGCAACAGCCCTGCTTGGCAGAAGAGCTAATTTTGCCCGGGCATGAAGTAAATTATATTGTGGGCAGAGAGGTCATCTCGAGTACTTTTGCATCAATATTTTAACCTGGCTCTTCAAGCAGGGTTCTTCTATGTCTGGAACAAAGAAATCGACCGGTTTAGTGGTTATCGGATTTTTCTTTTTCTTCCTAAAAAAAAGTTTTTGACCTCAAAGAAAATATGTATAAATTTTGCACACAATCTCCAAATAAATATGTATATATATATTAATAAAGCAAAGCTTGTATTTATGTCTGTCTGAATATGTGAAAAAGAGTCACCGAGTGAAGCGTATTTAGTGCTCCATGATGTATATCATAACCATATATAGTCTTATTAAGGAAATATTGTAGTTGTGTGCATTTCGCATCGAACGTGTATACGGAGTGTATTGTATATAGTACTTTTTAATGTGAATCATATAATTATTAAAGATATCAGTAATAATAATGTAGTCATGTTAATGAAATATTGGAGGGGCGTGTGTATAACAAGATGACTGTATCTGTTTATTTGTGTTATTAGTCTCTTATGTATATCATAGTTAACGTGCATTTTCAGTTTATATTAGGACTGGAATTAAATATAAATTCTGGTATTTTAAAATGAATTTTATTTGTGTCTATTAGTGAGCGTTCTAAGGATTAAAGTACTCATTAGTCCTCCCAACATTTAATTTTTGTTATCTCAATGTCTTACTATTATTCTTGTTGAGAGAATATATATGAATCTATATAAGTGTTGAGTAGTTACGTGGGAGTGTGCTCATCAAAAACGTATAATTTATTTGGGAGTTATCTCCTATATTATTAAAGGAAAATTTGTCTTTAGCCGACCCCTTATTACCCCGGGAAATGTATTGTACTACCAGTAATTAATCAATAAATGAATAATACACATAATTAGTTATCATTACATCTCTCTTCTAAATTCTTTATTAGTTGTAATACATTGAAGAGGGATGAAACATGGCTGAAGCGTTACGAACAAAATCTTGTTATATTTTGCTGCAAGAAAATATGATTTTATTCTTTTTCATGACTTTTAAAATTTGAACTTGACATTATCATTAGAATATGAGTGAATTTCAAGGGCAAGTCGCATTTATGTAGCACGTGTTGACAAAATAGATTTATGTATGATCAATGTTACATAGATTAAAGAATCAGTTGATAATTATTGCTACAATATGGGAATTGGGAAGTACTCGACATTTGGGAAATTTAAATCAAATTCATTATAATCATTAAATCAAGTCATCAATTGACAATTTTCATATGTAATTATGATATATTATTGTATAATGATTCAGATCTGTTGGAAACTACATAATTACAAGAAATGTCAACTTTTATTTGTGTTAATAATTAGATATACCTACCAGGTGCCAGCTTAGGATTTTTAAAATGGGAAGGAGGTATATTTTTTTTTACAGCATTCAATTTATCAAACCAAGGAGGATATTGGCCCCCTAACGGAGCCCATATTATGAAATACATCAAGAATTAGTATTTGGGTTTGGTCTGGAAATCCAAGACTGGTATGAGACCTATATAATTTCTGTAACACCAAACTAATTCGGTTCAAGTTCGGTTTCGACCGGCGTCGTTGTAAAACTTGCTTTACAAAAACAATAGACGGTTTTTGTATACTAAAAATATATATGTCTAGGATTATAATTTGGTTCAACAAAATTAAAACCAGGGTTGTAACCGATATTTATATTCAGATCTGTCAAGAATTTATCATTTAAGATCGTATCTGAAAAAAATTAGTCATGGACCAAGTCCCATCATTGTTATTATTAAGGATGTACTGACTACTGGTTGTTCAATTGAGATCTAAACAATTACAAATTCAATAATTAATGAAGTTTGAGGGATTGAACTTAATTTATATTCCGACATATTAAAGCATAAACCATTAGCTACAAAACAAAACAAATCCGAGCTCTCTAGGTTAGGTACAAGTCCAGAAAATCATTATTGAGTGTTATCAATGAATTTCAATTCGTACACTCCTTGACACTGGTCGTCTCCAGAACCAACGCATACAGTGTGAACTATGAATAGTGCTCTCTTATATAAATATTTTTGATATAAGAAATTGCAACATGATCGTATTTACGAAATATTTCAGGCGTGTCCGTATAGTAATAGTATTGTTTCTGCTTATCTTATTGGTTATTAGTAATCAAAAAGTTTTGGTTAAAACATATTCCAATTTCTCAAAATTACTTTACTCCTGATACGGTTTTTATTTATGTAAATAAAATTTTTAATGAAATTTATATTATTGGTTTTTATTTGTTACATACATTTTAATAAATATACACAAAGTCTTTGTCAATGCAGTTTTTTGACTAAATTTGCGCCATTTTATTTACTTCAAAATATCTTTTAAAAAATCAAACCAATAGTAATATCTGCAAGTTAGAAACAAATACGAAATTCACAAATCATCAAATATTTTTGAATGACTGTTTGTACACAATTTAATAGAACAAAGATATAAAAAAAAATGAATGTTCGTTCCTTGATCTTAACATATGAATCCGGAGATTGTTTAAATAAAAATCACAGTGATTATTATGAGTAAATGCTGGGCCGTCACATTGGGAGGTCTTAAGACTTAAGGATGTCTATGTATGTGTATCACACATAAATATTCGAGTCGGTATTATAAATAGGATATCTGTACGAGATTTTGGTGTTTAAAATATTTTGTTCATTTAAAAATATGTTTTTTATAGAAAAAATATTTTCGAAGGAAGGAAAAGGGTTATCCCCCAAAAAAAAATTCCACACAAATTCTAAGTGTTTTGTGTTTTTAATACACGCCCCGAATAAAAATCCAAGTGACGTAGAAATGAGTTTACACTTTATCTGTCACAACTTCAAGTAGTATTGTGTCGTTCCTTATTTAGGGCTGAATTTGCAGTCTTTAGTTCTAAATAAGGACAGAGATAACGCTATGCAACCCTACAACATTAATTTGAAATAAATTGACCGAATAACCGATTTTTTGCTTAGAATATAAGTCTTCAGAGGAAAAAATCATATTGATAGCGATATAAAATATTTGGTTGGGGAAAAAGTATTTTCGTATTTCTTACCCTATTATTTAACTAAGAATATCTTGAACATTATTGGTGTAAATATATGCTAAAAACACATTTGGACAGTATTGCGCTTTCCTGGTTCAGTCGTGAATTATTGTGCATCAAGTACGGAGGTCTTAAAGGAAAAATTTGACGACCATATTTTACATTTTTACTTCCTGAAAAGGGAGTAAAAAAACACATTGAAAGCGAATAAGAAAATCTGACATGTATACAAGGCGTTACTTTTTTGGTTGTGTTGGACAGGAACTGTTCGAGCCTTTATTTTATGCTCCATTCTCCTCTCTACTCTAAACAATTCGACGTTATAAAACTGGAGATCGTTCAGATGCGGCCAGTTTTGGTGAATATGAGACAACATGACATTACCAAGACAGCCCTAGGTCGTCCAAATCTTTGATGACGCGCCAGGCACTCCGGGAGCTCGGATGGGAAGTTCATATGCATCCACCCAAGAGTCCAGACCTGACTACTGCCTGTCTACAGCCAACCCGCTTGGGCTACAAATTTGGCCTCAATAGATGCCTGCGAAAAATTGGTTATCAGAGTTTTTTGCCAAAGGGAAAAGGTTTTCTACAAGAAGGGCATTAGGAAGTTGGATAATCTTTGGCAAGAATATATCGAGGTATATTGGGCTTAAATCAAATGATTGTAACACTTCTTATAAAACATTGAAATAAATCTAAAATACGACATTACTTCTTCCACAATATCTTATGTGAATGAGAGGTTCTGTGATATGTGTATAAATGGTTCCGAGGAATAAATAGATGTATTTAACTACACCTCATAACCATATAATTTATTATAGGCTTACCTACTAACATAACTTAATTTGAAGTGCATATCATCTACTTAATCATCATAGTGTAATTTTCAGGCTTGTTTATCTATGTATTTTACTTCATTTTCATAAGCTTTATCGTAGTTTATGTTAATTACCATTCAAATAAAAAAGAAACTGAGTTAATTTTAGTCTTTTGAGCATCTTTATTTTTTAAAGTATATATTATTATTAAGGTTAAAGCTATATGCTTGAGAATGAGAACTATACATGCACTATCATCCTCCTGATGAGAAAGAATGGAAGAGGGTAAAAAGAAACTAGGTAACTTTTACTTTTCCATTTTGTCTTTTGTACACAAAACAATGTACTCGTATGTTGCATGACTTCATTTTTATTTTATATTGTTAGTGTTCATTGAATTGCAAATTGTTTTCACTTTTCCATCTCTTGACACAGTTAAACATGTACTTTCTTAATACCTTTATAATAATAATGTTACTTTGAATAAAAGCCTTGAGGCAAAATTTTCTATTTATAACTTCAATGCAGAAACATAAATATGATCTGCTAATACATGAGCAATGTATAATATTGAATCTTTGTGTCATTCAAAGTATTACATCGGAATCAATATACATTTATTAAATATATACAAAACCTCTCACAACTGGACTTTGTCAAATCTGATTTTTTTTTCTATTTGATTAGAAATAATTATAGTCATATAATTTTGTATCCTGTCCGGTCCTGTCCTAAATCTCAAGGACACAAAAGTCATCTCATAGAAAGTAACTTTGCAAAATGATGTCATAATTTATATCGTCCAGTGACGTCATTAATCAATCTTGACCATAGAGATAAAAAACAGACTGTGATTATGTGAAGAAAATGTTGACAGCGTCGTAGTAATAAATAAGTAGATGTTAACAATATTAAACCCTTTCAATATTTTTATATTTGATCCTCAATTATTTTACATTTGATTATCTTTTTCTTTATGGAAACTCTTTAGTTTTATAGAAGTATAGATCTGGAATGCTTGATGCATGAATAACTATATTTTCCATCGTTTTGGTCAACTAACTTTCTGTTACAAAACAAATTCAATGTCTTTACTCAGTGTACGCACTCAATATATTTTACCTCTATGATCTTGCCCATCAAGGATCCGATCCCATGTTTAAAACAATATTTTAATTAGGTCTATTCACGTGCATGAAAGATACTTAAATATTAATATAAATATGTTTATTCTTAAATTCATGTATTTCACTATAATATTTGTGAAAATATTATTTTATAGAGGGCGCTTTTATGTTTGGAACGTATTTTAAGGACCGACCACAAAGACGTACGGGACGTGGGATGGGACGTATTTCAAGTCCTTTATTGAGGGACTCCCATGTTGCTATATTTTTACAGCTTTATCTATGTTACAAGTTTTGTAAATGAATCCCGTAAATGGGTTTAAAAACATATTAATGTGATCTGTCATTATTAAAACAATCTTGAAGAAATATTAAAAAAATTATTATTAATAGCTGGAAATTCGCCCTGGTGACTCAGACTTTGAGTTGCACTTATTAATTTGAATAAGACTTCAGAGTCGAAATCAAAAAAATTAGGGCTCGACTTGGAGTTAAAAACTTTCAACACATTTGTCGAAGAATTCTTACTTGAACCTGACTCGAAGCTCAAGACTCAATAACATCCAAATTTGAAATAATACTTTTTAATATAAATACTATATTATTATAATATTTAAGATCATATATGGTGTTCATCAGCACAAGAATAATTTGGAATAAGCATTAAAAAAATTTAAACTATTTTTCAAAATTTTATAAACACATTTTGATAAATAATGGTGAGTCCTATAATCGAATTTCGGGGAAAAGTTAAAATACAGAATAATGACTATGTATACTTAAAAATATTCATTTGGTTTATGGGACTTAATATGAGTCCGATATTGTCTTTCAAATAGAATCATTCATAATATTTTTCTTTAACTGGGAGATGGTGTTTTTTTTCCGTTTCCGTTTTTTTAATCTTTTAAATGCTGCTTTAATTGGCCAGATGGAGTTTTACTGAATATTACATATAAGTGGAGATTTCCTTTTTTGTAAAAGCGTGCGGAAAATGCAGGACTAAGACATATGGTACACCAATATTAAGACCCTCACTGTCCTTTATATATTTTTTGGCAGATAAAATGAACTAGTGGTATATAGGGGATAAACCTTCTACATTTTAAATCAGATTTGTGCAGGGAAAAAATCGTAATTATATTTAAATTCATATATATTAATTTTATTATGGACTTTTAATCAATTTACACCACAAATAGGCGACAATTCTTCTTTTAGCGAGAAATATTATTAAATAATGATAAAAAAAAAATAATAACAAGAAAGAGCACACGCATCACCCCTTTTTCCTCTTCTAATTGCAATACTTAGTATTCTCTTTGCACACATCCCTTCTTTAATTATAAATAACTATTATTACATTAAAATTATCAGAGATGAAAATATGGAAGAGAGTCTTTTTGTTGTTACAACCAAAAAGTTCCTTTTGTTTTCAGAAACTGTTGTCATTATTCTTGAAGAGAGAAAAAATAAGTATAAAATAATAACTAGTACGTGAAAACGAAGAGTAATACTAAGGATCTGTGAGAGAGCTTTAAATTCAAGTCCTTGTTAGACTCAGAGTAGAATTTAGGATTGACGACGTAGCAATTTCTGGCGATAGTATTGCTGGATATGGAGCGGGTTTTTGTGTTAATTAACTTCATCTTATAGCTGATCGCAGTTAATTTAATGAAACATCATGGAAACTAACCTCCTTACTCTCTAACATTCTTCCACGTTAATTTTGGTTTCTTTTCTTTCAACATACCGTGAGATCATATTATTTTCAAATGTAACAATTATTTTATCCAACCAATGTTAATAGAAATATAAGGTTACACCAAAACGCTTTTTTGACGGATGTTTGATTACACTTTTGAATAGTGACGTCAAAGAGTATAACTGTTACTAATATATTACCTTCCTTGACTGTTATAGTATCGATGTTATATTTTATGCAGTCAAAATCTGTTTGTTTTGCCCAGCTGTCGGTAGGGTACATCAAATTGAAAATTCTACCCTGCCTTATTACTTGAAGGCCTAACCATGTATTTCAATTAACCTTGCATCTAACAAAGGAATTGATTTTGAAGTCCATATACATAACGTTTATTTCCTTCACTAGTAACTACCAAGACTGGAACTTACTCACCAAAACGGCTGATTCAGCTTCCTTGATCTTCTTCTTCAGATCCCCTAGAAACTCAAAATTCCTTTTCAAGTTGTGTCCCCCACTTCCAGCTTTACTTGAGAGGTGTTTTCCATCTTTTTTTTGTCTTGGCCACCTTGAAAATGAGGTTCCTGGAGCACTTCACAATGCCCATATTCTCTACCACCTCAATTTTGGCGTGCAGAAGGTCTGAGATCCTTTGCCTTTTTGCTTCTTGCTCACTCATGATGAAAGATTTGATAAATATTTATTATTGTTTACTTATGCAGAAAGGACAGGAGATTCGGACATATGCAGGAAAAAATAACAAAACCTTTCTATTTTAATTACATAATTAACATTTATTAACAGTCCACGTTTTGCTTCTGAACCCTGTACACATTGAACTCAAAAGCATAACTTTTCCAGAGTGGGATGTTTATTGAGGTACCTTGCTATATTATCATTTGTGCTATATATAGAGGATTAGTCAGAATACTTTATCAAAAAAATATAATCAGTTGAAGAATGGAAATATAAAACAAACATAATTTTGGGCAGAATCACTCGAGCTTTCTTACCTATACAAACTTCTGGGGGGAGTTAGGATATCCAAGAAGTGTATCTATAGTTTAAAACCATGCTTTGATTTAAGGGACTATTAACCCTAATATGGTCACATTTTAAATAAAATCCATCAATCTATCATTCTTTTATCGTGATGATTAATTTGGCTACTTTATGTACAACTCAGAGCCTTTTCAATATTTTGAGCTTTTTTAAAATAAATTTAAATGGTATATAAAGTTCTTCTTCTTAAAATGTGTATTTCTCACCTCTAGACTCATTTGCTTCTGTAAACATTTCATCGTGTTACAATTTCTCCTAAGATTCAGTTTGTATGATAACAACATGACTCAAGAGAAAATACTTTTATTATCGTTTTATATGATAATTACTATTAGTACACTGTCATTACATATAGGAAATAGTTTTCAAATATAATCAAGAATATTAAATATAACAAAGCATAATGTTAATCAATGGGATCTTTAATATGTAAATGGAGGGTCAATGAATTATTCTGATATATTACGAAATTTTAAACACTGTATAAAAAGTAGGAGATTCAAATTACAACAAATATTCTGATACCACAGAGACACCAGATTGTTTAAATCTTAGCTGTTCAGTCCTACGAACAACTAACATTTTACTCTTTCAGACAATAAGTTCTTCGAACTAATATTGTATATCTTTTTGTTTGTAAGGATTTACTAAATTACTAAAATGTTTTGAAAAACGAGAAAAAAAAGCTTTAAACAAATCCGCACTGCTCAAAACTGTTGGGTCCACGAAGAACCCTTTTATTTTTGGGTGAATACATTTTATCTGAAATTTAAAAAAAACAACAACAACAGAGCTTTAACGAAACCCCAGACTGATTAAATCTGGTCTGTTCTTTCAGGGCTACGATGTAACATTATATTCCTTTGCAATTACCTAAATGAAAAATTTTATAAGTAATATATTCTGTAATTGAAAATCCGGAACTCTAACAAATCTGATGCTGATCGAAATTGTCTGCACCACAAACAAACAAAAAATTGTTTCTAAATGGTATTGTTTATTGATAAAATAATTTTGAATTAAAAAACGTAAAAACTGACTGATTGAATTCAGACTCTGCAAGAGGAAAAATGTATTTTTGGAATTGTAAATAATAAGGGTTTGAATGGGAGAAAATGTGGTTTACTTTTTTTTCGTTTGTAAATTAAGTGACAGAGAGTGGCTACGTCTTGTAGCAAAATATCACTAATAGATAATATTATTTAGTAAACAACCACATAAGTATGTTACTCACATAGAGGACACTATGAAAAATTATTCCGGATATGCACCATTTTTTTAACAACAAGCTGTAGAATATCACTCCACCTTATACATTATCCGGAGCATCCATATGATTATATTTTGGGAAGACTTTGTTTATGGATTTTTTTTGAAAAAATATATAGCTATTCAGAAAAAGTTTCTAAAATTAATTTTCATAAAAAAAGAATATTAAATATATTTCCAAAAAATTTCAAAAATCCATAGTTGACAAAAAATTTCAAAAATCAGGATAATTTTTTTTTTTGAAAAAAAGTAAAAAAAAATTAATAATTAATTTTTAGAAAAAAAAATTCAAAAATCTATTGGTATGAAAAAAAATTAAATTTTTTTGAAGAAAAATTCACAAATTCAAAACTTTTCATACAAAATAAAAAAATTTGGATAAAAATTTTAAAAATCTATTACTGTTCACCAAAAATATATTTTTTTGGATAAAATATTTGAATAGTGAAATGTCAAATTTATCTCCATTTTGAAAAAATCAGATAAATATTTAATTTTTGATAAAAAAATTCCAAAAATCCTAAGCTAATCACAAAAAATTGAAAAATTGAATTTTTTGGGAGTTTGGGGTGGGGACAGGGAAAGGCTTCAGCCCACCTCTGCGGACGCCCCTGATAATATATACACTTTTAGTTTACTAATACTCTATTAATATATTGCCCATACTGTTGATGAGTATGGACTGATTGAATATTCAAGACTTTATGAACATATCTAATATATATGATATCTATTACAAAAGGTGTCTTAAAATGAAAAAAAGAAAAAAAAAAAGAAGCTTCTTAGCATAGTAATTTCAATATTTGAGCCTTAATCAAGAATTGTATCAATGAATATAAATAGTTCATTGATATATTGCCAAAATTTTTTTATTTGTATATATGCAAACCAATCAATAAACACAGGTATGAACTATAATAAGTCAAGCCTCCTTAAAGATGCTGAATTAGGTAAGTCCATAAACTTACCTTAACTTAATTTACGCATTTCCTCACTCCTTTCTCTTTCCTTGAACAACATGTTTCTAAAAATAATGAAATTTTTCTTATTTTTGTTTCATAGGTCGTTGGCTTCTCTTCCCTTTTCCTATTTCACCCCACGAAGTGAAATTACATGTAGTAGTCTACTCAGGGATTTAAAGAAGTGAAATTTTTGAAGAAAAAAAGTATATAATATTTTCACTTCCGAAAAATTGTTTTAATTATTATGTATAAAAGGTTCACCAAATCTTTTAATTAAAATTTGATTTATTGGATGCTACAAATTTTTGGATGGTATTCAGAGTAAAAAGAAGCTTATGAAAATATTATGTACATATAAAAATATAACTCTTACATCAGGGCCCCAGCAGGAATATAATTTGGAGAGGGATTGGTTTTTAGAATTTGGTGTAATTTGTGACAAACTCAAAATGTTAATAAAAAAAAATTGTAAATAGAAATTTAGGATGATTAAAAACATATTTGAGTCAATTATAGACTTATTAATCGAATTTGTAGGATTAGTTCAGATACATCAAGAATTTTAACTATATAATGACTATTATTATCATCAATATGACCCCTTTCAGCCATAAAATCTATAAATTTCTCTTTCTTTTATAGTGACGATCAATTTGGGCAACTCCGAGTGGAATTTTGTTGCACACCCAGAGATTGAATAGGAATAACATGCCCATAGAAGTCAAAAATAATTAGTCAAAGAATACAAATGTAATCTACACTAAACTTTTTGAAAAATAATTCTAGCTTGAAGGGCGTCCGTAGGATTATAGATATATTTATATATTATTATTATTATTTTTATGCTAGATTCTTGGTTTTTTTTTTTTAATTTCAAAAAATTAACATTAATTGAATAAAATTTCAAAAATCCAAAGCTATTCACAAATAAGTAAATTATTTTCTTCAATTAAATTTGAAATATTATTTTTTTTTTTCAAAAATGCATAGCTTGTCAGAGAAAATTAATTTTTTTTTTTGGGAAAAAAAAATAAAATTATTGGGAAAAAATTTATTTTATTAAATTTTTCCAAAACTACAGCTATTCACAAAAAACAAAATTTTTTGGATAAACAATTTAAAAATTATATTTCAAGTACTAAATTTTCTAGAATTTTTTTTCAAAAATCCATATCTGTTTAAAAGGAATTACACTTTTGCTCTCCTGCAAAATTGGCCTGAATAATCTTTTGTTTTAAGAAGATAAATCTTTCAAAAAAAAAAAAAATTACCCCAACTTTCGCGTAATTTACGTTATTTCCAACCAAAATAAATCTAGTAAAAAGCAGATATTCCTTAACATGGTGTCAAAAGGGCTACAACACCTACGCCTCATCCCCTGTGGATGCCCCTGAGCTTTTTTTTGTGTTGACGGGCCACATATGTCATAAGTGAGCATGTTGTTTAAAGTGAAATTTCCTTTTTTTTTAAAAAATGGAAATAGAATATGAACGAAAAGGGTTGTAAAAAATTGTAATAATAATTTCTTCACTTTCTCCTCTCATATCTTGGATGTACCACCTATGTACATGAAACTTTAAAAAGTTGATTTTTTCCCTTCTTTAGCCTACGATAATCAGGTCAAAAAATAATAATAACAAAAAACAGTGAAAAAAAAAAGAAAAAGTAGGAAGTATTCGACTAAGTAAGAAGCAGAAGACAAATGCTTGAACGCTGCAAAAACACACACACAAAAACAAAAAACACACACAATGTGTTCCGTTCCGACCTGTTGGTTGTCCCGCGCCTTGTATTTCGTTGTACCTACTGCTACTAGAGCATACATTATATGTAGATTTGCCTCTCCTACCCAACCTCAGTTTCTTATGATGATGGTTTGTACCGTTACATAGTTGTACATATAACTAACTATCTAAGCAACTATTTAAATTGTAATATTACAGACTACAGCATGAGCGCCTGCGCGATCAACTAAGCCAATGTTTTTCTTTAGGTGAAATTATTTTCTCCTATGTAAAATAATAAAAAAAAAACAATATTTATTCTGTATTCGAAATCCATGCTTCTCAAAACAGTTTTCACTCAAACTTCATTTTGAACACACTACATCAGCAACAGAGCATCATTTTACTGTCTTACATATATATACATACATAAAAGTGTTGTTTATTTCCTTACATAATACCAAAACGTCTGCCACTGTGGATTCAACCTACCTATACAACATATTATACGACCCAACAGGTCCTTTAAATAAATAAAGTAGAGAACATTAGTACATGATAATAATATCCTATGAGGAATTGGGAATTTCGTGGGTTGCATTAGTGTCCTGTGATTTGTTATGTTTTGAAATATAACTCCTTAACATATCGACAATGCCCCAAGAAATCCCACTTTTGATTGGGCAGAATCATCAACACATGGACTGCATACATAAGTATTTATATGTAAACATACTTTAAATTATATGTCTGTCTTTTACCTTAGGAAATAAAGAGAAATTCAAAAAATATAATAAATCTGTGCTTTATTTATTTATACTTTATTTCTTTGTCTGTAGTTTGTTTTATATGTATTTCTATGCATTATATATTTCTTGGGTGCGTGGACGTCTTATGGAAGATATATATGTACTATGAGAATATAGGTCAGGCATTGCAAAGGGCGAAAGAGAGAGAGAGAGAGAGGAGAAACCACTAAGGAGGACTGAAGAGAAATAGAGGAAGAACGCTGTATGAAACAGCAACTTTGAAGGAAAAAAAAAAAAAAAAAAAGAAAAAAAACACATTGTGTGTATGAAGATACTATGATATAATCTCTGTGTTTAGTATATACTCTAAGTGAGGCTAAAAAGAAAGAAACGGGAAATCTAACTGTTAAGACGTCGTTCTTCTTTTTCATCATCTATTTATTTTTCATATTCGTAATAGTATTAGAAAATAGAAGGAGTCGATACCAGTGGCTCTCAAACTTTCTCTATTGAATCGTAAATGAACCAATTTACCCTGATTAATCCGAAAGAATTTCCCTTCCCTGTCCATGGATCCTAGTAGTCAGTTAGTTTGAGAACTACTTAGAGCAATCACTAGGACTTTTCTTTGAAAAGGGATTTAGAATTTGTTTTTTCCTTCCTCAAACTTTACAACTGACATCCTAGTTTGTCCAAGAGTCAAGTAATATACAGATAACATAAATAGTGCTTCATAACAGATACTTCCTTAGATACTAATACTTTGTTAGTTTGAGAACCACTCACAGCTGTCCATAGGGCTTTTTCTTTGGAAAAGATTTGAATTTTGTTTTCTTCTTCAAATTTGACGACTGACATTTCATTTCTTCCGTAAGCCAAATCATTCCACAACCTCCCGTGGCTACAACCATTCAAACTACTGATGGTATACATGTACATAAATAATTTATGTATATAGTATTCATGTCAATAAACCATGTTTTGCTAAGCGTGGTAGTGGTGGTGTCGTCTGGAAGAGGGATGGAAAGTCTCACCTCATTTTCACACGTGATGCGACATATAAGCAGGCAGAGGTGTGGTTCTTTATTTCCACCCTAGTATGATTAGATATTCATTCATTGTGTATATTAGACATAATTGTTGCCAAGCAGGGGGGGGAGAGGGGGGGCATCCATGAACTTGATTCGGACAGTCTACATAGGTATAATGTAATATATTATAATTATTCATTACCTTTGGATTTCTTCCGTATTTCCTCCTCTCTTTGTCATAGCTAGAAATTAGAAATCCACCTGCGATTGCAGTTTCCAATAATGGTTGCGCTTGAGGAGCATGATACAATCACCATGATGGTTGAATGTACGTATTGTAGATGTCGTGTACAAGTTGTAGTTTTGTAAATTGTTGCAACTGAAAAATAAGGGGATGGTCTATTTCTTAATGGTGACTTTTTTAATGAAAATTGCTCATTGAAAATGAGGGATGTCCCCTTATCAGTCTAGCGGTTCAAAAGGTTCTGGTGAACAGCTAGAACCGGAAACGACAAAGTCGAACCGAGACTACAATGTATTGCTTATCGGTCTCGGTTTTGTTCCTATATATAATATATAAAGAAAATACTACGTTTAATTACCTTTAATCAATAAGTCAATTTTATGGAATTTTTGAGGTGCAATTGCAATGTTTTCCAATGATTTATTTACATCACCAGGGTGACATAGTTGTATCTGAGCTCCAAATAATTTATTCAACTTAATTAAGGCTGAATGAAATTTAATTATTGTTTTTTCCTCAATATAATCGCCTTTTCCGTCAATAACGTCCTCGACTCGACCTATGCAATGAGAGAAGGTCTTGAAAAAAATGTCTTCTTTGGAAGATTCCAGAAGTACTCCTGGATCCAGGGCATCAGCTCGTATTTTGTGTTGTAGGGGGATTTGTTGCTGTATCACTCAAATATGCTCCTCACAAAGAAGTCCATGGGTTGGATGTTCGGTGAGCTTGGAGGTCAAACACTAGACCCAACAAAGTAAAATAAATATCTTGCAGAATTTCTTGTAAAAGTTGAGATCTTAGAACCAAATCTCATGTTTTTACTGCATTTTTGTAATAGTCAACTTAATTGTAATTAATCACAATTTAAATAAATATATTTTGAACGGGTTGGCAACTATATAAATCATTCTTTAATGTATAGACTTCTATTATCTCATGTTTAGGGATTCAAAACTATGAAATAAATCATAAATCATGCTAATGCTATGTGATGATCTTTGAATTCAATTTTTATGAAAGGAATATTTCAAAATGGTTTAATTTCATTTAAAAAAAAATAGTGACTATAAAATTTCATGAATTCATCGTATATTTTTCAAAACATAAAAATAGGGATTGGATTCTTTGCAACCGATAATTTTACGATGAATTCTGAAAGTATCCTTAAAATAAAGTAATTATTTTTATTTAGTGTAAGATCTGATCGTACAAGGGATTTCAATTTTAAGAGTAAATGCCTCGATAATTAGTGGAACGAAGCGCTAAAATCCGATTTTTAGGGTTCCGTCTTTAATTTTCAATATAGATTATCATTCTGTTCAATAAACGTCCTCTTCACTGAACACTGGTAAATTTCGTATTCCATTCACAAGCCTGCTTATAATATAATCATGTGTGCCTTCATTGCCCTCCATAATAACGGGCAGATTAGATATTCATATTAATGGTTTATGAATTGATTTTTTATTCGAGATGGCAACTAAAAGATCTGTGGTTTCTTTTACAAACAAAATGGTTGACGACGATTTGGGCCTCTCTCTGTCTTTACTTAGTATAAGCAGAGGCTTTCTATCACATTTTTATATAATAAAAATTTCCTAGAGAGCATCTTTTTTTCTCTTTCTTCATCTTCTTCTCTTCCTCTAGTTGTATTTTATTCTGTCAAAATAAAGTATATTCCAAAACAGAAGCTACTCAACCCAGTAGATGCTGTTCTTCATTATTTACCTCTTTTTGGTCTTGGGTTCACAAGCTTCCCAAGGAACCACAACTGTATCTCATCCCAAGGGATGTTTCTTCAATATCAAACCCGATGATCTTTTAAAAAAAGATCAACCACTTCGGGGATCCATCAACAACATACGGAGTGAGTTTAAGGACTGCGTCTTAATCTTCCATGCCACTTGGGGAAAACAACTTCATTTGACGTTTGATCAATTTGATGCTCTCTCAGAGGAAGTTGACTCTTGTGTCTCATCCACCACTAAAATTTTTACAATTGATGATTCGGGGGAGAGAAATAAATTGGCCCATTACTGCAATTCCCTTCCAACTAAAAAACTTATTGTCTTTGATACAACGGATAAGGTGGAACTCATCATCTTTCACTCCAACATTGATTTGATATATGAGTACATGGGATCACGTATGAAACATTCTGATATAGTAGGTTAATGTTGCTATAATTTTAACTCTGAATTTTGGTTTTCCAGACGATGAGACGGATGAATCTGAGGATGCTATAAAGAATGAGTCTTATATAAATCCCACGGAAATCATAATCACATTCAAAGATCCCCCATCTAAAGGTGAATTTCTATAAGTATATCAATATAAAAAAATCAGCGCAACTTAACAGGTATAATATCTACAACCCTAATACTATGTTCAAAATTTAGGTCTTGAAACACTTGCCATCTAAAATCCACAATAAATATTGATATTCAAACAGTAGAACATGAAAATGACCATTAAAACCTTCAACCCCAGTAGAAATGACCTTTAAAGCCTGTTTTTAAAACTAAATTTCTGTGTATAATTTCGATTCAAAGCCATATTTCTCTCCCGAATAACAATATGGTTGAAAATTCAAATCGTAAATCTTCACCTAAAATCAAATTGAGTTATGCATCTCAATTTTTTCCAAAGTGATGGTCAATTTTCAATTTTTACATTTTGGTTTTAATCTTGACTTCCCAATTTAATGGCCTTTTACTGTGACCATATATAATTTTCTTACCAAGTTTAATTAAAATCGGTTAGTTACTTTTTCTGTAATTCTGGTAACCAACAAACAAACAGAAGTAAAAACCTTCCAGTAGACAAAAAATAAATTATATATTAAGTTATCTTGAAAACAGTTCCTAAAGAATGTCTCTAATTGTACAAAAATAAAGAAAAATGAAAAAACTGAAAAAATCATTAAAATCAAACTTTTTTTGACGGTCAATATTTTGAAATTGTATTTTCAGATTTATTTTATCGTTTTAGCTATTATATAAATCAATTGAAAAAATATCACCCTCTAAATTTAACTCTTCATTTTACTGGATTTTTGTATAATTAAACACATTTTGTTGGAACTTTATTTAGAATGATTCAATGAATCATTTATCTTTCGAATTCTGGAATATTTATTACCTCCCCCAAAAAAGTTGAATTCTGAAATATTTTATATTTTTTTAATCGGTATGTTTGTTAGCCATCAGGATTACAGCCTAATTTAGAAATCAATTTTAATCAAACTTAGTACGAAGATTATACATATATGTTTACCGTAACAGGGGATTAAATTTTTAGAGTTCAAGAGGTTTGAGTCAAGATGACAATGTAACAAGATACAAACCTCAATTTGATTGTTGGTGGAGGTTTTACGTTCCAACGAGAGCTCATTCGAGTTATCAATTGTTATTATCCTTAGTTTTAACTCTTGGTCGAAAAAGATGTTGCATTGTGTAATATGCATTCCCTGTAATTCAAATTTTTGTTTCATCTTTAAAAAAATTATACATTGTGGTGAAACAGTGCACAATGTTAAACAAATTACAGTAATACCTTAAGATACAAGCCAAATTCTAAGCAAAAATTGGTTTAAATATTTTCACTTTTTGTTTCTTTAGATATGAGCTACTCGAGAGTTTGTGATGGAACGCGAAAGCTGCTTCAAGTGCATTTTTTTATTAAATAAATTCTTTTAATTTACAGCTATACCCATGAACTCGTATGTCAAGGTGTTACTGTATATCTACAAAATGATGTAGATGAAGTAGGGGTAATAAGGATTGGATGGTCAAATGAGACTCAGAAAATATGTGAGGAGTAATTTTTCGTCTAAAATGATTTATTTATCTTCTATTAATCTACTATAATTATTATTGAATAATTGACAAATATTCTTTAATATTTTTTGTCAAATCTATGATAATTCATTTGTTACACTTTCACTCTTTGCTCATGACATAGTACTCTTAGAGATGTATAAAATATGTCCTAGAATAAAAGAGCAGCTTCTTCTAGTAGGGAATCTGAAAAATCTTTTTTTTTTTTTTTTTTTTCTGAAGCTGTTACCATTATTATTTAATTTTTGAAGAGAATATCTAAATATAAAGTAATAAAAAGAGCGTGTGGTCATAAAAGGCGGAGAGTAACAATGCAGGCCTGCTCCTCGGGAGTTGTAAGTGTAAGTACTTGTTGTGCAAGGAGTAGAAATGAAGATGAACATCGGAATAATTCCAGCCTTTATGCGCTTGTTATATACGGAGTAGGATTTGCGTTTATTTCCCATCTTCCTCTCTCGCTTGCTTGCAACTGATTTAATACAAACATCGTGACATATAAGCTTAGGAGTGTTTATTTTTTTAGAGGAGACAATGAAATTTGTACAACTAAACATATAAACATTAACATTTTTTTAGAAAAAAAATGCTATTTTTTTCCCCCGTTTTGCCATTGAAATTTGTCATACAAGGCGATAATTTTTGAATGATAACGACAAAAAATTCCAGATTTAGAAGGAATGCTCAAGCACCTCCAGCCCACTCCAGTCCATCAACCAGTCAATTATCAATTCTCATGATTACCACGTTCATTTTCGGTTTCTTTCATAATGACAGAACATATTTTACTCATAACCGAGTATTTTAATAAGTTTAATAGTTTTACATTACATTCTATTTAAAAGTTTTCAAAACTAAATGAGAGGTATATCAGTAAATTTTAATTGATTTATTAATTTAGTCCATTTTGGGCTGAATAATTTAATAATTTAGTTATATTTTATTCATTTTGTTTAGCACCCAAATGTCGATATCCAGAGGACAAAGATTGTATACACATTTATAAAGAGCTATTTATCAATAAACAGTCAATGAAAAACAATACGAGTGACTACGATGATGTCTACGAAGAAAAAATAATTCCTGAAACAGACCCTCTTTTTTCAACTGGTATTAAAAGTGAATGTGCCCATCAAATGCGAAAAGTTTGTAAACTTTCCCGATTTTGTGGTGAAGGGGATGGAATCCTTTGTAATAAAACAATGTATTTATGTATTGATCCTGCTCAATTGTGTAATGGAGTAAAGGACTGCATCGGAGATGATTCGTCGGATGAATTTAGATGTAAGAATATTTAATATTTCTATTATAATTAATAAATTAGTCACAATGCTAAGCGTTGAAGGTAGAATGGGATAAGGTGAGTAATTCCGTGCAAGTAGATAGGCCGATATTAAGGGGACTCTTGACTGGGGGTCCCGCACTGGTCATACATAATTATTTTAAAAATCGTAATGTTTTTGATATTTAAAAAAATTGTAATAAAAATAGCAACCCCAGAATATATTTTAGAAACAAAATTGTCGTGAAGAAAAGGTTTTAAAAACAAGAATAAATTCGTATTTGAACATCTAATTAAAAAAAAATAATAAAAAAAAGACACTATATATATATATTTTGGTTAATAAGTAATTTCATATTCCCCCCCCCCACTCAATTTTACCCTGTACTGTGAACAACTCGACCGTTGAAGCTCACAATCGAACAGAAGGGACCAGCATTGGTGAATAGGAGACATTATCTAGACAACACCAGGCCACACACGTCTTTGATGACGCCCGGAAGCTCCGTGAGCTCTGATGAAAAGTTCTAATGCATCTACCCTACAGCCCAAATCCGTTACAAAGTAACTACTGCATGTTCCTCTTTATGCCCATCGTGCTTGGGGTACGAATTTGGACTCAATATAGGCTTGTGAAAATTGATTGTCTGAGTTTTTTGCCAATAGGGACAATGGCTTCTACAAGAAGGGCATTATGAAGTTGGATTTTCGTTGGCAACAAATTATCAAACAGAACAGGGCATTCTTTGGCTTAAATCAAATGGCTGTAACACTTCTTATGAAGCATTGAAATAAAGAGAAAAATACGAAATTACTTTTTCCCCAAACTGTTATAAATATATTTAAATATCAAAGGATTAAATTTGTATTTGATAAGTTTAATATATAATATTAACCGTAAAAATCCGTATCTTTAATAATTCTCAATAGTGTATCATTTCAATGGCAAACTGGGGTAATCGTGACTGCAATGCACATCATTTTCTTTATCATTTAATTACTAAAATACATTTGATTTTGTAAAGAACAAGGATAAAGTAACATAATCATGGATCGTTTTCTTGAAATAAAATCCCAACAAGGACTGGACATGATTGACATGTGAGCCTCAGCTTACTTCATGCATATCCTTTGAGTTTTCCTAGTCTTATTGTTGGGTTCTTGTGTTGTTGTATCCTTTGAGTGGTGAAGCAAGTTTCCTGTGTTTTTAAAAATTGAAGTTATTATTATTTAAAGTTCGTATTACGCTCCGTTGATCATTGTAAATGTCTAACTAAACATGCCATTTACATTTAGAATATTCAGTTAATTTTGAATGATATTTTACACTGGGATTCCTTGAACTTACGAAAGGTCGTTTGACTGAAAAAAGTTAGAGAAACGCTGGTCCAGAAAGGTTTTTTGAAGAAAAGTTAGCTGGATTATCATAATTGACTTGACATTTATTTTTTGTATTTCCTGTTACAATTAATATTTGTTATAGTATAATCCAATAAAAAAACGTAAATCAAATTCTGAAATCAAAAATTTTCTTCTACTTTTGTTTCTGATTAGTGTTTGGAATGTTGATTGGTGGAAATCAAATTAAATATTAATAAGGTATGAACAATTCTTTACCTTTAAATAAAAAAGAGTAATTGAGATAATAACTTGATTGTCTAATCACATGGGGGTGCCATGGAAACACAGAATTGAGATATCACGGTTACGAAACTTTCGAAGGTTACCACTTTAAAAATTAAATGCATGTATACAAATTGATTGGTCAAGTATCCCCATGGACAACCCATTTTAGTTGCAAGATTTTCTGTATGATTTTTTTTTATAAAAAGTCCTTATGTGTTAAATTTAAACAGGCTTAAGTTATATCAAGCCCATTTTTTATTTTAAAAAATTACCATTTTGCAAGTCAAATATTTTTACTGAACAAAAAAAAAAGTTTTTTCTAAAGCACAATAAACAAATTATGGTTTTATTGTCGTATAATTAGATAAGGTATTTTAAAATGAAGAATTATAGACAATTCATACAATTTATGTAATTTGGGGATTGAGGGTTGTACATAAGAAGTCCAACAATTTTTCTTTTTTTGGTGATCAAATGCTAAGATATAGAGATTGCTTAATGTACAAGAATAGCCACGGGGGTACCGTCAATCCCGTTAAGACCTGATAAGATCTCAAATTGTAAAAACAAAGAGGAACTCGAATTTCTGTCAAAAAAATCAAAATACTTGATGGATTCATTTTCTTGTGATATTGTGAACTTAGCTTTGAGCTTGGATTTTTCATAACTTTATAATGCATTCAATGATAATTATCGTATAAAATCCTATTGAGTTTTGCTCCAATACAGAATTTTACAATAATATATTTGAATAATTTTGAGTGCAGAGACTATAAATATAGATTTAATTAATAACTATAGGCAACTAATAGTTATATTTAGTCAATATTTGAGCCAGGTTATACTAGTATTAGAGCTTAACGAAAAACATAAGGAGATTTGGAATCGTTAAAACTTCTTATATATATAATTTTTTCGTCATTGAACATATGTCAGTCAATATGCCTCGACATTGTAAAAACCATCCAGACTTTTACGAACACGGTCATTTCACAACTTAAACTCAGTGGTAAAATATTGCATTCGATACAAAGAAAATATACAAGCAACATTCTGGTTTTAATTTAGGCGACCAAGGTAAAGCATGGGCGCCACAACATATATTTTCGAGTTGTTCAAATGGATCACGGGATTGGCTTCACAAAAATTAATTTTCAATGTAATTTGTTATTCCAATGATATGTAGGGAGCAAAAAAAAAAAAAAACAATCATGACGACTTTTATTTATGTAGTGTGAACTTAATGATTTTTTTACCAAGAACAAATACCTGATTGAATTTAAAAACATGGAGTTAGCACGTACACCATTAAAAAAGATATCATTAATTACCCATTCCAATCTCAAGATGCCCGGCTCGACTCTATTGTAGATGATGTGGAAAGTCCTGAATGTGCAACTTGCGTTTCACGACCATCTACAGATACAGATTACATTTACGAAGGTATCATTAAAGGGACTATGCTTTCAGCCAAGAACAATTGAATGATCTTGTTTGAGATTTGTACCTGTTTGAAGAAAAATGAGAACTTCTTACTTCAAGACTAAATAAATAAAGAAAAAACAATTCTCTAGAACACAATGTTCATGTTAGTTATTACCAAAGGCGGAATTTTGATTTAACTGCATTTTGTTCAGTTGACGGTCCTTTTGGTTACTCACATGACATCAATGGTTTGTCCATAGCCATGTCTCAGACTTATGGGACATCTGACTGACGCCTCTTTGTTAATTTGTCATTGAAAAATCTGAAAGTTGTCCTTCTCTATAATGGTGATAAAATACAATCTATTCCCATTTCTCATTCTGTCCCTTTAAAAGAGACATATGACAATATGGAAATACTTCTAAAAACAATGAAATATGACATCTATCATTTGGACATTAAAGTTATAAGAATTCTTATGGGTATGGAATCAGGATTCACAAAAATGTGTTGTTTCCAATGTCTATGGGGCAGTCGTACCACTACGGAACATTACACTAGTAGTGAGTGACATCTTAGTCTACATTTGTCTCAGGGACAAGAAGTGTTCAGTCTGTCTCTTTAGTGTATCTCCAAAAATCTTTCTACCACCTCTCAATAATAAAATTAGTTTAATGATAAATTTTGTAAAAACAAAGGATAAAGTCAATACTGAAAGGTTCCAATACCTTCGGATAAAATTTCCGAAGGTTAGTGCAACAAAATGGATGGAGGGAATTTTTGTTTGACCAGAAATAAAAAAGTTTTGAATGAGACGGAATTTAAAAAACCTTACGTTCACGGGAATGGAAGATTTGGCAGGCTTTTAAATGTATATGTGAAAATTACTGTGGAAACAACAAGTCGCCAGCATATAAAAATGGAGTGAATAACTTGCTGGAAACGTTCGTAAGAATGTGAGTGATGAATGCCGTTGAAAATGTACTTCTCATATTACTATATCGATTTATTCCCCGAACACCTTGGTGCAGTGAGTAACGAACAAGGAGAGGGATTTCACTATGATATTTCTAGAATGGAGAATCTCTACCAACGAATTTGCAATAAAAGTATTATGGCAGACTATAATTGGATTCTGTATTGTGACAATCCAGGCAGAATATACAAAAGAAAGACAAATTCACAACGCTAATAATATCTAATCTTTAAGTATACGATGGCCATATTAAAAGTTTCCGACCGCACCAAAACTTATTAGTTTTCAAATGGTAGAGAAAAATTTAATCGTTTTCAAATCGTATAAGCCGATTTATGAGTTGTACAAATATGATTTATGTAGTAAATTTAACTTTGAATAATGTTATTATAGGTTGATGTTTACTCTTTGGAAAACCACATGCCGTCATCACCAATTCATCTATAGAATCTTTCAAGATCGAATTTTGTTTTAGACGGAATTGTTCTATAGAATAAAAATTAAAACAATCTCAGACCAGTATAGGATTTCCAGACCAAAAACCAACGGAAATAAATGTTTTACCCGAGTTATATTGTAATAAAAGTTTGGTACTTTGTCTCTTTCTAGTTTTTTTTTGTTTTTTTGAGAAAATGTAACTAAGATAAACTCAAAACAGTTTTAGTAATACTCAATGCCATATACCCCCCTAAAACAAGAATGGCAAGGGCCCATAGAAAAATAAAGTTACAATGTAAAGTGGTGTGGTTATAGCAGAATTGCAGTAACGATATTTAAACTAGGGTTGTTTATACAGGGCCGTTACTAGGATTTTTAATTTATAATTTTCAAATTTCCGGCTGATATTTACTTTCTTTCTGAATTGGGCTATTTCATTTTTCTTAAAACTATATAATGCGATTCATATTTAATGGAATGACGTTTGTTCTAGATCAAGCCTTTGTCAGTTCCCTTTTACTTGACTATGTAAATATTTAGTTTAATGCCAGTTTTTTTAGAGAGTGATATTTTATTCATTTGTAAAAGTTCATTTTTATGAAAAAAAAAATATATATATATATACCATTTTAACACACATCCCCTTGTGGCACTGCCCCAGTCACGGATATTCCTCTGAAAATTTTGAATATATACAGGCTGTAACAACAAAACCCGGAGCTTTATATATCCGAATTTTTCTTACATATATGACGACGAAATTGTGCAATACTTTGTTTGTGATACAATATATATATAAAGTTACACTTAGTAGCCAAAACACGGCCATGGAGTCAACAATAGAAAATTTCATGCCTATTCCATTTTCAGAGGCAAATGTAGATATGCTATCGTGATTACATTCTTGAACAACGATCGGGTCTAGATATTAGCAATGCTGAGGTCTCAAAGATGATAAGGATCGTCGACAAAAGAAGGATTGTAGAATTGCTCCTCACGGTCACACCTGCAAAACGAATCCAGATTGGCTCCAGGAGCACTGTTACGATTTGAAGTCGAATACAAGTTACCTTCTGAGTTCCACTGGGCTGAATCTGATTGATTATTTTGTCTAAAACAAACTTCAACAGATGTCCTCACACCCCCAAGAAGTCTGATCGACATTATTTTCTTAGAATGTATTTATTTAAATCGGTTTTCAGGGCCCACACACAGTTCAGGACACTAATCGAGGACATAATTTAGGTCAATGGAGGTTAAATGGAGTGACATATATTCTCAATTATTGAATCTGGTGCTAAGTTTTTGTTTTTTGAATAAATCTTACAAAATGACTATTTTATCTAAATTTAAAGAAAATAGATCAAAATCGCTAGATTTTGTTGTTATAACCTACAGGTCATGACGAAAAATAAAAGAATTGGTTACCTAAATATACCAACACCCAAATGTGCACATGGATTAGAGTAGGAGTGGGGAACCTATGGCTTGGGATCCATCTGTGGCTCTTTTGATGACTGCATCTGGCTAGCAGACAAATCTTTAAAAAAAATGATTATGTTAAAAATACTGTAGCAACTCTGTTGATAGCTGCTATGTTTAGTGTGGCACAACGTTATCAGGGGGTGGGAGGGGCTGTAGCCCCCACCTAAAACATTGATTTTTTTTTTATGACAAAAAAAATTTTTTTTTTTACGGAATCGTGTACTAAATTCAGGTGGTTCGAGCAAATGTTGCGGAAGAACCAAAATTTTAAATTAAAATTCCAAAAGCCCCCCAATGTCTAATCCTGCAGACGCCCTTGGTTATAGTTTGAAATGGCATCGAGCGAGTGCCCGTAAAAAGCGAGGACGAGACTATTGATTAAAATTACGGTTTTGGAGGATAGAATTTCACATGATGCTGGTATAAAAGTGAGAATCTTCTATATTTCATATTACACTAGAAAAGCGAATATAGAAAGTAGTTGAAATTTTCAAATTCAGGAATACCTGATTTACGTCCTGAAAATCATGAAAAAACTTCCAAATTTCTATATCATAGATTAATTAACAAATATTCATAAAAGTTGCTAATATGATATGTCATACAATGAGTAAACAAAAACTTATGATTATCTCTTAACTCGTAGCAGTAAATCACTAGTAAATTTATAAATTAAAGTACTATAACGTACATTTGTGATATTAAGTTAAAGAAGTATGAGTAAAATAAAAAACATAACTAAGAAACGATTAATTATAACGAAAAATATTAATTAGAAATTTTAATAGTAGCTATACACAGAAAGTGAAATAAATTAATAATGACAAACAATACGAAATGGAAGTTATTAACACTAAATATTACAAATGGATTCAACGAATTATTAGGGACAAATGTAAATTATAAATATACAAAAATAATGAGACATTTTTATAGAGATAAAAATATAGTAATTATGAGTTGAAATAAAATCCATCTTATTCCTATAATACATGAAATTACATTCTTCGTCATCTAAGTAGTTTGTAAAGTTAAGACAAAGAATAAGTAAATTAATATGTTCAGTATTTATCACGACTTATACTTATCTCAAATAAATTGAACTACAACATGTTGGAATCAATAGAACATACCCAATTCTTAGCCTGAAGAAACTGTTAGAGAAACTATTTCCACGCCATTTCAGACCATTTTTCAGATGTTAAAGTTGTCAGAATCATCATGAGTCAAATGTTGTTCGTATGCATTCATATTGTTGATGTGGGACGAGGACATTAAGTGTTGTTTTACTCTGAATGAGGGTGGGAGGGGGGTGTAAGGGTACATACATCGGCATATTCGCGGTAGGTAGCTTCATTTCACAGCCTCCATTAATTTCAATCCAGGTGTAGGGAGATTTTTTTCCCGGAATTTCACTAATTTTATTGTACAAACTCAAGGATACTCGGCAAAAAAATAGATTATTTGAGATGACAATAATTCGAGAAAGAATAAATAAATAAGAAAAAAAGGAAAATCCAACAAAAGTTTTTCTTTTCTAATCTAAAAACAGTAATTTATTTGACCAAACAGCCCATCTTTAGTAATAGTTCTGATTTCCAATTGAGTAAATGAACAGTGAACGCGGCAATTATCTTATTCACTTTATTTCTTAGAATTCGGAGACTTGTTGTTCTCTAAAAGTGTTGGTCGATATAAAATGAACACATTTACTTTCTTTTTGTGTCAAACAATGTATGCTTCTCACATAATGATATTTTAAAGTAGATGGGCTTAATGACAGCCTCGACCAAAAAGGTTCCCAACTCCTGACCTAGAGTGTCATCAATTAAGTTATGTTACTTTTATAAAACTACCGCCCAATTACTAATGGATTCTAGCGCCCATGGCCAAAACTATATAGTTTCTTTTGTCAAAGTATGATATTTGAATATAAAAATCTTTTTTTAACAAAAAAAAAAAAAATGTATATACATAGCTAAACCGATGGTGCATAATTTTTCACTACTTACATGGACCTGAGTACTGTGGTTGAGAAAGTGTAGATATTTATACGAGTATATTATATATACACATTTATGTATTACAGTTACTAACAAAATAAAACATTTATTGTATTGTAGCGGTAATATAATAATAATACGTCTTTTATTAATTTTTTTAACGGTAGCTCACAAATAGAGTAGCAGATTACATGTACATAATATGTTAGATGTAATACACAGTAAAAAAAAGTACTCTAGTAGTACATATGTATATTCAATTTGATTTTCTCTTTTCTCATTTTAATAAATTTTTACTCCATTCTGTTGCGAGCATAATTAATAATTATAATCATTCTCCGGTATTGGATAGGTTCTAAGACTGATTTCCTTATCAGACCTTCTCCTCCCGCCCTTTAGTCTTTTTTATTGATCGGTTGAATCTTTTTTACTATTAGGTTAAGTAAAAAACTCTGAGCGTTTTTCGCTAGATGTCTTTAGTGAGCTATATCTCACGATTAATACATTGCATATAAAACCTAAAAGTATGCTTAAAGGTTAAGTTAATCTTCAGAGTTTTGTGTTTGGTGAAACCAGTTGTGTGTAACAGCGCTCCAAAGGGGAAGTAAAAAATAGAAAATTCGATACGTTCTTCAGTATCACTACGACCAAGGTGAAAAAGCAAGGTGGCCGCCTAGCCAAAAAAAACTGTGCTGTTTATGGACCCAAAAGTTCAACTTCAAATTAAATAAATATATAAAAAAAATGCCATTTGTTAATTAATAGTAAAAAATATGCTCAATTTTCTTCGAACAAAAACATCAAAAAGGCAGCGATTTTATTTTTTTTGAGGGGAGGGGGGTTATAAAGAAAAAATACGTGGTTCCGGGATGCAAAAAAAAAAAAAAAAAAAATGTAGGCATGGCTAGTTTTTTATCCACTTTGAACCTAGATTGTCAAAAGGGAAAGGAAGAATTGAATAAAACATATAGTAACTAGTCTTCTATATTTTTTTTTTTTTTTGTGGCCAACTGTAAATTATTATTGAGAAAATAGTGATTAACTATTATCGTTCATTGAATTGATAATTTTATCAAAATATATATCAATGATAGAGTATGAAATAACCGGAACTCCAAATGAAAGCCCTTGATCCATACAAATCAATATAAAAATTATTATTTTATATCTTTTTCAGTTCATAATACGAAAAGTCATCTTCTTTAAATCATAAAAGAGTCAACTACTGAAAATATTCTTCTTTTTCTTTTACAATTTGTTCAAATTTAGACTGTAATTTAAAAAGACAAAAAATATTTGTCAAATTTGGCATTTATAAGAATAACACAAACATTTTGCCTAAATTTTGCTAAACCCCTCCCTAATTAAAGTTCATAGTCACGGCTCTCTTTGCATTCCTCCAAATCCTACAGACGCCCATGATGACTTTACCATAATAAAAGATCATTTTATAAATTACAAAAATATTGTAATATTTCGAAAAAGCCTTAAAAAAAATAATAAAATATAAATATTGCAAAATGACACTTTATTGTCTTATAAAAAAACGTCAAAAATGCCCAAATAACAAAAAAACAAATACGTAGTTTGGTAGTGTGAAGAAAAAACCCGCATAAATCCAAGTAGGGCGTGGGGGGGGGGATTAGGGGTGAATTAAATTAAAAAAGAGTCATGTGGATCAAGAATGACCACGTACCTGCTGTTCATTCATAATATATCACAGCCTTACATCGCCAACACAAAAATAACCCATTGAATTGTCGATTTCCTCGTTTGAATTGATAAGTCAATTCGTTCTTTTGTTAAATCACCGAATTCAGGGTGGTTCACGGAAGTACTTACGCACTCATTCACAACATATACTTTCTCCCTTCTTTATCATTATTATTGGACTTTTGTTACAACATAAGGATAATAAAAAAAAGATAGAAGATAATTCAACTAAATTGTTCGTCAGCACTTATGTGAATTAACTAACCTTAACTAAGTTATACCAAAGAAATTAAAGTACCTTTAAATTATACAATACTTAGACTCCGTTTCCAAAAGGACAGGTATATAATGTCTTGTTGATCCCTCATCATATATATCAACTGTGTACAAATTGCAATGGTTATAAGAGCTGCATCATACATGAACACATTGTAAAAGTTGCCATTTATTCGTCTTTAAACAGATAATTTCACAACAACATTGCTCAATCAATTGCCAGGAATGAATTGATACTATTATTAACTTGTTATCTTTTTTTGTCTCGTCTACTGTAATGACGTCAAAGAATTTCCTTTGATTTTATTCAGTATCGTAACTCTATGTATTTTATCTCTATGCACATAATTATAAAAAAACATTATTATTCTTAAAAATAAGTCAATTTCCCTCGGAGAGGTTGTGCGAATAATTTGTAAAGTTCCGTACTGAAGAGATATATTTTCTATTTGTATGATTGATTGAGAGTCAGGTGTTTTATAAAGAGAAGAATTGATAATGTGTCACTTATATTTTGTTAAAAACATCATATTCCCATTTTAATTAAGATAACTTTTACTTTTTAATGCTGAAACTATGATTAATGATATGTCTGTATAAAATAAAGCAAAAACTCAAATGGTGAAGAAGTGCTGAGTTAAGCCTTCATTAAACTTCTGATATTATAATCTTGTGAGAAATAAAATTGGAGAGTGAAATTCCTATATAAACTTTATATGATTATTATGTAGTTTTGGATACAAAAGATTTCAATATTTACATTTCACACTCCAATATCAAAAAAATAAAATGAAATGAACAAGTTGTCTACAAATGATGTTTTCGAGAGACAAAATAAAATTAGATTTTACAGACTCATCTTTTAAACAATTGCAATCCAAGATATACAGCCAACGTTTTACTACTGCAAATTAAAAGCTCTAATCTTTTTAATGAATTCTATATATCCACAATTTTTTTTTTTAAGTCATTATTTTTCAGAAAACTAGTGACATAGAAAATATTTTTTATATAAGGTGTAGTCAAAATATATCCATAATAGTTTTCTAAAAATGTTTATCTTCTTGCTAATCAAGACAAACTATAAAATATGGCAAATTTTCTCTTTGCATGTGTCAATCTTTGACGACCGCTTGAAAAAAAACTGAGTCAAACAATTACAAAACTGCCACAAAAATCGTTTTAACACCTCCAGCGTAAGCCGATCAAACTAATACAATGTGTGATATACATTACAAAAGCCATTTATTGGAAGAATAATTGATTTCTCTTTATTACGAAAATTACGTGGATTTTTTGTGAATTTCGTCATGTATGGTTTTCTAGTTCTACTTTACCTCTTTGGCCTATACTCCACCAAACATTGATCTAAATACTCAACAACAAACGATATAGGCATTTGGGAAGAGTCCATATGGCAGTGAGGTGTATAGTTTTACTTTGCCTGCTGTTCCACCAAAATTGACCTAATATATAAAAAGTTTCAAATGTAATTATTCAATGGAACAGATTTTATACAACGATGTTATAAAAGAATTGTTTTTTTATTTTTTTAATATTCATTGTATTTGAATAGTTATTTAATAAATAACAATGTATGAAAGACAACAATAATCAGCTTGGAAACTGTCTTCGTCATCGAAATAATTAGAATGCTTTAATAGATTCCTTAATTTCAATTACTTCAAGTGTATACTTACTTAGAACTTAATATTATTAAAACAATAAAATATAAATAATACTAATACCCCACCACGTTAACTCACAAAGACAAAAATTTATCTAGCAGACAAGGCAATCAAAAAGGAAGGAAAATGGTCTTCGGTATTTTCCATAAATCTAACATTCAGCCTCTCAAAAGATCGAGGAAAGATGAAGTTGTAGGTTTAGTACTCTTGTTTCTAGTTTTTTTTTTCCTCCTGGTAGTGTTGTTAATGTTGATTAGGCAAATTCGAATTGCTCATGTTAATTACACGGGTTGCTTTTTTTTTTTTTTTTTTTTTTTTATAAATCATACACTTCTCAACCTGTACACATTCACCAAGGAATGAGGTGAACAGGAGAGTAGAAACAGTTTTAAACCGGAACTCTTGGGGACTAAACCCACACTGCATGATGTGGTTCTTCACTTGAACACACACCTCACTTATTCTTAAGGACAGGAGTTCCTTTTCTCCTTAAGAGACAATAACATCGCTGAAGAGACTATCAGGGACTTTGTAAAGATAGATTTGTGTTAAAGTGCCAAATCCAAATGTTGACTACCTTACAACAGCAGAAACGAGCAAAGTTGCACCACAGTCTGGTTGACGTTAGATGACAACTTTTTTAATGACTTCACAACCGACCCAACCTCAGTGCTAAGTGTTAATTATATATAAATATTAAATACTAACAGACGAAGGAGGATAAAAAAGTTGTGAACTGCGTGGGAAATTATAGTGATTTGGATGGACCTTTCGTACGAAGGATTTGGATATATTCATTTGCGTCCGCCCATCCTTTCCGTTCCTAGGAAATCATATTTTATTCATTTGGATATCCATACGTCTTCTGATCCTCTCTTCAACTGACAACTTCATGACAAAGGGATCTCTCCTCTTATTTTTGTGCCTCACTCGGTGGATATCATTTTATTTAATGGAAGAATCCTACATTGTTCAAATGTGCTTCCCATAATGGTCTATGGTAGTGACTCCGCGACCTCGTGAATCATTGCCTCTATGGTCGAGAATACATAAATTCTTCCAGATCTTTTACAAGATAATGGCATACTTCTACATATAAAAACTATGGAGTTCCATAAAACGATAGAATAATCAACTAAATGATCAAGTAAGGAACTTAGCTCGTTCTTATCCTCCATCCAATAGTCTGTAGTTAAAGTTCTGGAGTATTTTCCTCCTTAAGTCAATTCTGCTTCGTCTTTACTCTAAGAAAACTATTTCATTGGTAAGTTTCCTTGATGCATATAATGGAGAAATGCATGGTCTATATAGAATAATATATAACTTGGACACTTTAAGCCTCGCCCTTGATTAGCAATTTATTTATTACTTGTGAGTCCTTTTTGTGACAACTGGAAGGTTATTCTAGACTTGCAGGATAATGTACCTCTCTTTTCTTGATAGTTTTGTCTGCAATGCATATTCTATTCTGCTATTGCTTAAAAATGTAAGTGACTTTATAATTTTTGTAGATTTTATTGGAATATTTGAATGTAGTTGAATTTTCCAAACTTATTAACTCAGGAATCTTCTCCTAAGCTCCTAAAGTGCTTGTTGGCATATTGGAATATTGCTCTCTCAAAAATCTGGAATCTTTATAAAAATAAATAAATTACTAAGTGTGTGTCATACGAGCTAATTATAAGTTGTTTTACTGAAGAAAATATTTTAAATTTATAAAAAATATTTTACGATTATTTGATTCATTCGGTTTTATTTTGGACTTGCAAATGCTATTTTGTTATTCAAATTCCTGTCAGTCAAGTAGAAACCCTTTATTAATTAAATAGCTATTTTCGGTATGTAGTACTACCTGTATTATCAGCCCAAAATCTGAATCCACATGACTTCTGTATATGAAAGTGTGTGGAGACTAGTGCCTATCATACTTATCATTACAATGTCAAAAGTAATAAGTCCTCCATTGTAAATATTTTTCAATAGGATTGAAGTTGAATTATATTTCTCATGAAGAGGTCATTATGCCACATACAAGGCAATTGAGAATAAAAATTTTATAGACGGTCAGGCTTAAGTCCTCCTATTTGGTGGTCCCATTTTGACATCCAATAGTTTGCTATTTTCATTAATACGAAAATATAATGAAAAAAAGGCTTTCGTTGTTATGAAATAAATATGGCATCCATCAATAATGCTGACGTCACGTGAAAATATTATTGAAAAAATACCATTTTTTGTTAATATTATTAAAACTATAACTAAGTAAATGTATAACATATTTTATCATAATAATTTAAATTCTAAGTTAGTGTTTTATCGATATCCAAGAAAATTAGGCAAATGTTAGTACCTATTAATATTTATGTATATGGGAAGATAATATCTACCCTATATCTAATATGTACCCTGTTTGCTAATATCTATAAATTCATTTAGAGTCCTTAGATAGTATTTTATTAAATTTCTTTCAGGTTTCTTTCCGTACATGAGCAATAGTTTATTCGGGGTAGTGGGGATATTTGTCACATGTCTAACCACTTTATGCTCTGTGAATCACAAAACAAGCTTAAGGAAAAATAACATGGTTCGCTACAATGGTGATGTTCTCAAACGAAAAGATGTCATTCGAGCAAAGAAGAATAATGTGGTGGAGAGGTGATGGTATTTTAATATAAATTATTACTTCTCTTATTTGATTTAACAGGGATTGACTGAGTGGTTTTGAATAATTCCTAAAAAATAAACACCAAGTGAGGAAATGCACCTGGCAGGTTGAGTAGATCCTTGTCTACGTGAAATCCCCCTATTACAAGATTTCACTTTTTGATACCACAGATGACGTTATTGTATCATTTTCCGTCATGACCTATGCAACATTTTTTTCCCTTTGCCGAATTCACCTTGTTAATTAAGTCACAAGAGCTAATTAATATTGCATGGATAGTTATAGATAGGAATGAGCATTTTGTAGAGTGTAAGGAGAAGGCAGGAGATTTACTTATGCTACTACTGAAATAAGACCTTTATTAACATCACTGTATATTATATGATGTTTGGGGAATAAAATGAATAAACGATAAAAAGAGGAGGACCTTTTTCTTTTCAAATATCATTAGTGCAGGAAATATATATTTCCTAACTATAATTAAACATGTTGACATTTATACATTGAAAAAAAAAATCGGAGATATGTTTAAAGTACAACGGTCTATAAGAAAATGAAAAAAAGTAGAAGAACGATAGCACCAACAAAGGGGGTCTACACAGGATTACATTATTATTATTATTATTTTTTTTTTTTTTTTTTTAGGGGGGTTGAAATTTTTGAAAAATTAAACTTTTTGGAAAAAAATATCAAATATAAATTTAAAAAAAAAACAAAAAAAAACTTTAAAGTTATTTACAAAATATTATAGTTTTTAGCGAAAAGTTTTATTTTTTGAAAAAAAAAAAATCCAAAATTCACAGTTGTTCATATAAATTAATTTTTCTTTGGAAAAAATTTTTAAATATTATATTTTTCGTGAAAATTTTTTACCAATCCATAGCTATTTACATTCATTTATGTATTTTTTTGGGGAAAAAATTTGAAAAATTAAATTTTTTGGAATTTTTTTTTGAAAAATTAATAAATTTTTGTAATAAATCAGAAAAAAAATCTTCCATTCCCTCCAACCCACTCCCCGCTGACAAGCCTGATCAACTGTTTTTCCTTTTACAATTTTCTCTACGTCTTGCCCATCTGTAGTTGTAGTTTAATATTCAAGTATACTAAGGGACAAAGTTTTCAGGCATAGATGGATCATGTTGCCTTTGTTTTGCCACTTTTTTTGTATAGATTTGCGTACACTTATCTATTTTTACTCAATCAGGAATTGAGTATCAAATAAAGCCTTCTTGATGATCTCATTTTTTATATAATTCATTTCATACTTTTAGAGAGACCACAAACGATATTCTCAACAAATCTGGAGCGAATACTAATAACAATGGCAAGTCCTTGACTCTCAACGTCTCTTCCCTCAACAACAATAACAACCTTCATAAGGAAACACCCAAAGTTGAAATATTCAAGCCTGAGCCTGAAGTCAAGAAAAGAGTGGTGATTGAGAGTGAAGCAACAACAGCATCAAGCAGCAATTTGCAGCCTAAAAGGCCAGAGGAAAATGCTCTGGTAAGTCATCAGAGCTATGATGAGGAAACAGATGGATATTTTATAATATATTTTTAATCGATATAGACATAAGTAATCTTGGATTTCTGTACTTTTTTATAAATAATAAAAAAATCCCCCTCTCTCTATTTTTTCTTTTGTTTTAAGCATCTTATTTCATTTCTTTAAAACGTAGGGCATGACCATCAGTAGTATTATGAAAAATAGCACTAACAACTCTAAGAAAGATGCAGAAGTTATTCCTTTGTATCAGGATAATGATGAAGAAATGAATTTTGATTCGATGGATGGTGAAGAATTAATGACCCACTCCGTTGGATATGGATATAGATTCGAATATAGAGATACTTAATGTTATTCTCAATTTAGTTATGTATATTTTAATATTTTTTGATTTTGAATCGAATCTACATAAATAAATGATATACAAACAAAGCTAGCTTACTGATTAATTAACAAATTATCATATATATTCTTTTAATAAATGTTATCTTTTTCAATTTGATGCTTATAATATATTTTCTCTGAAAAAAACAAAAACAATATTTGATTGGTTTTAAGTTTTTCCATATCTGGTAAATAATATTGACTAGATAGAATAGCTGAATTATTTATTTATTTCTAATGTATTTTTTTTTCTATCCAGAAAAAATCACAATCTTTTTGTTTAACTATTTTTTTATATGGGTACATAATATGTCCCAGAATGTGGATCGTTTTTTTCTAGTTGGGAATAGGAACAGTTATTTATTTTTATATTCAAAAGCTGTTATAATCATTTTTGAACTCAGAATGAAATTAAGATCGACAGCGGATAAATTACAACTTATATGCCCTTGCTTTATACGGAAAGGAGATTGTGTTGATTTTTTTTATGTTCCTTTAATTGGTCAGATTGGGTTGCACTAATGAAGTATCAATAAACATCATAGTATTACAGTTGCTGTCGTGTTTGTTTTTAATATAATTTACTAAAGTACTACAACAGTAGATATATAATAAATATTATTTATCTGCCAAATGTCCCAAATTGTCCAATTGTCTCACAACCATTTGTTCATTTGTTTTCTAAATCTTTTGTAAGGAACAACAACTTGTATGAAATGAATAATAATTGTAATATGAATTGGAATCCTTATTACAAAGTATTGTTGCAGCATGAAATATCATCAAATCTATTGATATATTTTTTGGCAAAGTCTCTGTTCGGAAAAGTGTTCGGAAATTCAATAAAGAAGATCATAGCAATAAGATTTTCGGCAACGAGTCTTACAACCATATGCAAGCCCTCTGTAGAATTTATCAAAACAATTTATTAATAGAAAAGTAAGGTAATTAGATTTAAAATGCAAATAAGACTTGCTTATAATGCACAAAAATCAAATTATTATGTTGATTTTTGATATGAAATGCAATTGTGATTACTTAGAAGAGGGGTTGTTTGTAGGGGTAGGCTGGAAGAGGTATAGCCCCCCCAAATTAAGAATTTTTTCTTGTTACTAATTTTTTTTTGTCAAGTAGAAAAAATTTTACGCTAAAAAAGATGTAAAATTAAATTTTTTTATGAAAAGTCAAGGTTTTTGGTATTGTTGTTCTAAACAAATTATTTTTTTGTGAAAAACTGTGATTTTTTGTTTTATTTTCCAAAAAATTAATTTTTTTTATAAAGCTGTGTATTTTTGATTTTTATTCGAAAAAAACTAATATTGGCAATTTAATTTTGGAAATTTTTCTTACAAAAATATTAAATTTTTTGTAAACATGAGTAAATTTTCAAATTTTTTTGAACAGCTATGGATTTTAAAATTTGGATTTTTGGATTTAAAAAAAAAAAAAATTCTTTCCTGCGTCATTATTGAAGGAGGTGCTATTTTGGAGGCTCAATATTGATATTTTTACTACTTGAAGCCATTGATGAACAGTGATATTTGAATTAAATCAAAGTAATATGTACTGAAATCCATAATAATCCATTTTTTTTAATAATTTGGGAAAAGAAAGGTAGGATAGCAAAGGAAAAATCGGATACTTATGCAATGAATCTTATTTTTTCCATTATAATAAATAATTTGTATCTACAAAATTAAAATATAACCAAAATTCGAGTTGTAAAATCAAACCAACAGCATGGTTGGCAATGTATTCTGATTACAAAGGTTTCGAGGGAGGGGGGTGGGGTTTCTCCCGAGAAATTTTTATAATAAGAAGAAAAGTCATTTACTTACTCTTGATTTAAAGAAATATAACGAAATTACTTTTCCTCGGAGTAATCATATTATCAATAATTTTAGGTATAAAAATCATATGAACAAAATGTCTAAGATAGTACATCTTTAAAAAATATGTCTGTTGCATATTATCTATTTCATTGGTTCCAAAAGTTTTTTGAGTTCCACCCTTAAAATATTGGCTAGACAATTTGCGACACTTACACGTAGAAATGAATATAAATGTTTCATTTTATGCAAATAGATTACTTAAAAGCCATATATCAATAAAGTTTAAGTGCCTATTAACCAAATAACTCGAAAATGCCAAGATTCAAGAGACTATTAAAGTTTAACCAAGAGACACATATTATAAGTTATTTAACTACCGAGTGGACCAATAAAATTTGAAAACTTTGAATTTTAAACTTTTAAGGACCTTACTAAGATGCTCAGTTTTTTATATTGTTTCATCAAATGCTTATATCAAAGCTGAACTTATGGAATATACCTTATATTTCAATTTAAAAAAAAAAAAAAGGATTGTAAAAATAGGTCGATTTTGATTGATTTTTGGTCAATTCAGTGTATAATATTCATTAAGAAATTTAAATATAATCAGTTGGTTGGTTTTGCTTGAATATAGATTATAATAATATTATGACAAAAAGAATTAATTACTTATGAGTCTATATAGTTACATAATTTAAATGTAAGGGAATTAAAACAAATTAATAGATGCTCCATATTCAAATTAATTGATAAGTATTTACTTACTCTGAATAATATATATTAGTGAAGCATGACATCTAAAATGTATAAAAAATAAGCCGAATCATTTTGTTAAGTCTAAATTATGATTTCAACTTTTCTTAGTGATTTATTTCAGCTTCCTGTGAGGTCCTAAAGTTATTCATCAATGGACAAGAAAGGAGTTTGCCAATTAGCATAGGACATGAATTTATTTCCGAACTTTCGGATTATTGAAATCATTTGGAATAAATTTCTTTAAGTCTCAGCAAGATTTTCTCGTATTATATAGTACTCCGCATTTTTTCTTGAATTTAAAGTATTTTTTGGGGGGTATTTTAAATATTATGTCTAGGTAATTGCTTAAATTGGGTAGGGTATATACCCCTCACCCCCCCTCTCTCCCGTCTCCTGCGACTTAATATATTTATTAACTCATTAAAGCCGAAGTGTAAATTTTTCATCATCTATTTATACCAGGCTGAACATGTAATATCTCCATGAATATTTAATTTCTTTGAACTTTTATTTTTTGTCAAGGACGCACATGATGATCACAATAATACATTATTTGTGTATTTTTTTAGATGTAAAGTACTTTCAACATGAATAATTGTTGCTATATTAATAATAGCAAGTTTTAAAATAGTATATGTCCCATTTTGAACGTTCTGTAATGACATTTTTTACTTTCTTACACATACTATTTTTCTGCAATATATTAGAAGATTAACAATAGGACATATGTACAAATTAAGAGACTCGTGAGTCCATTTTTATATTTAAAAAGTAATTTCGTTATGAAAGAGGCTTTATTAAATTTTAGTTGTTTGGGCAACAATTAATGAATCTCTTGGAAAAGAGAAAAAAAATCAGGCTACCTTTTTTATTTTAATACTTCATTGTTAAGTAGTATTTAAACAATATATATATACACATTTTGAGACTGAATGATTCTTTTTTATTAAAAGCTGTTCAAATTTGCATTTTTTTTGTAAACCTTGGGTCTTACTGGGAAGTTTTAGCTAGTACAATGAAGGATATTATCAATGTAAAATATTTATACAGAATATAATAAATACTGGTTTATTAATTCAAATTAAATATGTAATATAATTGACAATATAGTTGCTTTTTTGCATCTTATTAATAATGTAATATTTCTTCGTTATCTTAAATTCAAATATTTAAATATATTCTTTAAGTTTAGAAATGGAATATTTTTTCATTTTATATCCTTTAAGTCTATTTGATTAATTACAAAGTTCTTCAAATTGAAAGATACTTCTAAAAAAAAGCTCAAACTTTGAATACCTAGTAATTTACAATTTTTTGTTCAATGGATTCCTTATTTATTAAGATTTTACTATTATTCACTATAAATATATTTCTGTGTTTGACGTCATCGACTATGCTAGTAAGCTTTCAGTGAGAACTGAAAATCGTTCTGACTTTTTTTGCTATTTTATGTTTTTCTTTGTCTTTGCAATTTTTTGTAATGTGCATATATTGTTTAGATTTTTAGTAACTAAAGAAGTCTTTCTCTTTGGGAACTAATTTTAAGCTACAGTGTTTATCTATATTTTTACTATGTGTAATTTCCCAATTTATTATGATGTATTTAAAAAAACAACTATATATTTCAAAATAAAAGACTTCTTTAAAAAAAAAGAAGCTAATTTTATTTAAACAAATCAACGTCTGGAACACTGATTAGGAGGGGAAAAGCAGAAACATAAACAGTTGACAACAAAATACAATGTATATTTTTGTGTTAGCAATATAACAGCGTGCTCTATACTTGATTTTTGTTGATTAAACCTACTCTATGAATTTCATGGTGCCCAGTAATTTTGCCTAAAAACAATTTTTTCCTCGTGGATATTTTGCCGTAATATATAAATAAATTAGGTTTATACGAACGTTAATGTTTATTCTTGGTTGAAATTGATGTTCCTTTTGAATATTTTAAGTCAAAATATGCAATATTTATTACTATAAAACCCATTAAATCTTGGTTTTCTATTGGAATAATAATATAGGTAAATATGCTCTTTTCACATATTATACATGTTATGTTCATTAATCTGTGAGTACTTTCATGTATGAAGATGTCTAATGAAAATTACTAATGCAGAAGTGATTAAAAATTTTAATCTAACTTTATTACCTATTTTGCCTCTGGTTTAAATTCATTATACAGTGAGAGTTTTTTATTGTATGCATTTAAATTGGTGGGCATGATTCCATTATTTTTGCAACAGAAAAGATGCATTTTATTATAATTCATAGTGTATATTTTCATAAAAACATACCTAAGGAACATGAATTTTAAGTCAAAATAACAAAAACAATCAATAAATCTCATTTATGTATGAATAAAGATGAAATGGCTGTAGGCAAAATTACGTTGCGCCATTTTCATAATTAATCGCGGGATTGATAAGAATTTTAAAAATGATCACAAATTTAAAAAAAAAATTATAATTGCTAATAGAATAATATTGAAAATTTAATACAACTAATTTTTATCCTCCGTTAATATTTAATTTGTTTTGTTCTCTATCCAATCTCGTAAATGAAACTAAAACTGCTCTTGAGAACTACTTCAATATTTAAGAATATGAATACCTTTTAAATTGGCTCTCTCAAAGATAAGCTTTTTTTAAAAACTAATATAGTTATTGTCTAATTAAAAATGAAAATATGAAGAAGAAAATTAGTGTTGCTTGCTTATATTATTTCGTACACAAACAGAAAAAAGTGGCATGTGGCATGTTTAAAAAACAAAAATCAACATTCTAACCCTCACATTTTTAATAATGTTTTCGAGGAGAGCAGATTAGCTGTGATATCCTTTCATTAAAGTTCTTGGACAATGGAATAAGTGCTTACATCCCGTTCCAACTCGAGTAAAGAAAAGAAAAATATCCCTTTCACTGACCTGGTCTTTCCTGTAATTTTAAGTGTTCATTCTGGGATGATTATGGAAGTACATATCAGTGTTAATTTTGTTGGTTAGAACTAAACGAAATATATTGGTTTAACAAAATTATTTTACTGGGATGTGAGCACTTATTTCAGCTAAGGAAAATAAAATTATATCAAATTTCTTCACATGAGAGTTTTAAAGAAAACAACTAAATGATATCTTTAAATAGCATGTTTTGCATGTGTTTTTTTTCCTGTAATTATTAATGTATTTGTTTATTTTAGTTTCATTTTTTGAAATTTTCAACAACAAATTACAAAAAATAAATTATACAGCGCAATATTACAACTTCTTTATTGAGAATATCAGGCTTGTTAAAAGAACGCAATTTTTTTTTAACATTAAAGGCTAAAAATTGAATCTTAACGCTTTGTTCCTCAAATTATCGTGGTGTTTCCTTTTGAAAATCCCTTGGGTTATCAGTGTTTCTACTCTTAAAAAACCAGAAAATAATTGTGTATGTCAGTAAACCTTTAAAACTTCTTTTGATGTTTTTTGCTCAAACGAAGAGTTGATAAGATTGATTTTTTTTTACAGTTATAGCCTTTTTCAACATGTTTTGTCTGTAATCGGGGGAAAACACAGGATTTGTGTTAGCTTATGACCAAAATCATATGTCTATAATCCAACAAAAAAAAAAAAGTCAAAATTTAAAATAATATATGTATTTGACAGCGTGTTGGGTCGTATTTTAACTTTCTTTATAGCCTGTGGGACGGTTTGTCAAAAAGACTAACCCCTAACGGTATCGCGAGAAGGAAAATCTGAAAAGTAACCGACTTCAAAGTGATGATGGCAGCAGTCATAAAATAAAGGTATTGTTCGACAGTTACTGGTACATTTTGAACGTGCAGTTGCTTTGTAACATTCGTTTGAGTGAGTGGATGATAATTTTTTTTGTTCATTCACCTATTTTGTTTCTTATGTTTGTTTTTGATATTTATTTAGTTTTCTCTTGTTATTTTTATGTCCTGTATGTACCTTCACTTTGAGGTAGGATTACTTTTAAGACGACTCCCTTAAATGTTTCCACAAACTCATTGAGGAACATACTTGTTCATCACATTCACATTTATCTTGTATCTTTTGACAGTTACTGATGAAGGTCTCTGCCATTTCGGACAACAAATATTTAATGAAAGCTTGATACTCGTTTTTTTCCATTTTCACAGTAACACTCACATCAACTCTTTCAAACGATTGTGTTTAACAAAGGCACGTCCAAAATGGCTGAAAGTTTGGTGAGTAACTGTCAACATATTTACTAGTCAATTGTTTTAAACAACAAGCTTTCGACTAATATTATATATTTTTAGTTTGAAACCTGACATTTCAAAAAAGTCACTTATTGCTTATATGTTTCGACTTCCGAGTCTCTCTGGTTCATCTGAGGGATGTTTGAATATATTTGAGGTAAACTGTAGTCTTTTATCTATTAAGTGGTCAAATTTTATCTTGCTATACTGAATTGCAATAGTCATAATGTCAACTGCAAGTCCAGTTTTCAAATTATTGAACCTGATATTTCTTTTATTTTTCGACTAAGGAGTCTCTATGGTTAATTTAATTTAAGGAATATTTGAATATATCTCAAGTAAAATATAGTCTTTTATTAATTAAGTGGCAAAATATTTTTCATGCAATACTGAATTGCAATATTCTTATTGTCAACTACAATATAAATAATTTAATATTAATAAGTATGCGTTGTTATGTTTGTTATGACAGGGTCTCAATTATCCATTTAGTGTTCAAATAAACTAAACAAACAAATACACATGAAAAGTTTGACAATTATGGGTGATAAAAGGTTTTTACTTTTTGTCAAGAAAAATTGCAATTACTCCGTCTATAACCAACTACATACATATAGTAATTTTTGAATCATTGCATTTATCAGTTAAAATTTAATGATAATTATTATATCAAAAAATATGATTTTTAACATATCTATTTATTGTAATATAAAAATTTTCTTCCCTTAATTATATCAATTTAGAGAAGTCAATAGGTGAATAAAGTATTTTGAAACAGATTATTTTATAAAGTAACATATTAATATTTTTTCCTTTTTTTAAATTTAAATATAATTTTATTTTATCTCTCAAAACCATGGATTTGGGAGAATATTCTGACCTTAATTCAATTCAAGAATCAAAAATTATTTATTCTTGAATTGAATAAGATTTGTAAGTATGCTCCGAAATTTAGTCCCTCTCACTTTTACGTTTTCCCATCTGATATAATTTTATGTCTACGTCACATTTTAAAATACATTAAATTAGTGTGAATATATGGTTTGATTCCGGAGATGAACCAAAGACTGAATCTTTAATAGAATGAAAGACCTAATAAAATTGTCGGAGCATATAGCGGGAAATACTATATATTTTAAAATTGTTTGTCTATCTTTTTTTCTTTTGTCTGTTGTTGCGACGTCAAAGGATTTCCATTGCTATTGCTCAGTATCATCACGATATATGTTTTGTCTCTATGAGAATAACTCACAAACAGCTTTCTCTTGAAGGTTAGTTCTAACTGAAAATAGGATGAATTTAATTTATTTAAGAGTAGGATATATATTAAAAATATTTGATTGAAATCTGTGGAATTAACCATTTACCTTTAAGTGTAACGAAAAAAAAGTTGCTTAAAACAATTCTACTCCTTTCAAAATGAATAAATACCTCATTTGGGTATTATACATATTTGGCTTATCAATACAAAAGAAGGCTAGAATGATTTTTCATCAAATTGATTGTGTATTACATTTATACTTTTCGCCTATAACAATGGTCTATATTGGGATCAATATAAGTCTATTAAAACAAATATATGAGATAAACTATGGTTACTATTCTTAGGCATATTAAATCATCCTATTAATTTGAATGAAAAGCTTATAATTGAATCAAATATGTCTATGAAAAAATAAAACAATTTGTATATTGCAAGTAATAGCATAAGTTGAGATTTTCTGCTTGTCTAAATTTTTCTTCAGTATTTTTTTCATTTTGACACAAAACATATGATTACTAGTTTTGGAGTCAATGATCCCATTATAGGCCCTTAAGTTATTAACTATAGTTTCTACTTAAAACGGAGCCCAGGGGATGAGTTGAAAGTATTTGGAATATGTTGAAGTGAAAAAGTGGATGGCGAACTTAGAAAATCCAATTAGCATAGTGCTAAAATGTATTCCTCATTAGTAATGGACGATTTAAAAAAAAAAAAAAAAAAAAATCTTGACGTCTATTCTTCAATATTTTAATTCAAGGTTAAAAAATACCATTTTGCTATCAGGTGCGTCCACATGAGTATATTTTATGGGCTTGGTTTAAAATTAATTGGTTTTCGAAAAATAAATTCAAATATACAATTTGATATTTAAAATTATTGCAAAAATCCACAATGATTCACAAAAATTCACTTTATGGGAAAAAAATTCAAAAATACATGGCCTTTTTTAAAAAATTTCAAAAGTTGAAACCTATTTACAATAAAAATTTGAATTTTTTTTTCCTAAGTTCATTGCTGCTGACAAGAATTTTTTTTTTGGAAAATTAAGACAAATATAAAATTTTTTTGTAAACTCAAACATTAATTTCTAATTTAATTTTTTTTTTTTTTGAATAAAAATCAATTTTTAAATTTTTTGGAGAAAAAATTCAAAGTTTTTCTCAGAAAATTAAATTTTCGGGAAATTTGAAAAATTAAATTAATTTTTAAATATTTGGAGTTTTTTTTTCAAATATTACATTTTTTTAGTAAAACAAAAGTTCCTTAATTTAGGGGATGGGTTTTTTTTTTTTTTTTTTTTTTCATAACTTACAAAAGTAATAAATAGTTAAAAACCTCTTATAAATTTGAATCGGAATTGCAAATTAAACATTATTTTCCGATCCCCGATTCTGATTAATCATCCCATCACTATTCCTCACATTATGTCTATATATTCATATAATAAAACCTTATACTTTTGCCTAGGGGGAAGTGTCCTCTAAGTATTTGATTTTATACCTGAACTTAAATTCTTGCTTATTATCCATTATATATACTGAGAATTAAAAAGAATAAATATTGGTAAAGTTTTGATGAATACATTAAATATATCTGTATCTGAGATCTCTTAATCACTAATGTGGGTGCACTTAGCGGCAATGATGGTGTCCATGTGGTCCCAGAAGGCCTGGCACCCACTGCAGGTGTTTTCCACTGTCATGGGGTCCCAGTGCTAACTCACAGTGGGTTTGAGGGCCTCGGTGTTTGGATGACATACAGTGCTAGTCTTCCCCTGGAGATGCGCCCTAAAGATGTATCAAAGGGGGTAAAAATCAGGCCTGTAAGGAGGCCAAAAGTGTCTAAAAAGAGTTCAAAAGAGTTTTACAGCAGAGGAGATGGGTTTTTAATACCTGGTGTCAAAACTGGGCTCTACACCTTCACCAGGCTCTCTCCTCCCACTTTTTGGAAAGCTATCTGTACAGTCAGGTGTGAATTCCCAATATCTCTTGCGTGGACACTCATTGACGTGAGGGGATTGGCCTGGTTTTTTTTTCTATAACTCCTCCAGGTCCAATTTGGCCTTTTCAAAGTGCCCTTCTTCCACACCAACGTTACGGACATGCTGACTGTGAAGACGGTGATCCTTGATACCCCCCAACTGCTTGGAGTGGGCTAATGGAAATTATTCGATCAAGTTTAATTGTCATTTTCTGAACTAGTACGTAAGCAAGAGAGCTCAGATTTTTTTATAACTATTGTTTCTGGTTTAACATATGGAAATATTAATTAATTTAAATCACTCAACCTTGATGAATTATTGCATTAGGAAGAGTTCAGATTTCAATCGACCAAATGGTATTATATGAAGATATAGCTGTTTAATGTTTAGATGTGTCGTACCTATGTTTCTAGTTTAAAGTAAAATAGAATGTGTCCCGGTTATCCGATGAAGACAAAATTTTAATGAAGTTTTTTTTGTACATGGGCTCAACTGTAGACCAATTAATTGCATTATGAGATGTACTTTAATCGAATATATGTTTTTTACTATACCTATTATTATTGGATATCTTAACTCATCCAATTAATTTGAATACAGGGACTATAATTGACTCAAATATGTCAATGAAATATTGGGCTGTTTGTAGGATATATGCAGTAAAAAAGAGTAATTTTGGATTATTTCGTTTGCTTATTTTTTGTTGAATATTATTTTTATGTTAATGCACCACATATGATTTCTAGTTTTATAGTCAATTGACATCCTGTAAGATGGGTAAGAATGAGAACTGAACGGTATTTAAACTAAAACAAGAGAATAAGTTAGAGGCTAAAAAAATTGAATTCAACAATAATAAGAAATATACGTTCCTTCTTCACATCCTTCTTCTATCTCTTATCATTAGCATCCAGGATTTCACAATCCATCCCGTCACCAAATTCTTTCTTTTTGATGGATCCAAACCCATTCAAATCATTTCAGGGTCATTCCATTTCTTTCAATGAAAACTACTGGGAAGAGCAGATGATCCAATTAAAAGCTCTTGGATTGAATTCTTTACAAACCTATATACAATGGAGTCTCCACGAACACAAAAAAGGATCTATCATTTAACTGGACGCTATGATTTCTTCATATTCTTGGATACGCCCGAAGAACATGGGTTCTTTGTCGTACTCCCTCCCTGTCTTGATGCAGATAGAGATATCTGCTTCTCATAATCTTAGAGTATTAGCTAGTTTATACCTTTGAGTATATTATTCAGACTTTTAACAAATAGATTAAGAATTCCCGTCCTCAACAAAGAAATCAAGTTTTTTTTCGTTTAAAATTGTTTTTTTTAAATTTATTATGACTAAATTTTTAGCTTAATTTGTGTCAACTTGAAGTAATGCTTGATAAATTTGAAGCCTTACTCCAAGGTTCTTAATGTGCTATACATAATTATAGTTATAGGAGTGATCAAAATTATTTTTGTATTTTCATTTCAGATGCCTTCTTCCTTAGTTACTATGGGAAGAGCAGGATATAAAGATCCGTTCTAGTGATCCCAAGTTCCCTTGTTTTGTTGATTCCTAGTGTGATTACTTGCTACCCATGCTTTGGTTCCTATATGTACATCTATCCAGGAACTGTTCTCATTGTGTAAGTTGAGAAAAAATACAGATTTTTTGGATGTGATTTCCTAGCACAACTCATCTCATGAGATCCATTCTAAGACATTTGGGTAAAAATGATCATACTTTTCCATTAGTAAACCCCTAGAAAAGGTTCATGTTTCCATTTTAAGGTCCTGTGTTCTTATATACAAGAGATTGCTTTAATGTCTCAAAGGACTTCTGAACCAAATGCTCCAAATATGAACTATGATGGATAATTGGGGTATTCCTCATTATATGACTCCGGCCCGAATTATTGCAAAGTCATTGAACAATTTTTAAAAGTACGGGGCTAGTGTTAATACCTATCCCATTCTCCTATTAGATTACCAATGATTAACCTCGACCGATACGAGGTAGAAGAGGAAGAAAAAGCATGAGAGGAGAAGAAAGAGCTTTTTTTAGAGAGGAAGGCAATATTGAACGATATTGTGAACGATTATCACCTGATGGTAGGACTAAAGGGCGATGGCCTTAACAAATACATTACATACAAAGTGGATAAAGTACTGGATAAGCTAAATATCACCATTGACAAACGAACACAAACAACTATTAACCTAAATCTACCCACAGCAGTACGAAAAGCTGTATTTCAAGTCAACTTTACGATTACTTCTTCCAAATTTAGCCCTGAGTTATGTCCTATTTTTAAAATGTACTGTGTCGGCTTGGATGATAAAATAAGAAAGGAAAAGATTTTAAACATTTACAGTTCCTTAAAAATGTTGGGGAAGAGTATTTATAAATTTGCAAACTCATATCAACAGGTTTTTTTGTGGAATTATTTTATAGGAAAAACGCCGGAAGGAAAGTTGTGCTGCTTGAAAGCTAAACAGACCAACAAATTTTAGAAAACTTGTAACACAGATTTTAGAGATTTTGAAATTGGTAGAAAAGTACTGGACTTTTCTATTGGGGTACGTCGAAGCGGGAAGAAAGGCAACTATTGGAAGGAATCTGTTAAGTCAAATTAAAAAGATTACAATGATCTGCAAGATGGATGGGCACATAAACCCCATCGATTTACTGAAGAGTCGTTTTATGTTTTATCTGTTATCTATCAATTATTTTAATGAAGAACTGTACTTTTAATGGATTCATTGTTGTCCACTGCAGGCAAATAACGATAATCTGAGATATATATCCCACATTCAAGAAACAACATCCGCTCACGTCCGCAGCGCCCCCTTTATAGATGCTTGGGTTCGATTGTGTAGCGAAGCTTAATTTCCCTATTTACTCCATGTATAACTTCCGATGATTTTGATGCCCCCATCACTGAGTCTATTTTGAGCTGAAATAGGTGATAGATTGGTATGCCAACTCCAATGATATTCCAGATGTTTTAAAAATAAGTCAAAAAGAAATTACGGAATTAAAAAATACTATTCACAAAGTTTGAACATTTTTTAAATATATTTAGAGATAGCTCAACGGCCTTAAAGTTTTAAAATTGTACATATTCTTTGAAAAAAATTGATTTTGTTTTAATAGAATCCATATCCACAGCTTGTTAGTAAAAATAAAAATTTAGTTAAGTTAAATTTCTATCAATTTTTTATAAATATTTACGATAAATCATTTTTTACGTGCCTTAAAGAAGGATAAAAATATTTAAATCCGCCTAATCATCTGCATATCACAGTCAATGAATGGCTACTGATATCTACACAAAAAGTTTGAAAATATGTTTTTTACATAGATTAACAATGAAAAAAAGATGCTAATTTTGATCATCTTAACCTTGATGACCTTTTTTGAGGAAAACGCCAATACAGCCAATTTTTCTAAAGTAAATCAAAAATTTGTGTCATTTAAAAAAAAATATTTGAATGAAAATTTAGTAGGAGCTTTTTTTATATAAAAGAATGACTTCTGAGGTCATTTGACAATAGAAATATACAAATTATTATTAGAATTTTTGTTTTTATGCTAAGGTTCTATATTATTTAAATGGCAACTATGACAACGTCAATAAAATCTCATAATAAATTTCATTTTGTAGGTGAATCTATGAAAAAGATTCCGGGAGTCTTGGAATGACAAATTTTCTCCCGAAGTTGAATTTTTTAAAAGATTCAAAGAAAATTGGCAATCGATCAATAAAACCAAGTATGGATACTGAATTGCAGATAAAGTGGTGGCTACACTTGTTGAAGACATACCACAAGGTACCGTTGACTTTGCAACGAACATCATAAAAATAAATTTATAAGGAATTTAAAATTAGTCATACTATTTCTTGGTGCTGTTCCTATACGAGAAGTTAAATTTATGATACCTGGTACAATTCACCAAGCCCACTGGCTTATCAAAAGTCTTTATAGTCTTAAAATCTTGATGTTTAAATCTGAATTTAAATTAACTCCTAGAGAAGAACGAAGATTGTGAGATATATTTGTTTTTATAGTTTATATATATATTTACATGTTTGGATCAATGCATCGAAGGCCTCAGACACTCCTTACAACAACTTTAAACTTTAATTTAATGAAGTCCTTAATAAAATACTCAATTATTTTTTTTCAAATTTCAAAATTAACATCAAGTGAACTTTCCATACATTTATTGGACTTGACGGAGAAACTTGAAAGACTTGCATTTTTTTATTGTCAAGTAAGTTTTTTCATTTAAAAAGGCGGATGCTGACCTTTTTCAATGTGAATAATTAAGAGCAACAGCAGTTCTATGCAATTTTTATGTACATAAAAATTGAGAGTAGACTGAGTCACAGATAAAACAATAAATTTAATGAAAATTAGGGAGATCCTTATGGATTTTTAGAAGGTGAACCTGCATCATGGAATTGGACAAACTTAACTTTTGGCATACCTTTGGATGAAAAAGATGCACAATTCTTTCTTCTGAGGAAAATTAACTATGATCCTATCGAGAGGAGGTTTGGATGGTATGGACAATAGGTGTAGGCAATTATTTTATCAGTGATCGTCATATCCTTGTTATTAAAATCACAAATTAAGTCATTTAAAAATCTGAAGACAAATTTTACTATCAAAAAGGATCTAAATAAGTAAATTCAATGTTATTTTTCATCCCTTTGGACTGTTTTATGGATATACAATCTTGTCCTGTACATGAAGGAATAGTATATTATTGCAGTGGATATTACGACTATTCTCTGCTTAAAAATTTGAAAAATGAATGTTGCTCAGCATTTTTTTGTAGTTAATAGAGATTTAAAATACTCAGTTTGAAGATAATGCACCTGAACAAGAAGAATATAACAAGTTCCTTAACAGTCTCAATAGAGGTGGAATCTATAAGCCCAGTGATGTCATGTACCTATTATGTAGTCATATATATGTTTTATTGACATATGTATGTTGAATTGAAGAAACATTCAATTCTTTACCATCTTTGTCGGACCCAAAATTTGTTTTTAGAGAAGTTGACAAATAATTGTTTTTTCTTCCACAGATATGGATTGGTTTAGTAAGGTATGCTGTTATCATAATCATTCTATAGGAACTTTTTTTATTCGAACATGTTCCATTTTCTTCAATCTTCTTGCCAAGAACTTTGTTGCTGAGTGTAATAATAAAATCTACGAAAACAAACAAATGAAATCTCAATCCGGATCATCTTTAAAAAAACTCTAAGCCTTTGGATGGGTTCATTCACTCTTATTTGCCAGAAAAACTATCATCAAACTGTTTATTTGGAATAAAGGAATCGATTTTAAAAGGGTTTTAATTTGGAGCGATATTGGTAAAGGGTTGGGCTGCAGGAAAACCTCCATGTTCCAGAAGTTCTCCTCCTACATCATGTTATATTCGAAACATGATATTTATAATAGAAACAGATTCTGTTCCAAAGGATTTTACATCTCGCTTGAATGGGCCAACTCCGATCTCAAATAATTGAGTCTGAAGAGTAACTCTATTTGTTTTTAGATATGTTATTGATGAATTGTGTATGTACTTAAAAAAACCGGTTTTCTAATCACATCAGTCCAATAAGTACATAGTATTTTTATCTTATAGTAATATCGATGTGACAGTGTTCATTTTTTTTTTCAAAAATGAAAATGAAAATACGTATTGAATTCCTTGTTTCTATTCTCCAGTGTTTACTCTCCTTTTCTAATAGCAAACGATCATTTTTGGTGGAGAATGAGTCCAATACTTTCCTTAAAGATGGTAAACCTTTTCAATATCTATCCGGATCCGTTCACTATGCTCGAATCCCACCTGAATACTGGGAGGACCGTATGAAAAAAATCAGAGCTGGGGGATTTAATGCTATACAATTCTACGTTGAATGGAAACTTCATGAGCCTCGTCCAGGAAAGTACAACTTTTCTGGATCGAGAAACATAGAAAAGTTTATTCAGCTGGCTCAGAGTAATGATTTACTTGTGATACTTCGACCAGGTCCATATATAGATGGTGAACGAGACATGGGTGGACTCCCTTCCTGGCTCCTTGAAAATGGAACAATCAGTCTTAGAAAAAGCGATCCGAAGTTCACTGATCCTGTTCTTTCATGGTTCTCTAAACTTTTTAGTATACTTAAAAAGTATCTTTATTCAAATGGAGGCCCGATTATCATGATTCAGGTGGAGAATGAATATGGATCCTTCGGCTGTGACACGTCTTATCTATCTACTTTGAGAGAGTCAATTTACTCGAACGTTGGAGGGTCTGATAAAGTACTTCTCTTTACAACGGATGGAGCTTCTGTTAATCTTATGAGATGTGGCTATGTACCGGAAACACTTTCAACTGTGGATTTTGGTCCCGGGAGTCCACCCAAGTCTATGGAAGGTACGTATATTTCTACAGTGTATTCTGAAATTAAGTGTGGCTTTTAAAAGCTTCACAAAACATATTTATGCTGCAGAATTATTATACTTCATGCATATTGTATACGTTTTAGCATCCTTTCATACAAATTAATCAATGTATCAGGTAAAAATATTTAATTACCGTTGTAGTTGACATATTTTCGTTAGGCTTCCTCTGGAGTGAGGTCCATGCATTTTCAGTTGAATACATCCAACCACTACTGACATTGCTGCTTAGGGGGGCGGTAGCCAAGACATCATATTAGTTATTTTAATTTCATTGACATACCCTATTACAACTGGTTGCTGAAATTCATCTTGATAAAGTTCTAGTTTGAAAGTGTAAAGATTTTTTGCATCACCTGGTACCATGTATTTTGCCCCAGAGCTAATTCATATTAATTGAACATCCTTCTTGAGTTTTTTTTGAAATGATGTGCAAGATTTGGTTTGTAAAATAATTCAAAAAAATCCAGAAATCTGCAGCACATTGCTTATACCTACGAACAAATTTTAGCCGGTCCTTTATTTGAGTTTCTGAAATTTTTGGTATATGAGGTTTCTTAAATAAAGCATCCAAAGCCAATATGTGCGGACCATGGGTTAAACAAGAAAAGGATATAAACAAGAGAAAATATTTTTCTTTGTGCTTTACCATAATTGTCATAGTTAGAGATGAGAAAATTGTCTAAATCCTCTTTCAAAAATATAAATGAGGTAAAAACCATATTCTCCAAAGATGAATTCTTGATTCAGAAAATAATCAATCTATATTTGCTGTTGCCACTACTCAGTAAATGAAGATGTATAACTTACTACATTATGATATAACAGATTTTACAATATACAAATTTGCTTTTGAACAATGCAAACATTGTTGAAAGAAGGATCATGTTCAGTAAAGTTAATATATAAAAAAACTTTGATAAGAAAGATTGATCAGAGAAACTTATTAAAATTAAACTTTCCATCATAAAGATTGTGAGAATATCAGTGATAAGTAATATATTATACAAGTGATCCATTAAAATCTGAACCTTTTGAATTTTAAACTTCGAGAAGATATAATTAATTAAATGGAATTTTAACAAATTAATACTATAAATAAATCTGAGCTCTATTAATCATTAATTTAGCCACCCTTAGCTGCAGTGATGGCTTCCAGGCGGGAACAGAACGCCTGTCACCCACTTCGGATTCTTTCCCATGTTATGTTGTCCTAGTGGTTGCTGACAGTGGCTTTAAAATCATTGGAGTTTCGATAAAGGACAATACAGGCCTTCCCCTCGACATACGCCCATTGGTATCATGGCTTTAGGGGGCCAAAAGTGTCAAAAAAGTGTTCAAAATAGCCTTATAACGTAGGAGATGGGGTTTTTCTATTGTTGGTGACAAAAGTGGCCTCTCCACTCTTTTTTATAGCTCTCTGGAAGTCTGATGTGAAACCCAGTGATCTCTTGTATATGCCTCATTGACTTGAAGGGATTGGCTTGGGCTGTTTTCTTTAACTCCACTGGGTCCAATTTTTGTTTTTGTCATAGCTCTTCTTCCTAACCAACGTTTCAGACTTGCTGACGGCGTAGTGCACTAATGGAAGTTCATAGATCACTTCCAAGTGTCTTTTTCTCAACTTGAATGTAAGGTAGAGAGCTCAAATTTGTTTTGTTTCGTAACAAATTGCTTATGCTTTAATATATATAAATACGAATTAATTTCAATCACTCAACTTAAATTAATTATTGAATAAGTTTTCTTAAATGTTTTCTATTAATGTTATTTAGCCAGTTTTTACCTCATTTAAATTAATTTATCTGTTACAAATTACCTTATGATAGGTTTTACTTCCAGAAAAGTTTTCAAAGTATCAAAATTACGAAATAGTTTCTATAATAGCAATGTATTTTCAAAAGACTAATGTATGTATTTATTTTGGGTGTTACAACCCTTGTTACAGTAGTGCATGGTGTAGTTGTGCATTGGACTCATAAATAGGTATTTCATAATGTTTTGGTGTCAGCTTTGGTTCATGTTTCTGTGTTGCCTGCCTTTTTTTAGTCATAGATTTCCTAATCAACAACTGTGTAAATTTCCCTCTTTGATTTTCAAAACTTTGTCTCTAACAATTTTTATGTATTTTTCGATCCTCTATCATCTCGACAACCTTGGCTCTAGTCATAAAAAAATATTTCTTGATCATGTATGAGTTTAAATTTCTACTGTTTTAATTTGGTATTTTTTAAATATTTTATAGGGGCCATCAGAAGTGAGTACGTCATAAAACATACAAAACTGACTATAGAGTGCATAATCCAAATTTAGGTTTCATTTTTGCCAAAAACAAGTTTGTTAGTGTTACTAAAATGACATTTTTTCAACCGCTATCAATTTTTTAACACACTGTACAATATCTCTAACGCTAATAATATTTTTTTTAATTCAGGATCTTTGAATCAAAGTCAGCTCTTTAGACCTCGAGGCCCCTTGGTCAATTCTGAATTCTACACTGGTTGGTTAGATCATTGGGGACGTCCTCACGCCAAAGGTGATACAAAAGTTGTCTCTGAAGCCCTAGACTGGCTCCTTGGAAACAATGTTAGTGTTAATTTATACATGGTTCATGGCGGAACATCTTTTGGATTTGAGGCTGGTGCAAATGGGCCACCATTTGCTCCAAATCCGACTTCCTATGACTATGATGCTCCCATATCCGAAGCAGGAGACATGACAGCCAAATATGAGGCCATCAAAGCCGTTGCCTCCAAGTACTTTACAATCCCAAAAATACACGTCCAAAATTCTACCAAAATTAATCACGGTCAAGTTTTCTTAAAGAGTACATCGAATCTCTTATTCTCAAAAGAGTATTTGTATAGCAAAAAGAAAATTTCAAAAAATCCCCTATCTTTTGAAGATTTGAATCAAGAATCTGGTTTTGTACTCTATGAAACATTTATTCCAAGAGGAAGAGTATACTCCAGTCCAGTTACGCTTCAAATTGCAAGCATCAACGATCGAGGGAATGTTTTCTTAAATGAAAAGCCTCTGGGTGTTCTTACTCGTATGTTTGACAGCCCAAAAAGCATATCCATCTTAGGACTTAAGGGAGGAGAGAAAATTAGTATTTTGGTAGAAAATCAGGGTCGAATTTGTTTCGGAAATGGAATATCGGAACACAAAGGGATTCTGTCGCAAGTTTTTCTAGGCAAGGAACCTCTACACAATTGGAACAACACTGGCTTTGACTTCCTTGACATACCCCAATTAGAAAATCATTTACAGAAATATCAAATAAGTGAGAACTGGTTGGAAAATCGAATGCGACGAAGGAGTATTCGACATTCTCAAGGACAAAACTCCTTTTGGTTCGGGGAGTTTAAATTTATGTGCCCCAAAAATGTTTTATTTGATACGTTTGTTGATATCTCCGGTTGGAGTAAAGGGATTGTTTTCCTGAATGGCTTTAATTTGGGGAGATATTGGCCCGTTGTGGGTCCGCAAGAGACCCTGTACCTCCCTGGGAGTATTCTTATTTGTAATGGAGTTAACCGAATAACTCTTTTTGAGCAGGATGGAGCGCCTGAAAATAGATCCGAGCAATTTATAACACTCGTAGATCAGCATAGAATTGATGGGCCGACGCCTCAGTGATGCCATTTAACCTTCCGTTTGAACTGGGTAAAAAGAAAGCCCAAAAGTATAACATATTTAATTAGATGATAACCAGTTGAATAATTATTTAAATTTTACATAATTTTTAAACTATTCCATTCATTTTTTACACGTAAATATCAACTAAACGCTAAAAATACTTTTCAGGTATCGCCAAAAATACATCTTTATAAAATATTTAATTTAATTAATAATATGAATTTTGGAAATGAAATAAATACTACTCAGTTTTGATGAGGTTTCGTGTATTAAATAAAAGATATATTATATTTCTTTTGCTACTTTTGTACTGCCAGAAAAAACGCCGCAATCGACCTTCGAACAACATTCCAATTGCAAATAGGTATGTAAACAACATAAAGGGCGCTTGAAATATTTTTAGGTTCGATCTTTACAATATTTTACATTTGATTTTATGTTTCTTTATAGAACTCTTCAGTCTTTATAGAAGTATAGGATGATGCTATACAAAATTTAGAGTGATTGATTGATGTATAAAGAACTTTGTTTTCCATTGGTTTCGTCAACTAACTCAATGACTACTATATATAGGTACATGGACTGAAACAAAAAAATAGAGCTTGTGCTTTAGGGGGAACCACTCCTAAAACTAGGTATTAGTATAAATAAGTCTAAACATCACACATTTAATCTACATTATAGTAAAATTAATTAAATAAAAATTAGTTACAGGCATGAAAAATACTTTATATATAGACCTCAAGCTATGCATTTAAATTCACCACTTATTAAGAAATAATAAGTGGTGAAATCAGTTAATATATATTTCAAAACCAAATTAATATCATAAAACTCATTTCTTTTCAGATCTAATCTTCTTTACCTTATACGAAATACTTCTTTTTTTTTTTGCAATTTTTGCAGTCGTGTTTTCATGAATTAATTTCTTGAGAATTTTTCTTTCTCTTGATATAAAATAACGTAACTATACCTTGGCTCATATGTTTTTCGAAGAAATGACCCTTCTCACATTCTCGGGCAAGCAAAAAACTTGATTCATTTTTTAAGTACTGAATGAAGCTTTTAAAAAGAGATTGCGTGGGTTTTAATGATTCAAAAATGTAATTTTTTATTCAATAAATTGAAAAATAGATACAGAAAATTTCCATTCTTCCTAAATCAGTATAAATAGTTCATCTGATGGTTCTATTAAAGATCCTATCGATATATTTATGACAAAACTCTTATGTGATTTAAGGGTAGGGTTATCTATTTTGTCAAACAGAGATAGGATGGAGAAATTACTTCGTGAGGTTGTTTTCTTCACTTATTATGTAAAGTTTACAAAAGGAACATTTAACTATGGGCAAAATAGATTTTGAACAATATCCTTAAATGTAAAATATTATAAAATGGAATAACTTTGGCACTTAAGTATTCCAGAAGAAGATTTCCAGTAGTCAAAAGATCATCCTCAATTTTCTGCTAAACTTGATAAGTGAAGATAATTGTACAAATTTTCGGTTCCAAGAAACTGTCTCACACTAATAAAATAGTTGCACCTATAACTATACTGATAGAAGCCCAAACTGTCGGGCCAATGGTTCTAACTTAATTTGTCCAGTTAAAACATAACTAAAACTTGTATTGAAAATTAAATATCGAGCCAAGTCCATCTTAGCAGAAGTAGTTTGGATTAATGTTAAAAATGTCTCTGCACTAAAAAAAAAATTATTTTATGAGTTTGTTCAAAAATTCTCCAAGTAATTAATATTTTTTTTTGCAAAAAAACATTCTTTTGTTCAAAATTAAATAGTGTTTTGGCTTCACGATTGGGATCTTTCTTTTTTAGTCTGTAGTTGAAGATTTAACGATGTCCATATTCCACTTGCACTTAATAAGCTTCAAAAAGTTTGTTGTTGTTTGGAAGTCTGGTATCACCAATATTTGCATAAAATTCAATAACATAAACGGTACTTTCATGGAACAAGGAATCTGCTATCATGACGTTAGCTTTTTCAATCGGATAAGCATAACTTATATTCTTTTTTATGTGTTTGTCCCCTCAATTAAATAGATGAAGCAATAAAAGTGTTTTTTGTGCCCCATGTAGATATTGTAGACGTTGTTTGTTGGCAATATATATTCTAAATTCAAACTTGGATAATTGGATGGTATCGCATCAGGTTTCAGTCTTTCTTGGAGTCGAGGGTAGAAATAATTTTTCCTCCTCGTATTGGTGTCCTGAGAAGTAACTTCATAGCTTGATGGATTGAAATTAATAGGAACAACTCTATCATATTGATTTAGCTTTCAATTAGATCGTGAGATGGCTTGACTCCATTCACGACAAAGATCTTCTCCTTCTTTGGGAATAAATGAAGAATAACCCCTGGATCCTTCCCTTCATTCTTATATCCTATACTACATCATCTACAAATTTTAGGCATTATATTAGACCATGTCACTTTATATGAGGTTAAACAACATGCTAAAGCACATTATATGCTGTTGATTTTGTTTTTACATTCTACAGGAGAGAACGTCTAAGTATTGAGTAACTACGTCTGATTTTTCTCTCTAAAACAGAGAGTAACATTCAGGATTTGCTGAGGAATTATTTTCTTTATTCTCAAATCCAAATGAGGCTGTTTGTGGACCCTCTATATCAATACCATGTACTACCACTAGTGTATAATATTTTCATTTTTATTTGGATTATAATATTTCTAGCTGGAAACATTATGATTATAGCACAAAAGTAATTTGAAATGGAAATAAAGATTTTTTTTTTTTTACCAAATGTCCTCCAACATACAATTTGAGTAAAAATAATTTTTCTTAAAAAATATTAAATTAATAAACATTTAATGATAATTAAGGAGCATTATCTTTTATTAGACTCATCAACATAATGGTACTACCATCAAATGAAATCTTGAATGAACAGTTTATTTAATGATATTATTATAAAATACAAATTATAGGCATTGATAAATGGATAGAAATGAATCATTAACTAGAATTTTGCCGAATGCAATTAATAGGATCTGCATCTTCCATTCCTTCCTAGGGGTTCATATTTTTCTGTTTGGATATCCTAGCCACACACATTCTGATCGTCCCTTCAACTTCATGATCTGTTCAAGGGGTCTCTCCTCTTTGTGCCTCACTCGGTGGATATAATCTACTTTAATGAAAATATTGTTCCTTGTGCAGATGCCCCTTCACATCGAGGTCTGTCATAAAGACTTTCAACTTCAATATCTGTTGAAGGGGTCTTGCCTCTTTGTGCCTCACTCGGTGGATCTCATCTCCTTTAATGAAAGGATCATTCATTGTGCAGGTGTCCCTTCACGTCAAGGTATGTATTAATGACTTCTCACCTTGTCAACAATAGGCTCTATAGTCAAGAATACATAAGTTCTTTCAGATCTTCTACAGAATCATCGTAATCTTCCATAACAATATGGAGTTCCATAAAAATACAGAATAATTGACTGAAAGACTCACTGAGGAACAGAATGAGTTATCATCCTCCATCCACTACTTCTACCTTGGAATTTTTGAGTCATTTTCTACTGAAGTCAACTCTGCTTCTTCTCCTACTTAAAAAATAACTATTTCATTGACAAGAGTCCTTTAGGGTCCTAGATGTAGGTATATGATGCAGAGTTAACTTATCTCTATCACATTGATATCAATTCCATTAATAAGGTGGTGTCTGTAGTGTATGGTCCACATGGATAATGATATAACTTGGACACTTTAGGTCTCAACCCTGATTTCATTATCATATGCATATCTCTTTTGTCATTAAAAAACAAAAGTAGATGATTATAGACTCTTAAAAATAATGTGGATCTCATTCTGAATAGTTTTGTCTAATAACTATAATTTATTCAGCTAGTTAGTAAATAATTTTTGTATAAAAATGTACACCATTCAATTTTATATATGTTTAATTTACATGTCTTGTTTATAACTATTTCATATTAATAACTTATATATGGTATCATTTGTCATTTCTTATTTGTCTGATTTTCTGCATATAACGTATAATTAATATTGTGCATAATAGTTTATAATATTCTCCTTTAGAGTGATTTAAAAATATTTTTATTGCAGAAAGGCGTGATATTCTACGATCAGAATGTTTTTTATTAATTTATTTTTAAAGTGGAATTATATCATAGTTTAAGGAGTATATATAGTATATATTAGTATCAAATCATAATATCTTTTGATACTAATTTTAAGATATATCAATATATTTTGATGAAAGATTTATAACCTAAATGAATGATCTTCTAATTATGTTCTAATATCCAAGAACAGTCATAGATAATTAAGTAAGTGATGTTTTTTGCATAACGTATCTTCAAGACATATTTAAATAACAAACTTATTCACTGTTGAAATAATTTGTAGGCTAGGTTAAAAATGTATCTCTCCTAAGTGATGAATTTACGTTTTTCTTACTCACAACAAGCTTTTTCTCCACTCTCCAACTTGACTATCAATACCAAAAGGAAATAAATGACAATATATACGGGAGTTAGCCTTCCATATTTTTGTTGTTGCCAAGTGCTAATTAGTTTTAGAGAATAGTTATAAATTACTATATACATTGAGTGATTGATTATGAAATGAGACGAATTATATCTTTGGTTTAAATAAATTTAAATCCTATGTAATACCTTTTTTGAGTTTATAATACAAAAAGTCAGCTGCTTCAAGTAATTTAGGATTCAACATATGAAAATTTGTGACTTTTTCTTGTTCTCAAAACGGAAGAGACGTACAAAAGGACAGAGATTTACAGCGATTGAGGAGGGGGAAAAATGTGAAATTTTTTGGTGTAATAATAAAAATTATATTTTTTGTGAGAAAATCAAGGCTATACCGATAATTTCAATATTTATGAAAAGTTCTTCGAGACTTGGAAAAAGCGTTGGCACAACTGTATTGTATCTGGGGGGATTACTTTAAAGGGAACAACATAAATATTCATTAATAAATAAAATATTTTTTCTAAGTACTATTCTGATTCCCATGGGGATACACATTAATACATCATTGATGGAAAAATGTTTTATTTTCATAACAAATTCACCTTAATTTTTAAACAGAACTAGTAGATCTAAGAAATAACAATGCAGTCGTATTAGTGAAATATTGCAATCGTGTGTATGTAATATCGAACGTGTATACAGGGTCTACTGTTTACAATGCACAAGGGTGATTCAAAACGAGCAGTTTTTTTCAAGTAGGGATTTTTTGACAGGCGCGCGCGAGTTCTGTCAAATTCATACGCCATTTTTACTCAGTATTGTTTTACAATTCTTCATGGAAAGATATACGCCACAACAACGTGCACAAATTGTTCAATTGTACTACAGCGTTCTGTGAAAGTAGTTTTTCGCAAATTACGCCCAACTTATGGTCCACATAATCGACCTTCAGAATCCACAATTCGCAGAATAATCGAAAAATTTGAAGGGGCAGCAACTTGCTGGGATGTCCCGTCGTCTGTTAGGCCACATACAGCTGGTAGCGTAGAAAATATTGTGGCCTTAGCCGAGAGTGTAGCCAACACGTTACCGTCAACGGCGAACGTTATCGCACCATGGTAACATACTTTTTGGTACCTCAAATTGAAGCACATGATCGCCACGATATTTGGTTCCAACAAGACAGTGCCACTTGCCACACAGCGCGCGTAACAAGGGACTTATTGGGACATCATTTTGGTGAGGAATTAATGTCACATTTTGCCCCGGTGAATCACACCTTTGGACTTTTTTCTTTAGGGCTACGTAAAAGCAAAAGTCTATGTGGATAAACCAGCAGCATTGGAAGCAAATATTGAGAGAGTTATTTGTGAGATTACGATCACAATGCTCTAACGTGTCATCGAAAATTGGCGCAAAAGAATGGACCACTTAAAAGCCAGTTGCAGCCAAAATATGAAGGGGAATATTTGCAAGAAATAATTGTAAAGGATTTGTTTATGTTTCTTTAATTGGTTATATGGAGTTTTTAAGTATAAGTAAGAGTTATAGTATTACAATTACTCTATCTAACCTAGGAATCTGTTGGTGAAATCCGTATACATATAGGGTATTTCTTTTTCTAGGAATCACCCGGGCGCGAACGTACACACATCAAGTTCAAGAGAATAACATCCAAGCGGGCTGTCCATGATTTATGGCGATTCCACATACATACTTTTTATCAAAAAACTAACAATAGTTTCGTATTTATAAAATATAGTAAGGATGTGTATTTAAACAGGAAGCAAAGGTTCTGTTTAGTTTCCTTGTCAATGTCATATTATCTCATAATTCTTGTTTATTTTATCATAATTTAAAATTAGAAAAACATATGAGCGCTGGTATTTATAAATGAATTAGCTCTCGCAGGCGTTTTGCATTAATCATAAGAGCAGCTCTGGTTTGCATGTGTATGTTAATGAGCTCTTTAGAGATTTAAAAGTACTAAAACGTCTCCCCAATATATTTTCTTCATTTTTGAGGAAAGAGCATACACGAATCGATATAATTATAAAATTTTTTAGGATTTTTTTTTTTTCAAAAATTTAATTTCAAATATTAAATTTGATATTTAAAATTTATCCAGAAATCAGCATCAATTAGAAACAAATGATTTTTTTTTTAAAGTTTCAAAAGCCTATGGCCATTCTAAAAAAAAATATTTAAAAAAAAAATCACAGCCGTTTACAAAAAAATAAAGAATAACATTCATTTTTTGGGTAAAAAAGTCTCAAATTCTATTTTTTTTGGAAAAAAACTTCAAAAATCCCAATCATAAAAATAAATACAAAGCTATTTAGAGAAAATTAATTTTTTTGTGAAAAAAAATTGGATAATTAAATTTTTTGAAACGAAATATGGAAAATTAAATTAAATTTTAAATTTTCTAGTAAAGAGGAAAAAAAAATAAAATAATGATAACAATTTAGGAGAAGGGGGATATTATTTTTTCATAACTTAGAAAAATAATTTCTGGTTAGAGATAATAAATGAAATAAGAATCGGAATTGCAAATTTAACATTACTTTCCGATACCGATCCCAATTCCAGAAGAAAAAAAACACCACCCGATTCACAATTCTGATGTCACATCTCTAATTATAAATAACCAAGAGTGTTCTTACATATTTGATACAGACAAAATTTCCTATATTAATAAAATATTCATGCTTCTATTCTTTGCTTCGATCATACTTTTTTGTAAAATCAATATTTGTGTACCATTATTTTGTTAATATAAAAATATGTATGTTTTTTTAGAGCCGTTACGTTCGTCAACAACACTTCACTAGAGGAAAAACCAATTACTACCACTCTCTTGTGTGAGCATGTAATACATGTGTATGTAGACAACTTATTTCTAAGAACTTTGCATATTATAATCTTCAAATCTCTGTAATTCTCTTTTTAAAATAAATAGGTTTTGTGATTTAAAATGTGTATTGTTTGAAATTTTTAATTTTGTCGATGTCTCTACTTCTTTTTCTCTAAACAATGTCCTGACCGTTGATTGGTTAAATTAGACTTAGCTATTGTTAAGCTAGGAACATTTTCTAACAGTCATTGAAGAGTTATTCAATAATTGGGACGAATTGGCTGACTGATTTTCGGATTTCTTTTCTTAATATTGTCGTAGGAAAGGTTGTATAATTCAATAAAGATAACAATATGTATGATGTCCGTATTTTCTAACATTTAGATACAGAATGACATTTTCATAATAGTTATAAACAGTTAAATAAACTAACTTTCCATATAGATTGACATACAATTATAATTTGATATCATACCATACTAATTGTATAAGTAGGTTACCACATATGTCATGTGTAAACACGCATACAACAGTTTATTTCGAAGAACTTTGTATTTTAAAACAGTCATAGCTCAACATGTCCCTCCTTCAAATGAACAGGTTTTGTAATTTTATATATGTTTTGTTTGTTGGAGTGAAATACTATGAGAAATCAAATTTTGAAAGCACAAAAATGACTAAAGTGGCATTTTCTCTTCTCTAAACAAGACACATTTTAAATCACAAAACCATTTCATTTTGATTAGGTGATTTGTGGAGGTTTGAATGTTATAAAACGCAATTTGCTTAGAAATAAATGTTGTAAAACTAATGCTAGAGTGGTAACACACATTCATTCGAAAATTAAATGATGTTTTTATACATACACAAATCAGCTCAGAAACATACTCAGAACCGGTTTTAGACCACTGTAGTTGCAGTATGTTCGAACTTTCAAGAGGCTCCACAACTGCTTTAAAAAAAAAAAAAAAAAATCAGAAAAGGGTTGTGTTATATTAAAAAGTAGAAATATTTTTAAAATCAAATTTAATTTATTTTTCAATTTGCTCATTGCTGCACACGCTACAATCGGCCCTAGCCTATCATATTAATATATAGTATGAGTTAAGATACTCAAGAACTTTAGCTATAGTTTAAAGCTTTCATTTGATTTAAGATATATATATCGGTCCTGATGAGGTCTTTCAAATAAAATCCATCATTTAAAACAACTTGAAATTAGGGTATATTCAATTCAGCAACATTAATATCAGTAAGTGTCATATAAGGAACATTTATTTGGGTAAGTATTTATTTGGACGCATTTCTTTTCAGCATCGTTCATTTCAGCGACATTTTCATTTGATTAACCAAGAGTAGTAATAGACTATGTTTAGAGACTATCTATGGTTTATTTTGCACAACAATATAAAGAGTGCGACCTTTATTTAACAAGGATTTAAAAAAAATTGATTTTCTACTAATCTTTTTAATAATACATAGTTTGGCGTCAACAAACGTTCTTCGACTCCATCTCTCAAATGGGACCACATCTTGATGATAGTCTCCTTTAGGTGGATTCCTGAATTCTTCCCGAATCCTGGACATTAGTTCGGATTTTGTGTTACGGTAGGATCCGTGAGTAGGTTGTTGAACTGCGCCTCACACAAAGAAGTACATAGGGGTGAGTTTTGGTAAGCTGAATGGCTAAACACTGGGTCCAACAAAGTCAAAAAAATTAAACATCAAAACATCCTTCAATTAATCATCGATTGTGTTTGTATTCTTTGATGTGAATTTGCTTATATATGTTGAATAATATTATCTGGTACTGGAGTTTGAGTACTTCTATGTTTTTACAAAATTAAGAAATTTTTTTGTCATCAAAACATTAATTTCTTCCTGTCGTAGCTCAATGGACAACGTACTCAAGACAAGTTATTCTCTTGAAATCAATGTTCATAAATTCGTGCCTCTGGCGTTGCTTGAGAAGGAAATATAGTTCATGTATATGTGTTTGAAAAAGATTCTTAGGTAATACGGAGTAAATTTATTTTTATATTTCGATACGTTAAAGTATAAACAATAACTTCCAAACAAGACAAACCTGAGCTCTTGTTGCTTACGTAAAAGTAGAGAAAATGACACTTGAACGTGATCGACGAACATCTATTTGCACACTTAAGTAGTTGGGTGTCTCCATGACCACTGTCAACGTCATCGGCAAGTCGGGAACGTTAAAGAAGAAGAAGGGTTGGGTTGAAAAAGGCAAAACTGAACCCCTTGAGAAAAATAGCTAAGGTCCCTCAAATCAATGAGGGCCTGTACAAGAGATCTTTGAGTTTCGATCCAAATTGTCCAAAGATCTATAAAAAAAGTTGAAAATAGCCTTGTGAGTGTGAACAAACCACTTTTGACACCAGCAATGAAAGAATCCCATGTCTTCTTTTACAAGACTCTTTTAGTTCCTTTCAATTATTTTGGCCCCCTACAGCCCTTATACCAACCTCCTAGACTACATTTTTTCGGTGCATGTCGAAGGGAAGACCTGCATTGTCCGTCATGCAAAAACATAGGCCATCAAAGCCACATTCACGCAGAAATGGGACGCCATTACAGAGAGCTACATCTGGAGGGGGTGCAAGGTATTTTCCCACCTGGAAGACAATATTGACACTAATGGCGTCTACATTAATGACAAAGAGAGCTCTGACACACTTAAATCTATTGAATTAATTTGTTGAAATTCTATTGTTCTCAAATAAATAAATATCTTTTTGAAGGATAAAATTCAAGTGTTTAATGGACCACTTGGTATCTCTTGTGCCTTTATATTCTGAACAAAAAATAAACAAGTGAATCTAAACTGCGTTACAGTTAAATCAAAGTCTCTCTTCTGGGCTCTTTTCATAAAAAAATCCTATTGTAAGCCTGTTATTTTGCAATCTCATCATTGTCTCGTGTGTCGCAGATTGTAACAAGGCCATACTTAAAGGACACATGTCATTCTTAAACTGACGGCAAAAAATATGGATAGCCGCCAAAACAAGAAACAAAATCCTACCTACGAGTGCACAATTGTGCCAAATACTCAAAGTTCGTTGTTAAACAGCAGCTGCACAATGTATTAACATATTCGCAATATAGTCTTATATTATAATGAACAAATTACAACTAAGTAAACAATGTCTATGTTTTATTGAGTTTGCTTTTAGATAAAAACAACATTGATTTGTAAATATTTACAAAATAATGTATGTTTTGTAGATTATATTTGCTCACGCGCCTCTTGGAAAAAGGCTTTCAAAGTTAATAATAGGATAACTATTGTACATAGATATACTGTGTATAGCTTTGAAAATATTTTTTTGGGGGTTTGTTTCGAAAGGAATAACGCCTTGGGGTTTCCAATTGTTTTTACATAATAGGGATTTACTTGAACCATGAGTAATTAGGGTTTTATTTACATGAAAGTATTTGGTTATAAAACGTTTTCTACTTTGAAACACAAAAAAATGTTTTTAGAGCTCAAAGAGAGTAGATAAGGGGCACAGTTATTCATCAAAAGGTGACAGGGGTCTCAAAAAACAACTATATGAATATTTATAATTTCTGGAACATTTTACTTCATAATAAACTGGAATCGGTTATGGTTTTAATAAACACTAATAACATTTTTGTACAAAATTGTGCGAAACAGTTTTTTATTATTATATAGTATTTTCTCAATAAAGTTAAACGGCATCCGTTAGAATTTATTTTCAGTATATTTCATTCAAATTGAAAGACAATCTTTTTAAATTCACCATGCTAAGACAGTCGATCCCTCAGTGCCCATTGAGGAGCTCGGTGGCACCAAAACTTAGACTTTTGTACATGAAACAATGTATTTGCTATCCAAGCTCTTCAAGTTTAGCGCTATAGCCACCTGGATGTGTGCTCTTTAACAGCATGGACAGTGTACCAGGCACAAGTAGAATGTAGACTTAAATAACAAGGGAGACAAAGCTACAAAGAAGGTGCTCAACGTCATCTTCTCTAATGATATAAGCGATGGCGTCTTCAATACTGACCTATTGTAGAACTTGGTCTCTGCTTATATCCCACTAGCCAAGATTAATAACATGCAGTTTAAAGACTTTTTAGAGAAGTACTGTAAGAAGACGATGCATAGCCACACCAAATGATACTTCAACGGAACAAGGAACTATTTGATTGAGAAATTCTGATTATATATATATTTGTTTACTAGAAAACATCATATTTTACTCGATTTATTTGCATTTTAATTAGCATTTATGGCCCTTTCCTGCATTTTTATTACCATTTTTGGCCTCTTCCGGCATTTTTATGTATTATTTGGATATCACTAGTGATAAAAAATATCATAGCTTTTATAGAAAGTTATTGAATGTATAACTTTAAAAAGATCCATATAAAAAATATGCATTTCCAAGAATTTTTGATCCATTTTGTAGGATCCCATTTTTTATTGCTGTGTACTAGCAAATACTCAACATTCTCATATGTTTTCCAATTTCAATGGCAATTTCATAAAATTCCCAAAAAATAACCAAAACAATGTGTTATAAAGCGGATTCAAAATATAAGAGTTATAAGGAAATATCGCGAGACAGTGACTACATTGTAAAAATTGTAGCTGATCCTTCATCTATAACTCAAACTTTACCAGTTTAAGGAAGTTAAATTAAGGTTAAGTTTTCTGGAGTGAAAGCTCAATGTCAACGATGCTTTAATTTTGGAGAAATGAAACATAATTGCATGAAAAAACGAATAAAAACATTTGAATATGAAAGGGCACTCAAAAAGGCCATGCAAAACGTCTTCCATCTAGTGTACAAATGCTACATAGTATATAAGACAAAAATGAAGATAATTTTTCAAGAATAGATTTGTTGTTCTATCCGAAAAACAAATGGAAGAGGTTAGTAAGACCTTAACTATGGAAGAAAAAGATGAAGTTATGTCTTCCGGATTAAACAATGAACCGGGAAATGACAATGTAGAATAAGTACAGACCAAGAATAAGGGAAACGAATGTTCTCTTTTAGAAAGAGATAAGACAAATGATGGAGAAGGTGGAAAGCCAAAAAAGCAATCGAAGCCTCATTTGGGCTTCCATACAGTTTCGGACCGTCATACGTGTGCTTCCTCTACGGGGAAAAGAAGCAAACTGGATAACGATATTTCTCCTCTAAGAAGGAAGAAACAGTCAAAGAGCTCTCAGTATGGCGATTTTTGATTGATGGTCGAACGCTCCTGCTGGTTTTTTTTTCATTTTATGTTTTTAAAATGAAGATTTCAATTAAAAAAAATTCAATCTGTGTGTTTTTACCGTTTTTTGTTATCATTTTTCTTTTAAATAAGATAATGCGCTCAAACACATGTCAAACAAAGCTTTATTTGTAAATCCGTCATTATGAATAAAGATCAGGGAGCCTTTCTAAAATCTGAATACAAAACAGACCAGAATTACGAATTTAATTTTAAACCATTATCTAAGTATTTTAAAAAGAATATACTTTCTTTAAATACCAGGGGTGGAAAAAATGGGAAATCGAGGTTTGCCTTAATGAGCCATCTTCTGTCTATAGATCCACACATTATGTTTTCAGGATATAAAATCAAAAGTTTCATCTTCTTGCAGTCCAAATTTTCCTTTCTGCCTTCCGAAAAAGTTTAATGGTTTTATACTGGAGATAACGACAGTAGAGGTGTTCTGATACTAGTCATGTAAAAAGTTAATGATGTTATTTTTGTAAAGGGTTACTCCGACAAGAGTGACTGGAATAAAATATGTATGACCATCAATGGAGTGTTATTTTCTGTAATCAATGCATATGGACGAAATGAGCTGTCTACTCCGTTCTTCCAAACAATCATCAATATAGAAAAGAAAGACCCATTTCCCTTTCTATTGATATTGAACGTTGACCTTGATGGGTTGACAAATCAATATTCAATTTCAAAAGTCTTCTCATGGTTTAAAAGCTATTCCGCCTAAAAAGTTTTGAAATTATTATTATTATTTTTTTTTTTCAGAAACACTCAAATATTAGTTTTATCTACCATTCAAAAATCATAAAATACATATATAAATAAATTGGATATCCAAAATTTAATTGCATATCAAATGTGAATATCTTAACAATAAAATTATTTGTATGTAAAAATTAAGACGGATTTGAAATTAGTTATATAATATTTTCATAAAAGCTAAGTTTCTAAGATATCTAATGCCATATATATATTGGTGGGGCTCTAAGTCTTACTAAACCATGAAGGAGACTAAAAATCTATAAGAAGATGTAAAGTGAAAAGGTGATCCAAGGATAATTGTAAGCTCGTTTGCAGACCATTGGATGAGTAAACATGAATATAATTGTTACTACAGTCTATAAAATAATACCAATTACACCCGTTAGCGTTCTAAATAACCAAAAACTAATATTTGGTCTAAAGTCAGATCACTCTTTTTTAAGGCAATGGAAATACTCAATAGGCCTTGTTCTACATGATAAAAATGTACTGAATTACCTATTGAGTTCATAATTGTAAAAAATAGAGCAGTGCAGCAGGCCACATTTAATCAAATTACAGACATAAATCCAAAGGAATATATTATGTGGACTAATTATCGATCTGCATCTCTAATACGCAAAAACTTGTCCTTTATTATTTTTTAAAGAAGTTTGGATTAATTTCTTCAAAAGTAGCTAAATCTCTTCTGGAAAATTCCACGGGTCCAAAAAGTTTATTTTGAACATCAGAACATAGAATTGCATTTTCTCTTTCAGATATTTGACTTGATAATCCTAAAAGTATTTTTTCAACAGCGTCTTCATAATTTCATCTTGAGAATCCCACCATGTTGAGTATAGTCCAATAGGTGGGCCATAAGAAGCAGTTTTTTTATAATTACATTTCTATCCCTTCAATAAACACTAGGTGGTATAGTTGAATAAAAAAATCTGAAAGCAGTACTCCTTTAAAACGTTAGGTATTCCAGGATAAATATCTGATTGATAGCTCTCATAAGCGGGTATTACTTTGCCAAGAAATGATTGCAGGAATTTTTACATTATTATGCTCTGAAGCGTTGCTATGACTCGTCATCTATCAGCTTTAAAAATATGCATTATTATTATTATTGATGCCCTTCATTTTTTTAATTTTAACACTAGAACGACGGATAGTAACAACTCCCTTAAACAACGGTGGATATCAAAAAGGATACCCATTTATTTTTTAATTTTTGTAACTGTTAGTGGTTGATAAAATTAAAAGTAATGTGTTAATTTTTACTTTCTCCGAAGATTTATTATTCATTTAAAAAATAAACATAACTTTTATAATAACACATATAAAGAAATTAGCCTTTTTTACAAGTTACAATTGTTTTTTCAGTACCAATACAAGGCTTGCATACAAATCTTTACATTTACAAGAGGTTTTGCTTGCTAAGCGCCGTGATTTTCTTGTACAATTGACTGTACCCACGCTTGTATTTTTAGTTGGACAGTTTCATTTTGATTGAAATAATAGATTACTTCTCCGTACAAGATAACATCATTTATACAAGCAAAATCCAAAATATTATAAAAAACTTGTAAAGGCCATCGGCGAGGGGACATTTTGGTGGAATAAAGTCTTACCATTTGATTTAGAATATCATCTCCATGCGTAGTTTGATTATAATACTGGATTGATTCTAGTAACCTTTTTCGTACATCTAAAATTTTAACACTTTTGTGAACAGAGCTCAAAATTAAAACATTTTTGTTTTTTTCCCTTGATAAGAAGTCAATGTTTTGCTACTATTTACAAAGATTAAGCTTGAAAATAGTGCTTGTTTGGTTTGCGAGCACGATTCATAGTTCCTAAAATAGTCGTCCTATTTTTCTGAAGTTCATTTGCGAGAGACAATGACGTAAAGAAATTATCTGTTGTAACAATCCTCCCTTTACCCAAATAAGGTTCCATTAGCTTCATTACGACATATTCTGATAAAGATTTATTTGCTGGTCTTTGAGTATCTTTTCCCAAGTAAGGAAATCCATCAGAATCAGAAGAACTTGATTGAGGGGGTTGGACATATTCTTCATCTTTTTCCAATTCGAAATCCTCACCTTCTGAATCGGAGTACGATGTGCACTCAAGATAATGTCTTATTTCTTCAATTGATAATTTTTCTTTGTCATCCTTGCAGAATAAAAGGTGGAAGCAGAATGGATAGTTCAGAAAAATCTACGTTTATATTTATACTAGAAATGTACACCATTCCTATCTAGAGAAGTTTTTCATGTTTGAACTTGCTTCAGCCTGCTTAAACAGGGTTGAGCCTGTTCCTACACAATTGTAGAACAAACATATTATTTGAAATGATTGGGTATCAAATATGATAGGTAGTGTTCACTGTACCAACGAAAAGAATACTAATTTTAATTTAAAATTTAGTTTTTTTGTGATTAATAAAATGAATTAGGAGAATTCATGAACTTATAAACAAATACAATCAAGAAGTTTCTCACAATATTTGGTTGAATCCCAAATGGGTATCAAAAATGATACCCTCGTTGTTCTAATGTTAAACCAATGATACTTAACTTCCCTCACAAGAATACTCTGTTTCCATGTAATAGGCTATTTTGTGGTGTTGTTTTTTTTCATTTGGACTCTGATAAAATTTTTTGTAAGTTCATATATAAGCAATAACTATAATGTTTATTTATTTACGTTATTGTTTTGTACATGAAAAAGAACAGTGTATAATAATTAAAAAAATTGAATTAGTGTGGAGTTATTCTTTAGGAATAAGATACCAGGATCAAAACAATAAAGCAATCCATTCTCGATGGACAGATAGTTTTAATATTTCAAAATGGGATCTCTTAAAATATACAAAATTGAACAAAAACGGAGATGCATTTTTTTAATAGATCTTTTTTAAATTATAAATGGAATATTTTTCTATGAATTTCCTCATAACTATTTATTATGAATAAGTTTTAAGGGTCTAAAGAAGAGCGTCGTTTTTTATTATTTTTCAGCCTAAAAGTGGAAATATATTGAGTTAACAACAAAATACAGAATCAATAAAAACACTTTTACATTAATTTATTAATCCTACTTTTAAGTGGGTGATTGTTTTAAGGGTAAAAAGGACTCCGAACGATAAAAGTCCTGAATTACTTTAATCCCATATATTTCTGAATTCAGATGACTGAGGGAAAAACTGAGTTTTTTTTATTATTCAGCTCTCAAAGATGAATTCCTTTTTTGGCTTGAATTCATTATTACAAAATGAGTGATCTCATATGTGTAATTTATTTCGTATCAGGGTTCTAAACTATAAGAAGAAATTAACATTGTCAACGTGATTCTTTGGTCCTTCTTTTGCCCGAGTAATTCCAAGTGACCCTTTACTTGTATTCTATAAAAAGGAAATAAATAATTTCATATAAGAATTTGTTAAGAATTAACTTTTTATATATTATCGTATGAATCTGTTTTTGATTATTTCTTCAATAAAATTTAAACAAATTGATATCGGAAGGAGTCACGTAGCTCAATGGACAACACACTCAAGATAAATTATTACTTATTAATATTATGTGTATTTTAGAAATGTTTAAAAAAAGAAATCAAAAATAACCATGGGAACCCTGACAAATTGAAAGTATTGAGGCAAATAATCTATAGATAGTATTTCACTAGATCTCTTCCATCGTAAATGCATAAAAGTTGAGAAAATTCCGTCTTCTTTATAGTTAATACTTACTTTGAATGAAAAGTTGCGAAATTAACTTAAAGCTAACACTCAACCTCTCCTTTTAAAATTAAAATATCAGAGTTAAATGCTCTCGTTATGTAGTGCACATTTGTGAAATATATTTGTGGCTCATCTTCTTCCACTCCTGATTCACGAAGAACTTGAGGTTGGCAATGTTAGTGGGAGGTATTCAGAAGGCTTTGGATTTCTATTAGCCATCAGATGATGTAGTCCAACAAATTGAGTTCTGAGTTCTTGGGGAGTCATAAGTTTATATTTTCTTTTAACTAATTATGCACAGATTTGACTGTGCCAGTTGATGCACCACCCAGCTCGTACAAATATGATGACGTGCCCGACTTATTGGAAAGCAGACAATCCAGTCGTGCAAGACTTATTCATTAAACAGGTAGAACAGCAATTATTTAGCATAAATTATTGCATTAGGCAATAACAACAATTGAAGACTGATATAAAACGTCTTAAAAATATAAATGGAAAGCAATGAATCTTCATGGCCCAAATATTACAAAAGTAACTTGTTAGATACTAAAATTTCATTCAAGAATATTGAAACAAAAATTGAAAAGAAGTTTATCATTGATTAACGACAAAGATTCTTATGTTTGGAAATTAGGCAGTGAAAAGGAAGAGTGAATAGGAATAGTGATCAAAGGTTACAATGGAAAAGGAAGGAAAAGTTTCCGTTTGCATGAATAAGCTTGTATGATATTTTTTCACATCAAAAAGTTGTGTAAAATACAAATACCAAATTGTTTTTGATCCATTGTTGTTGAAATAATAGAAGTAGAGTCACACTTGGCACAATAACTCACACACTAAAGAACAAATAGTTATTTAATTTGGACAACTGGTTTTTGAAGTTTGGTATTAACCGAAAAAAAGGTGAATATAAAAAAAATAGCCCCAGACTTTTTAGTCCCTATATTATATGTACTTCATTAAATCATAGGAGCGATTTATACTGAGACATCATTTATGAAGGTTCAGTGAGTGAAATTATTTCATATTCCGATATATTAAAGAATAAACAATCATTTATGAAACAAAACAAACCTGAACACTTACGTAAAAGTCGAGGAAATAACACTTAAACTTGATCGACGAATTTGCCTTCGTGGGCTATATGCAGTTAGGCGTCTCCAGGACCATCTTTTAGGCTATCAACAAGTCTGAAATATTGGAAAAGAAATTGAGCTCTGTCAAAAAGACCAAATCGGAGCTGAAAGGGTTGAAGAAAACTCCCCAGTCCAATCCTATCAAGTCCATGAGAACTGATGCAAGAGCTATTGGGATTTCACACCAGACTGTCTAGAGACCTATCAAAAAAGTGGGTAGGAAGAGCAAGGTTAATAGAAATACAAGGTTAGACCCTCAGGTAATCCGTCTTGCTAAAATTTTCAACTTGATACGATTTATGATGTCAATAAATAAAAACGTGGTAGAAGTCAAAAATCAGTCATACAATTGCTATGGTATAACCTTGTATTTCTATTAACCTTGGGAAGAGGTTACTTTTGATACCGGCAATGAAAGAAACTCATCTCTTCCGTTCAAAGACTCTTTTGATTGAGCTTTTTGAGTTCTTTTGACCTCTTTTTTTTTGACATATTGAGCCCCTAAAACACTGATGCCAAGCCTCTTGACGACACCTATTGAGTGCATGTCGAGGGAAGACCTGCAGTGTCCGTCATCCAAAAACCGAGACATTCAAAGGTACTGTCAGCCAGTACTTGGACGCCATGCCAGATGACTACTTCTGCAATGGGTGTTAGGCCTTCCACTGCCGTCCGGAAGGCATCATTGCCGCTAAGGGAGGCTTGATTAATGATAAAGAAAGCTCAGCCACACATCTATTTACAGTTTATATCCTTTTCTTTTTTTTAACCTTTATTAAGACAGCAAATAATTAATGAATTTGGAATTCTCTGAAATTTTCTGATGAAGATGCATTTAAAAAAATATAATGAAGCATTATAGTTCAAGATGTCTTAGCCTGATAAAGGCTTACAGACATAAAATATTCAAATATCTAATCGAGAGTCACATGTAAACTGGGGTGGGGACAAAGGAAGGTGGTGGAAGGGGATTGTGAGATGCTTAGCTTCTTTGTTCTGAGTGACTGAGCTGAGTAACGTCACAAATGTTGTATTCACTCAGAAATTAAAACAATAATATAACAAAAGTAAGTTGAGAATTGGTAGACTCATTTTACTCAAAAAAATCAGAACTCAAATTTTGCCCCTAGCATTGAAAAGTCATCGATCAGCACCCCAATATCCAGTGTATTTGGGTAAAACTTCTGTGACCTTCCCTTACTCTCTCTGCTGCTCTGTCTTGTCTATAATATCCATAACGAGGGAAACTCTATTTTCGGATTTTATCAATAGTCCTAAATAGAAAGGTATCGATAGTGATGCTAATCGTAAACATGTTTTAGCTAGCCCGGTTTTTTATTTCGCAATTTGAAGAGTATTTTGTTTGGTTTTCCTAAGCTATTATTAATCTTATTAATTTCTTGAAGAGTGAGCTTCATTTTCTATTACATTCAACCAAAATCATATCATTGATTAATACAATACTAAATTGAATAAATGCATGTGCTAATAAAAGACGTACTCTGAAAATTTGCTGCTGATTTATAATTGAATGTCCTTGTTGGACTCAGAATAGAGGTGAGGATCGAACTGGGAGTAATTCTTGTATATACCTTAGCATATTTCTTTCTCTTTCTTATCACAGCAACATGTATCTAATCTAATGAAACGTATTGCCAGCGAAGCTGCTCTCTTTAAAAAAATCTGCAAACTGTCAGAGTTACCAATTGATTTTCGGTTCTTTTATTTTCCCAAAATGCTATTAATTTTAATCGCTTTCTATTTATCTACTCTTTACTCTCCGAAGGACGAAAATGGGAGATGTCGTTAAAAAATAGAAAATTATAGCGAGCCCGATAACATTATGGAATAACCTTGTATTTCTATTTACCTTGATTATAATTATATTAAAATGCATACATATAATTTTGAATTTTACTCTTTCAAATCCATTTGCGCCAAAGATAAAATTAAATGTGATATTCCCATTTTCTTGATTTTTGTTCAAGACTGTTTTTATATTGATACACAACATTTGTTACCTTTTTTTTGTCATAAAATGATGATTTGCTCTACTCTGTAGATTGAACTTTAATTACGTTGACACAAATTTGATCTTGACAACCCTAAAATATAAATCCCTCGCAAGAAGTTGCATTATAGGTCAAGGAGGGAAAATTTGGCTTTCAACATTCTTAGAACCATGTTAATATTTTGTGAAGTTGTCGTTTGGTTAATTAATGAAACACCGTAATTTTGATTAATGTGGATAAAATTATAATTTAATACTAATGCAAGATTTGGTCCCCCACTGTATATACGTAGATGTATGTATATATATACTTCATTTCTCTATTTTAATTACTATAATAAGTTTTTTCTTTACACAAATTCCCTCTATCCCCATATGAAATGAGGGGGATGGAAAATTATGTTTGAAGTGGCTCTCGCGTTCACTCCACTGTAAATCAAAGTATTCCTGTATTTTTGTTCCTACCTTTTGCCGTAGCTGACGTTCATTGCTGCTGACTCAATATTTGAATCTACTACAGCCTGCCAACTGCAGTCCCTTTATTCATCTCTACATATTTCATTCTCTATGAGTCCCATTTACATTATTATAAACCTGGAAATTGACCTGCTGTATCTGAAATAGCATACATTCAGAAACGGAATTGAGTATCCTTAACAAATTACCTATTTTTGGGGGACATCAGCCTATTTATATGGTCCATGCGTTTTGGTTTTCCTAAAGTCATCCACTCAGACAACGATCCGCAATTTCAAAACTCGCCATTCAGATTGAAGCTGTCTAAATAGGGGTAACTCTCCCATTGTCTCCTCCTGATCACCCACACTCTAATGCCCCAGCTGAAAGAGTAGTCAGAATGGTCAAAATCTTTAAAACAAAACACCCCACGTTGTCGTTAGAAGAGCTGTTGTACGTCTATAGATCAGCTTCACTTACGGATTGTAAATCTCTGGTAGAGTTATTCATATCTGAATCTATTCTTACCTGCCTAAATGGCTTGTTACCTGAAATGGATAAAGGAGCTCCCAATAAATTTGTGCCATTTATGGATGTATAGCTTGATGTTTTGGTAAAGGACGTCCTAAATAAATGCCTGGTCGGTTACATCGACAATAGGGAAAAATAGTATGGATTGTGAAAGCAGGCGGATACGAAATGACTCGTCAAGTAAATCAGCTTCGCCCTAGACGGTCTCCTTGATTACAGGATCATGTTATCTATTTTTCTTTTTATTGACAGTAATTCATTATCATTACACAGCCAGAGTAATGTAAACACAAAAGAAAAAAATCATTACTATATATTATTAATAAAACATTAACAAAACAAAAAGGGAGGCGAGAAAAGAAATAAAAACCTGACCTAAAAACCATAATCAAAAACATGATTTAACAAATTAGTTAAATAGTCCTGTAATCAAAAAATCACAAAACAGATTTAAAAAAAACTAAATTGGTTAAGAGCAGCGTAATTTATATTAGTATGCAGTTTAATATTTTCAAAATTGAACCTTGCAATCATATTTTGCAATAGATTTGGATCTAATTCTGAAAGGAAGAGGGACGTCGTTAAAACCATTTTTTTTAGGTTAAGTGGGCCCTCATCCCAAAAAGATAGTGAGTCTATTAGACATTACTGCTCATATCAATTCAAGTTCCTAGAAGTCGCGAAAGACATGTACTAGCGTTTTCTTTTGGTTGTAGTCCATACAGGGCTACTGGTTCTAATATAATACAATACACTCCAAAGCCGACCTAATAACTTAGGCAGGACTGCATAGGAGTGAAATATGTAGGGGGAAAAAACTATTGTCTCTCGATGATATTATCCTTTATTGTGTATTTTAGAGTGTTGCAGAGGATGTATTGAGGGTTTCTTCTTCTCACTCTAACCTTAATTGTTTTATTATTGATTCTCAGCGTTATTCTTAGAGGAAGTTAATTTTTTTGGTTGGTACAAAGATCGTGTGGAATAATCGGGATTGGAAGGTTGATTTAATCTATGATATTCACATCATTTATTATGTTAAGACCCAGCTCCTTTCTGATCTAATTAGGAAGACCTATTTTTATCTATAAGGTTTCAACCAAAGGGCCATTCGCCCCAACATACCTCCAATACACCTTGACGATGTTTTTGGATGGCTTTAACAACTCCTATAAAGATAATTCGGCGTTTTCGTGATGGTTTCTCCACATAGAGAGCTTTCCACGGATAGTCTACAAGATGTGCACTCTTGTACTGAGAAAAAATCCAAAATTTCCCTGTGCAAAATTTAGGAGTGCCAAAAAACTCTATGCTCTCTTTTTTTAAACTTGGCCCAAAATTTGTCCAAAGGGGTGCATCGAAGAATCTGATTAATTCCTGATATTATTGTCATATTCCAACATTTTATTTTTCCTAAAACCCCATGTTTGTGCTTCTGGAGTTATATTATTGAGTGAGATATTCTCTCATCTATTCAACGTATGGTCTAGCATCTACAGTACTCTATTGAAACGATATTGCCAAGGAGCAAGGTTTTTGGAGAGCAGGATAAGTAGCGCTAATATTGTTTATTTTTCCCCTTGAATTTGTCACTATCTGTGTTTTTTCATCATTGATTACTAACCCGACTCCTTTTCATATTCTTTCAGGAGCGTATCCAGACTAACTCTTTCTTCCTCAAATTTTTCGCTACTTAGGATAATTATATAATCGTCTGCACAAAACAGGGTAGTTAATTTCCCGTATCCCAAGACCCTCTAATGCTATGTCCATTTTTCTTTGTAGGGTTCTCACTGCCAAAGAAAAGAGACTCTGACTTATGAGCTCCCCTTGCATATTCCTCTTTGCAATTATACCACTGGTTCTCCTTCGATATCAATGATTGATGTTGGGTTGGATATTTTTAATTGCGTTGGAATGTAGTTGTGGAAGTCCTATATTTTTCATCTCACTATTTAGAAAAGAGTTTTCTATATAATCGAAAGTTTTTTTGAATTGCAAGAAGAGAAAAGTAAAACCTTGGGTTCTCTACTTGGAGTATTCAACAATCGCTGGAAATACATTAATACATTTTCCGTCTGTCTGACCTTTCTAAAGCCAAACTGAGTATCTGGAAGTACTCTTTCCATTGTTGGTTTCATTTATTCCGTCAGTCATCCACTGTAAATTTTACATTATATTTTCAATAAAGTTATCAGCCTCCAGTCTTCGTTTTTTTTTTGTACATCTTTCTTTGTTTCTTATGAAAAAGAGTTATGATTCTCATTTATGCACTTTGTTCAGATATATTTTGCAAAAATATTCGTTATATCAATCAGCCAGAAATTTGGCTATTCCTAGTATCCCTTGTAGAATTTAAAAGTAAGTCCTGAAGTTCCTGGTGCTTCATTATTTTTAGATTTTTCTTAATATATGTACGGACTTCGTATTCAGTAATTTTTTTTTTTTTTTATCTTTCTTAGGTGTGATAATATTTTCTGGTACTTCTTTTATGAGCGATTTCTTCGATTGGTATAGTTTTCATAGTAATTTTGCACAGGTTCTGCAATCTTCTAGGATTGGGATCTTTTGTCTATTCTGTAGTATCTTGTTCATCTTTTTTCTGCCATTATTTTTCTCGAGGTGTTTACAAGATTTAAAATATTTGAACTGATTTTGTGACTTAAAATTCTTGCACAAACTCTTTCTCCCCACATTTTATTTTCCGTAATATCATCCAATTTCTGCAACAGACCTGCTTCATTTCCTTCTTGAAATAATGATCTAATTTGAGTTTATTTTTTCCTACTCTCATAAGCTTTTCAGCATCCTACAGATTTTAGAATTATGTAACTTTTGTAAAACCTATTTATAGCCATCTTAATATTCCATCCAGCTTCCAAGTGCTGTTCAATCAATTCTACACCTTCCTTCAAATTTCTTAGGACATCTTCTTCTTCAAAGAGTTTCTTATTTAACTTCCATCTATAGGCTTTCTTATGTAGTTTTCTTCCTCGAACTAGGTTGAAAAAAAAAAAAGTAGTCCGACAGTCCCTTCGAAGATATTCTATCCATTATTATCTTTAACCCATCAATGGATTTGATTTATAAATGTGATCAATTCTACTTTTTGTTAAGTTTTTGTGTTTTCTGAATTTGCTTTGTAGTTATTCGTTATATCTACTATATTCATTATTTTATTTGCATTTTTCCATTCACTTAGATATTTACCTAGTACTTTTGTAGCCCAATAGGGATGTTAAATTCCTACATTATTTTTCATCCGCATTAAAATATTTAGCTACAGATATATTTTCTTTATCAAGTATTAAGTTCATATCTCCCAAATTTTTTGCTAGGAACTTTGTATTACCCGACAGTATGTAAACGCGGATAATGTATATTGAGTTTCTCGTTCTGTTTTATGCTATTGTAACAAAATTACCATCCTCCGCTCTTTTTATATAATATGCATCAATTTTCAAGGTCAATATCGTCATAATCTTCAAATGATATCCATATTGAGTTGTAACTGCACATGAGTACCATATTCTATACTTCTCACAAACAAAATTTTATTCTCAATTAGTTCTTATTCTAGTACCTGCTAGACACACTACATCGGGATATTTTAATAAATTAAAATATTTAAGCAATCTCCCTTTCTTTTTTTGGGAAGATAGCCCCCCGTTTATGTTCATCTGTATTAATCTGATAGGCATCAAATATTATTTATTTTTTTATTTCCCCGTCTTTCCTCTCTATGATTGATGAATTTCGTTGTTTTCGCTTCTTCTCTCCCTCATTTGCCTGAAACCATTACTTATCATATGTATTATTATGCATAGCAGATCTAGACGCGATCTATGACCCGGTTCTACTTTGTCTTAATGTATTTTATGTGTATATTGTTTTTGAGAGTGACTGTGTATGATGATTTCTTTTAATATAGTCTTTGACTCAACTTTATTTCTTCTAACCTTAACCTTTTACTGCTGCGTAGGGTGTTCTCTAAATATGGAAGGTAGTTAAATACTACAGAGATTAATAGACCCATCTCCCTGGAACTTGGTGTGGCTTCTTCCAAGTGATGATAATAACTAAACATAACCTCTATTCGTGCCAGGAGTTGCGTCTCTCTGGCTTAACTCAAAATTCAGAACAATAATGGTTAGACCTGTATCTGTCTCTGTTTCTGAAAAAAACGCGGAAAAAAACCAGCCAATACTATGCTTTTTTATGAAGGTACATACAGTGCGGGCGACAAAAAGTTTTGGAACATAATTTTAATTTCACTTTATGAAACTTTAAAATTTGGGGAAAATATATGTCCCATCAAATAGACAATGGACTGATTGCATTGATTACAGGGAGTCATTGACAAAATTTGCTATCACACCTAAAGATCAAACGACCTATTTATGTCATTACCCACCTCCACCGCTTCCCTGAGCATAACTAGGGAATTTATTTCAAAAACGGAGACATAGACAGGCCTTAGACATAAAGTAAAAGATATTGAAAATTCTAAGTTACATATGTAGAGCGATGTTTCATTCTGATCAGACCAGATTCCTTGGCTCTGGTAGGCAAGTTTGTTTTTTCGCTAATAAGTTGGGTTTTTTTTTTGCATAAAACAAGATCGATTCCCCGTGTCTCAATTTTTTTTTAATGTATGGGTTGTAGGTCCAAAATACACAAAAATAATTAAAAATCCACAAAAAAACAATTGTTTGTACTAATTGAAAAAGGGAGAGGGTATATATAATACGAATTAAAAAAGGCAATTAGGAAGAGAATTTCTGTTATTATGTTTGTTATCTATCGACAAGTTTGACTAAATTCGAGAGTTTTTAAATAGTTAGAAATAAAATATATCCTACGGGTACATCCTTGTTCAACAATATTTTTATATTATAGTAGATGCAGGGAACTCCTCAGGATTATATATTGAAGAGTTGCGTATTTGTATACGCGTATTTAGTTGCGTGACGTTCTATACTTTGCCATTCTTATTCGTAATCTTTAATCATGTGTATTTAATAAGTAAAAAAAAGTAAGAAGTGAAGGATTATTTCAATGGGCTAAAACATCATTAAATAAATTATTAACGTATCATGTATAATATATATTATATATGTTAGAAAAATTATTTTTTTTAAATGTTATAAATTCCACAGTTTTAAAGATAATTACACACCCGGGCAACATAACATAGGTACACAACGGGGTATTTGTGCTACTACAGCAGATGCTATTACCTAGTTTACATTAAAATTTGGTTCAGTTGTATTATTTTTATTTTTTTATATTTCAAAATTTTTCAAATACGAAAATGTTCTTTTTTCACATAACTTGCATGATGTCTCTCGTACGATAGGGCGGGACATCTATTGATGAGATGGTCTACACTTTGCAGTTCTTCCATACATACATTGCACATTAGGCCTATGTCTTTCCACTTGCTTAGCTGGGCTAAGAAAGGGCAATGCCTAGGGTAGGCCTGTACAAAGAGTATCAATTTTTCTCTTCCGAGTTTGATACGCTTCGAATTCGGCATATTAAGCATAGTATGAATATGTTTTATACTTTGATCTTTTTTACATCGGTCACACCAATATTGATAGAAGAATCCATGCAATACTTTCTTTATGTAGCTTGGAGGCGTCCAAATAGTAAACCGGTTTTGGCTCTCTCTACATCTCTTCGAATGATGGCCTGCCAATTCCTTTCCGCTAATATCAGAGTAGCCTTTACACCATTCTAGATGTATATTTTTCTCACTCATTCCTTTAATGATGGTTTCTTTACATTTTAAAACTTCTTTACTAGTGGTAAGTGGATTAAAGATTGCAAATTACTGATTGGGAGTCAGATCTGATTATTACACTGTTGATTGTATTTTCGTACTTGAGAAGAGCTTCTACACCTTGTGTTATTGTTAAAATCTCTGCTTGAAACGCAGATGTCTCTTTATTCAATGAAGCCATTGAATGACAAATTAATAGATCCCCTTTGGTGAAGGACCATCCAGTTTCCGTCTTCGTCTTTATACTCGTCCATAAAGATGATTGCGTTATGACTATTCAACTTCTCTTTGTGAAATCCGATAAAGTCCTTTAAGCATAAACTATGAATGAGTTATTGGTCTGAAGGATAGGCCAGGCTGTAATCTCCTTTACCTGGTTTTGGTAGAAAACTTAATTTAATTTATCTCCAGGATTTTGTTGTTATAACGAGTGATGAGGATAACTATACAAGAAGTGTATTTTAAAATCATTTACTTGCATGGATGTTCCAGAAGACATACTGAGTCTACATTGTGGGAAATGAGTTTCTGTGATATTTTTAGTGATTTGGCAGGTGATTGCGCGTAGACTTGATCAGTTTTAAGTAGACCAATAGAGTTGTACGTCGTTTTATGAAATCTTATAAGATAGACAATGTCTTTTGGACCTTTTGCTTTGCTGCAGAAACTCCTCCTTCATTATCTCTTATAAGTGCTGACGATAAGTATCCCTTGCCATAAGGTATTCATCATTGTGGGAACTACGATGATGCCTTGGTTCGAGTAGGCTCAGCTTATACATTATGCTGGAAAGATGTTTGGTTCAACAGGGAATTGATTTTGCTCTGATAGTTTTTCTTTTTGGGCACCCAACATCTATTGCCATGCTGATAGCCTTTTAAGCGATTTGGCGCACTCATCAATAACATTTGGGGTTGAACCTATAACCGGTAAGGGTGCTGATTCTGTGTGGGATCTGAAAATTTGGCACTTACCTTTTCTAAAATTTCTTGATTGCTCTGTGATTGGCATATATTTGCCAAATCCAAAAACTATATACATATGGTCGGACATTAATGGTCTAAGATCTACATACCACCCTGTTATCTCGTACTTATTGAATGTATGTTGATTCACACTTGTGATGTCGATGGTTGAACTGGCTCGTTGGGCGATGAAAGTAGGGTCGTTCACCTAGTTTATAAAAGTCCGATTGTTTTCTAACTGACTGACTTACTGACAGATTGTTTTCATCAAAGATGCATTCGAGAGACTCTCCTCTTAGGTCAGTTTCTCTACTATCCCACACTTGATTGTGGGCATTTGAGTCAATAGCTAATAGAAGTCGATTTTGTTCTTTTTCACAATGCTTAATATGACGTAACAATGCTTCATTATGAATAAGTAATGATTGGTCAAGGTAAGAAATAGAGATATACATTACTAGTCCATATATATTCATGCATATCGTGCAGAGGTCTCTGTCTGGAAATTCTGGGACTGACGATTATTGCAAATGGTGAGCAGATAGTATATTATCCCTTTGATTTTACTGAGGTGAGTCGTGGATTGTAAATCCTCTAAGAACGATACTTTTCATAATGCCATTATTGAGATATGGGTCAGTTATTAGGGATAATTATGATGTTCGCAATTGGAGCTCCGTGTTTGCTCCTTTAGAGTATTGAGTGTTAATATATGAGCCGCTAATCATCACTATTTTTCGGGTGGGTTTTGTAGCTTTTTCGGACTCTTCCTAGTTGGGTTATTAACTTCCGTATTTGGGTCCTGATCGAATTTTTCGGACTTGGCTGGGCTGTTGCGTGTTCTCTTGGCCCGTCATCTTTATTGAGAGCTTCAGTCCATCCACAATTGGAATCAGTGGCACCATCAACATCCATCGATTTTTTTCCACCACTATCAATCTCAGTTTGTTTCAGTATTATCTTTTCTGTTAGTGGTAATATAATCTTTTATGCTCATGTCACAAGTTGTTTTTAATTTATTATCATCTCCTTGATTTGGTTTTGTGGCGTCCCCCTCTACTTCTTCTTCCTCTTGTTGGATAATTTGTGCTTTCCTTGAATCTTAGGAACGAACGTTTCCTGTTGAGGCTATTCTGTTAATGAAGTCTATCAATTGCAGGGCTTTCTACATTCTTTATTGTCCTCAGCAGGCATTTGAGGAATATAAGTCCTCTTTGAAGGAGGGATTTCATTAGTTAGGCCCTCTCTCCCTCGTTTGATAATACTAGGAGCTTCCTTTGAGTCCTACTTTTTTATATCATGAACCCATCATACCCTTTTTGATTTCTTCTCCAGAACATATTGGGATCTCACCCTCTTCACCACCTGTTGTAGGCGATGGTTTCAAATTCCATACCCATTGTTGGGTCGATGTTAGGATCATCCTCCATATTTATACATGAAATAATATATGTAGTTACATATTATATCTATGTAGAGAGAGGATGAACGATATTCAAAAAGTTCCGTTAAATATATATATTTATTTTATTACAATTACTAGAAGACAAAAACACAGCTGAAACTTCTTAGTTCTTGAATCCCTTGATAACTTTCCAACGAAGAAAAGAATAGACCCAGACAGTCAAAAGTCAGCCAAAGTTACTATTTAATTGAAAGAATAGGTAGAGAAACACTTATGCCCTCTTGACTTAAATTTAATCTCACAGATGCCAGAGATGACGTGTACCTTATTACACAGAGGTTTCGTGAATCTATAATTCCCGTTATAAGATAAAAAAAATAAAACATTTACGGAAAAAGAAAATAGTTAATAATAAATATAAGAAGAAAATTTCTACTATTTAATGTGATTGATAATTACAATATAACATAAAATCACACTAAAAAAGCACAATTAAATAATAAGATTATAATAAAAATGGGGTGTAACAAGTCTCCTCTGTAGCGTTGGAATCAGAATAAATGATGTGAACTGAATATTGAAACTAATGATATATTACAGTCATAATAATTAAATGAACAACATGCTAGAATGAAACATTATATCAAATAAAATTAAAATCCCTTGCTTTATAATATAAATTTATCTCAACATGCACTTACATACAATGTTTATTTTTGAGTCAACAATTTCAATGTTGGTATTCTTTATAACTTTAAGCATTAGGCAATCCAGGTTTTATGTTGATTTGATAAACAAAAGAAGACATCAATTGTTTAAAAATATGATGGTTAGATAATTTTACATTTTAAAGCTATAATCTGTGTAACTTGTCTACTTTGTAATAAGTATTCTCACTCTCCCCTATATCAGATTTATTTATTGTACAGATCTGGTACCACTTCTGTACAGAAAATACGCGTTTGAATATCCAAAAGGAAGGACGATGAGAATATATTCATTCCAAATTACGGCAGGTTACCACATCTATTGTTCGTGTGTCTTGTATAATGTATATACAGGGTGAGCAAGCTCTCTATGACGTCACTTTAACACGCTCTCTTAGAAAAACGCTGGCACTTAAGCAGCTATTTTTTTTTGTTATATGGCTTGTTCAAACCTGGACTAGTTTAAAAAATAGAATCGATTGACGAATTCGTTGCTCTAAAAGTTAGGAACAGGGACGGAGATCTCCTTCGAATTTGTGCAGGGAGCGAAAGCATTAAACATATACATAAGAACATAACATAACAGGTTCTGCCCCCAGGATATGTCCATCGTCATGTAGACGAAGTTCACAGTCTGCGTCATGGTGCTTAGGGGGGTTAGCTCTGCAGGCCAAGTCATACCTTCTCATGTGTTCCCCTAGGCCTCAGGTTCACTTGACGTACTAGAGACCAATGTGAATCCCTGTATGTACATGGTTGCAAATGATGGTCTTCAATGTAGCAGTAGGACTTGACTCCCTCCCACAACTCCAAAAAAGTCTAAAATGGCTCCAAGAAAATTTTCATAACTTCGTCTCAAAATACTTTTGGGATCTAAACTGACATGATCTGATGGATTTTGTTTGTGGTGTTGCTCGAAGGACATAGCAACCCAATCCCCTGCAGCACCAAAAACGAAATTATAAGTTGGAACAGAAGGGTTTCTAGGATTTGCCCAGGTTACTCAAGCTTTCGGCCTCTTATAGAAAATGTAATTGAGGCTGGAGGTTATTTCATAAAATAAAATAAATTAAAATTCATCAAATATTTAGGATCTGGTTTTATTTCTTGAATCTGATAATTGGTTTTAGAGAAAATTGCGTTGGAGTCAAAAATCCTATTTGCATAACAGATAGCTTACATACCCTGTATATAGATTAAAATAAGTCTCGTTTTGAGTAACTCTTCTTCCGATATCCTATACAATAATATAGGTATATATCTACGTCTACACGCACTATAGATGTGCCTATAAAGGAAATGAATAATAATAATTTCATCTTGATCTTTACTCTATGCAAGTATATAAGTATATTTTATGAGATGATATAAATTAGTTGCACTCACCCATTCAATGCAAAATAATTACAACAATTAATCATCTCCAAAGGGTCATTGTATGTTGTAAGAGTGCAGATGGGCTAGGAGTCCATTAAAATTGCATGTCATGTATGTGTATGTGTGTGTATGTGGCACGTGAGTTTGTAGTCTGAGGACCACTGTATGAAAAGATGTAGGATATTTATCGATTTACTATGATTGGGTTTTATTTTTCTGAAATGTTTAAAACGAAACGAAAAGCAACTTAAATGGGGATAGATGAACGATTCAATTAATGCAATGTGAAAGATTTAGTGAACTAAACGAATTAGAAAAAGGAAATTTACTTTTCAATTTTAGATCTCTAACAATTGTATCAAATTTTAAAAACTATATAAAGGTTGCGGGAAAATTTTGAACAATATACTGCATGTCTTCGTAGATTGCAGGGCTGTCAAAATTCTGCAAAGATTTATCGCCATCAACATTAACAACCTAAGAATTAAATTATAGCTTCTATACTCTTCGGATTATTTCAAAGGAAGAAACAGTCTCCTCAGAAGTCAAAGGCAGTGATTTTGTTTTATTAAACTCTAAGTCATTAATTGGCACTTATGGAAAGCTTATATCTTATGAGCTAATATACCCATACCAACATGGAGCAATATTTATGGCATCTTCTATTGGATATACTACCCTTTTCTCGAAAATCCCCAATGCTGATGACAAGTCCTGTATCTCGGTGGCAAAAGAAGTGAAATTATATCCCATCTGTATCACTCCCACAAAAGAAGCTAATAAAGTCAAATCTCAAATGTTTTAGAATTTCTTACCTGGACTCTTGATTGCTTGTATTTATTTTGGTTCCAATTATTTTGATATAGTAACTTTTCAAGATGTGTTTTATTAAGGATGGTTTTTTTTTTAATATTATTGATGCACTTCGTTTTTTTTATATCATTTTAAATCAATAACACTGAATTTCCCCACTAGTATACATTACTTTTTTTGTAGTTATATTTCTTTTGACCTTTACGAAAGTTATTTTAGGAAGAAATAACATAAAACTATAATATTTATTATTGTATATTTATTGACGTAATTGTTTTGTACAAATAAAGGAACGGCGAATATAAAAATAAAGAACAATTAATGTGAATGAAATGTTAAATAGTGTACCAACTACTTTTAGATGAGATGATTTTTTTTTCTTTTCCAATTTGAAATAAAAGTAGAAAGATACTATAAAATTAATTCTTATCACTCGTAAAAATCACTGTTTTACTCAAATTATAAATTGTTAAACATGGAGTATCCCATTTATAAAAAAAATAAGAGAGGAGTAGAAAGATGTAAAGGACTTATAAGTAATAACCAACTAATTTGTGCTCCTTTTCCCCTTTTGAAAGAGAGAGAGAGAGTTAGGTAATCAAGATTATTAGTAATGAAAATAATGTGTATAATCGTCATGTAAAAAAAACCCCGAAAATCAACATGGTAACTCTGACTATTTGGAGAATGTCTGGAGAAGATCATCTACAATCATCTGTGACAAAAAAGGATGGGAAGAAGGAAATAAATTAGAACATCAGCAAGAATTACTCAGATGCCGATCCCCAATTTTACTCTGAGTCCAACAAATAGTTACAATTATAACTCCGCCACAAATTATCAGGGGTAAGCTCCATCTTTTATAAGGACACCTGAATGTTTAATGAGGGTTTGAATATAATTAAATCTCAGCAAGAAAAGCTGTTCACCACTTGAAAATTAAATAATAATAAAGACAACTGCGAATGAAAAAAAAGAGTCTATAGATTACCCATTCCAAAAAAACGGGTCCACTAAAAAAATCACAGAATTTACATCACTCACGATGTGCCTTGCTCTCACCTTCTCCTTGTGCTCTTCAACAAATCTAATCTCAACTAATGAGTGTGCTCTTTTTTTTTCTTTGCATTATTTAATAAGTCGTGGGTGTGTGAACATCAATTCTTTTGAAAGAAGAATTCAAGCCTATCTTTGGTATAAACTGTTTAAAAAAGCATGATTAAATAAATATGTATGAATTATAGTAAAATTATAGTTTTTTCCCTGTACTAATACTTTTTTTAAAGTAGACGGTTTTCCTCTTTAGAGCAGTTCTTCATTTTTTTTCTTCGTTAGTGTTAACAAGGGTCATATTTTTGTAACACGATATGTATTGCTTTCTTCTCCTTGCACTCTTACACAAATCCCATCTCCACTGATGAACAATCATAAATAACGAAAATTGATATATAATTCTCAAATTATTTAATTCATTATTTTCTTTTAATGTTGTTTCCCATGTATTTTTCAAAGAAATATTTACAATGTAACATTCTGTTTGATATTTTTCTTTGATTAATAGTAAAATCTGTTTTTTATCAAAGGGTTTTCCACTTATTACATTGCCGAAAATGATTCTTCTCCTCTGTACTACAATTTATCAAGAGTACAAAAATAATTTCCTATGCTATAAGTTTTGCTTTTTTACGTAAATTGAGACCAAATAATCATTTTTCTTTTATATGTTATTTATTAAATCTTTCACTTCTATTTGCTGAATAGTCGGTGAAGCAAATAAAGATTAATTTTTTTCTAAATTTATATCAATGATACATTTTCTTACAAATGCCTTTATAAATATTGCTCACAAATAATAACAACTACAGGGTGCACAAGCTATCTATGGCACTAAAAAATATTTTATTTTCCAAACACAATTTTCTCTTGAACCAATTATCCAACTAATTAAAATAAAAACAAATTTGGTAAGCTTGATTGATTCTAATTTATTTTATTCAAATAAATTGTCTACAGCATCAACTACAGGCTTTATATGACCCCGAAAGCGTGGGCAGGCCGTCACCACTTCGCCCCTTAGCAAATCCTGGAATTTCTTCTTGATGTGACATATAAGTTAGTCTTTGGTCTAGCAGGAGGATTGTTTGGTTGGTCGTTGGATTGCATCCTACACAAAAAAAAAATCATTGGATGCAGATCCAAGGGAGCCCAAAGGCCTGGCGGGAAAAATTCGTCAAAATTGTCTTGGAGCCATTTAAGACTTTATTTTTCGAGGTGTGGTAGGGAGCCGAGTCCTGTTGCCACATTTAAGATTGGTTTCTAGTATGTCCAGTGAGCCTAAAACCTTGGGGAAGACATGAAGAGGGTATTACGTGACTCGCAGAGCTACACCCCCCCCCATGCACGATGACGTGAGGTGTGATTTTTGTCTACATGACGATGGGCACATCCTTTGGGGTAGAAGGTAACCACCTGTAATGTTATGTTGTTATGTATATTTTTTATGTTATAGTTCCCTGCACAGATTCGACGGAGAGCTTTTTACAAATTTTTGAAAAGACGAATTTGTCAATAGATTCTATTTTTTCAAACTGATGCAAGTTTGAACAGCCTATCTATAAAAAAACTTTTGCTTAAGTGCCAGCATTTGCTCAAGAGAGCGTGTCGAAGTTGCGTCATAGATAGCTTGCACACTATGTATATACAACATTTATAATGGTGCCGAGAAGCCACTCATCTCTATGACACAGTTTCATGTGAGATTTCTCAGTATTTAAAGGATTTGTTAAGTTTTTTCATGGCTTTTAACTATTTATCTTTCTTTGAAATTCGAAACGAGCTTATATAAAATTAATATATTGTTGTTGTTTTTTTTTCTTCATAACATGACTTGTTTACATTCTGGGAAAATATAACGATTCATCATTCCTTTAAAAATTAAAATCTAAAGTTTTATAAGTGAAAACGCTCTTAATAAATATTTTTCCTTATATATATTCAATAAGATGGAATGGATAAAATGATTGGCCAAAACAATATCCCTCAAGGAAAAAAGAAATGAAATCCCAATTGAGAAGATTAACTTGTTAATACAGCCATTCTCTTCTCTTTCCTAGTTTGTATCTTTTCTACTAAACTCCTCTTTGGTAATGGCTGAAATTTAGATCAAGTTTACGTGCATCCCAACTTGGTCTCTCTATTGCGGTATGTTACAAAAGAGGGAACACTCAAATCTTTTTTCTTCTCCTCATATTAAGTTGATAGAAAAAATGGTCGATAAGCAGTTTCGTGACACATAAAACGCCATAAATATGTACATCTCCTAAAAAATTAGTTTCATGACTTTTTCTTAAAGACATTAGCAAAATTTACCCGAATAATGTTCTAGAGGATTTAAACTAGATTGGCATTACAAAAATTCAATACAAACTTGCAATATACAGTTTCATATAGTAACTTAAAATGACTTTCGAATTGGCTTCGACGGTTTGGGCCAAAAATGACCCTTCTAATTAATATATATATATATTTTTTTAAACAGTTTTTAGTCAGAATTAGTTTTTATGAGATGAAGCAGTTTGCAATAGAAAAGGTAATTAACTGCAGATTTGCGTGGCAGTTTAGAGCAAATAATCACGCCTTTTGGGTTAACGATTTTTTTTTGAAGCATATAAGGAAGCTTGTACATCAATCTATTTAATTGTGAAAAAAATATAATGATATGATATGAAGAAGTTTGTGGTCACGAATAAATAATAGGACTATTTTTTTATCTTCAAATTGGTTTTGACGTTTTGGACCAAAATTTAACAAAGAGTGTATAAAAATTGATGGACGGAATCAGTTTTTATGAGATGAAGGTTTTTGTAGCTGCTATTAAATTATGAGAGGAATGTCATGTTTGTGTTATGCTCATTCCTTTCCAATCACATCTAGGAAAGTGTATGTTTTCATTTTTCAAAAAATTTAAAAAGAAATTTGGGTTAGAAATTTATCAAATATTTCCACAGACTTTTTGTTTTCTACGATCCCTGTAAAGATTGTCGAGAGTTTTTTGACAATATTTTGCATACTTTTGTCAAATGTCCTTCGGTTTCCTTTTATACTGAAATTTGTTTCTCTTATTATGTGTGAAGTGGGGGGGAGGGGGGGGGAGGATGTTAGTAATTTTAAGAAATTTTTTTTGTTCTGCTTTCCTACAAAGCAAAGAAGAAAAATCTCTGAAAATTGGGCAATATATTTCACTCTTTGGAGCACCCATGCTCTTATTGCCAATAAATTCGAATGTGGAGAACCAATTTATAGTGAAAACTTAAGAAGAATAGTTTTGCCCCTGCAGCAAGATATTTTGCTTTTCCTTTGAAAATACCATAGATGCGTGGTATTTCCGGGGAGCATCTATTCACATTGTGAAATATAAATTGTAAGATTCAACTATATATATGATTAGTTTAAAAACAATAGTTCGGATGTATGAACGCATTCATTGAGGAAGACTAATGGACTGATTATGATTTTTTTTTTTTTTTGGTGTAAGGCTTGGAAGTATCATTTTAAGGTAAAATGCTGATTTATGGTAATATAACGTAATTATATATACATTATTTTATGGTTTGTATATATATAATATCTATGATATGAATAAAAATAAATAAATAAATAATTGTTGACAATAGAAATTTTGTTCTTGGCTCAATTATTCTGAGTTGAATTGATTTAGATGCGTCAAATTTTTACACAACAAGCCTATACTTGTCTTCTATTGTTTGAATCTTTTTATGGGCTACACTTTTGAATAAAAGGTATTTAATGATAGCTCTATACTCGATGTTATCCATTCTCACAAAAACAATCATACCAACTCCCTAAAACGACTATTATATGCGTTCAAAAGGGCAGATACTTTAGTGAGTATTTGTCAACAAATGCTAGATATATGTGACTAGCTTTTATTTACGAGTGCTTTCATCTACACGTTTTTAGACTTCCCTCGTTTATTGGCAGTGTTTGTCCTATAATTTTTTGTTTTCTAACCTGTTCTAAAGGCATTGTGCTCTTGTCCAAGGATTTAAATCAGACTCTACGTACTATAAACTCAAAAAATGTATTATATAGGATTTGGATTAGTAAATTAAATTATATCTATCAAATACCTACGTTTAGAATTCATGTCATTTCATACTCTGTCATTGATACTTATTTTGATAAAATTATCAATTCAATGAATATTATAATGATTATCTATTCTCCAAATAATAATTAACAGGTGGCCCCATGAAAAATAAAAATTGTTAGCTACCAGAAAGCCGAGAACCAAAGCCTCAAGTAAATCACAATTATTTTTTTTAAATGTACATATTAAGTTATTATTCTAAATTCAGCCATTCAAATAATATAGGATTAATTTTATAACGCTAATAATATCATTATCATCTACGTTGCTACTATTCCTGAGATAACATCTTGTTACATTTTTTTCCAAAAAAAACTCGTTAAAATAATTGGTTAAGACCTTAGAAAACTAATTTGATAGTGGGAAATACTACTCCGTATTGTTACCCTTCTCTCTGTATATATGTAATTAGGGTGGTTTGTTTGTCTACTTTTTTCAAATTTCGGTTATAGGTAGTGCGCTAAAGTTGAGATACAGTATGAAAATAAGTTACGCAAATTGGATTTTCCTACAAGGTTACCTTTAGATCACACATCTCGATCAAATTATGATAAAAGACAAAACTCTTTACTTAGTCAATACGATGGGGGCCTGTTAAGTTTTTGATCTCAACGTCAAGATAGTAGTACCTAACCTAATGCCTACATTAGGATAATTAAACTCCGTTAGTTATCAAAGGTAATGGACATTTTTTAATTTACAAGATTCATTCTTTTTATTGCTAAAAAATAAAAGATACATAAATAAATAGCAACGGATAAATTCATGTTTTAGTATGAGTATTAACAGTTGCAACTGCTACAGCCGAAGATGTATCCATCAATTTTTTTAACTCCTCCTCCCAAAGTCTTTCCTTCTCTGCCAGATGAAGCTGATATCTCTCCCATTCCCTGTTATAAGTCGGAAATTCCCGAAAGTCATTCCATGTCATAGAGTCATGCGAGTGGAAAGAGGAAGTCATGCGATTTGTAGAGGAGGCGGAGAGGAGAAGTTTGGACTTTTCTCTTTGGAGGCGCTTCTTTTTCTTATGTAGAGGCTTAGACTCAATAATCATTTCTTCAAGTTCATAGGTGGGGTCACAGTTAAGTCCAGTTTTATCAGGAACGAAGGAATTTGGAGTAGTTTTTGAGGAGTCTATCTGGATGGAGTGAAGATAGGAAGAACGAAGGAGAGTCGTGTAGTTGGAAGTCCGTTTCGTTGGTGACAAGGAAAGAAGATTGGAAATACATTTGATAAAGCTGTGTGACCAGGAAGAGGGGTATTTGATCCGGTCTTCTAAAAAAGAAGAAAAAAAATACAAAACAACAATAAATTTACATTGATACTAAAAAAGTCTACAAATGTCTGCATTTGGAAGTCAAAATCAGGGGTGCCTGCAGGATTATACATATATTTTTTGGGGGAGGCTTGGTTTTTGTATGTTACTCTTAAATTTTTTTGAAAAAAAAAACAAAAAAAAAACAAACAGTTGCGTCCAAAGTATATATAAAATATTACAGTTTTTGGAAAAAAAATGTAGAAAATTAAATTTTTTAAACAAAATAAATAAATCCAAAGCTAATAACAAAAATTCTGAAATCATATTTCAACACTAAATTTTCAAAAACAAATTAAAAGTTATAAATTATGCAGAAATTTCTTTCAAAAATCGATAATTATTCACAAAAAGACTAATTTAAAAAAAAAAAAATTTCAAATATTAAATTTTTTGGCAAAAAAAACCTATAGCTGATACCTAAAAAAAATTTAAATTAAATTATAAGACATTTAATTTTTTATTTTGTGGAGGAAATCTTCAAAAATCCATAGTTATTAACAGAAACTTAATGTTTTTGGAACTCTTTTTCCAAAAATTAATTTTTTTGGTAGTTTGGATATTTGGCGGAGGAGCGGACATTCCTGAACTTACCATTAATTAAGCTGATGATTGCAGAGAGAGATGTACGGGAATGTATTTCAACAGGTCGATGCCCAGCAATGATCTCGAATATGGTCACGCCCAAGCTCCACCAATCCACTGCGAAGGAATAACCTTTGGAAGGATTAACGCCTGCGTTAAATACTTCAGGTGCCATATAGGGTTTGGTCCCAGAAAGTCCGTTCGTTGTTCCATCTGTTTGTAAATTATATTAATGTGGATATATATATATCGTGTGTTTTGTACAAGTTGCAATAGAAGAGTTAGATTAATAGTTTTTGAGAAATGTTGACAGGGTATTTGTGATAAAGATAATACAATTCCTTGATGTTCAATATATTAATTACGTAATGGGGCTTGAACAAACTAAAAAAATATTATCCGCATAGAGTTGTGAGAGTATGGAGTTTTTTTAAGAAACATAATAAATTAAAAATATTATTGTACTTTTTTTGCTTTCTAAATAAAATTTACCAATAAATTGTAGAATGTATATATGTAATAGAGTTTGTGAGTCTTTCTTTTATGTTTGCCTACACTGTTGGACATAGGAGGCTGAAATTTGCAGAGGGGTGATCATTTTAATTATATTTTAAAATATAAAACCAGAGGTAAAAATGTAAGTCATACCTTCCGTAGATGATTCCTGCAAAAATATATATCATTTTGCTACATTGTCGTTCTTTTTTCTTGATGATATATCAAATAAATTATGCGTGTGCTTTAAATTGAACAAAGAGTGTATAAATATTTAGTAAAAAAAACTAATGTTTTTGACACTACAAGTTCAAATACTGGCAAGAATAATGGAACTTATGTTCTACTTGAAAAATTACTAGGCAAAAAAACTTTTACCAATTGCTTGAAGACACCAAGCAATGGAATTAGTTATTGTAACTGTTTTCCAAGAGTGTACGGTTCCCATATCGTCACCATATATTCCTTTGTTCAAAAGATTTAAAGAAAATTGGTCATCAATCAACAATCTAACTATAAACCAGAAAATGCAGACAAAGATGTGACCAACTTTTTTTTTTTGAAAAGACTGAGATAGTACAAATTTGAATTTGCAAAAGATAATCCTTAAAAAAATATTCAAGAGACAAAAAAAAGAACTATTAAAGCTATTAAACTCTTTTCTTGGTGATGTTCCTGAGCGTGGAGCGTTCAGGTCGCCTTGTGCAATTCGTCATGTCAGTTGGCTTTCAAAAGTGATATATTGTCTCAAGATTGACATAGTTAGTTATTAACTCAAACTGACTCCATGGGAAAAATGAGAATTGCGTGATTTTTTTTTTTTTCATTGTAAGTCATTATGTCAATGGATCTAAGCCCTCAAATCCTCCTTTGAACATATCTCAGTCTAATGAAGTTGTTAATCGAATATTTTTCAATTAATATAAATATTTTCAAATCCATCACTTGTAATTTTCCCAAACATTTTTAGAATTTTCGGAGGAACTCGTTGTACTCGCTTTCTTCAATGATTGAGTAAGTTTAAATAAAAAAACAAAAATGTTTAGTTCTCTCAAAGTATTTCAAAGGAGGCTAAAAAACTTAATCAATGATTTTATGTTTAAAAATTATGAATAGTTTATCACCAAGGAGTCAAAAAAAAAAAAAAAAATCTGGAAATTTTGGAACTGCCGGATAGTTTTTTATAAGTTTATCCAGCACTTTCGAATAGTAGGGAAGACTACATGGAGGCAACACAACAAGTTGCTTCGCAGTACATATACAAAAATTAAAAAAAGTCACAACTTCAATGGGATCTACAAGTTGTAAAAACCATTGAAGGATCTTCCCCACAATCAATAAGAAAATACTTAGCAAAAGTCATAAGCATTTGTCTAAAACTTACTATAAGAAATTATATAAATTGATGATATCCTAATATAATATAAATATACTGCTTCAAAAATAAATAATTTGAACTGAATAAATTTTGTATGTAAATATTAATATAAATATACTGCTTCAAAAATAAATAATTTGAACTGAATAAATTTTGTATGTAAATATTAATAAAAAAAGATCTTCTTCAATAATTTGATTGATATTTCATCAAGAAAACAGAACAAAAATGTATTTAAATGATATTTTTTATAGGTAATATTTTTGACTGGGGTGATCTACATTTTTATGTCTTTTATGTCATATTTATCAACTCAACAGTTTGGTTGCAATATGCTAAATAAATTTTAAAAGGGTCATGAGGTAAATTTCCATCAGCTTTAATTTATGCTATTTTGAACATATAAATACTATTTTTTTAAATAATTATAATATTTACTTCATTATATTGTTCGTAAGCTCATTTTTTTGATGTTACAAAAAAACATTAGTTTGAAGTATATGGGCAGTATTCAAGAAAACATTGAGTTTTTTTCTTTAGAGATGTACATTTTCAAAACTTTAAGGCCGTTGAGCTATCCAAAATATCTTTCAAAACTGTGGAAACTTTTCTTAAATGTTTTTTGTACAATTAGGAACCATTTAAGTTCTTAATTATTTAGTATGAATTGGCCTTGTAAATTTTAGAGGTTTAAAAAATTGCCAATTTTAGTAGGAAGATAAATTTTCTATATTTTTTTAAATATATTGAACACCAAAATTTGTCCATTCATATTTAAATGGATAAATAATTGACCTGTTAGAGTCCTATGTGTATTTTCAGCTAAAAAAGAAGGAGTACTAAGTACCAAAGCATACCTGGTCCAGAAAGTTGAATAGCAATATTGAAATCTGTCAAATGGGCATGGCCCATTTCGTCTAAAAGAATATTTTCCGGCTTCACGTCCCGATGTACAATATTTTTCGTTCTGAGGTAATCTAAAGCAGAAGCAATCTCAATCAAGAGGGGTGCAACAGAGTCCTCATGGAACTTGGAATACCCATTACACAAGTGATATCTGAAAAAAGAAAAAAATAATAATGTCTGGAAAAACAAAAGAATAAGAGAGGGCTGACCTTAAATCCCCACCTAAAAGCGGTTCCAAAATGATAAAAAGATCCTCCGAGTCTTGAAATGTAAACCAAAGGCTCACTATAAAGGGATGATCCAAGTTTTGGAGAAGCTCCACCTCTGCAACAACGTTTTTGACGGCTTCGTTCCGGATACATGCCTCTTTATTCACATATTTCATTGCAAAAAGTTGATCATTGTCCCTCCTCTCCACGAGACACACCTTCCCAAAGGATCCGCGACCAATGGCACGAAGTATCTCAAAGTCATCAAATTTGACAATTTCTTGAGGGGTTGAGGATTTGGTCTTTTTGGAGCTCTTATTTCCCATGATGTTTTTGTCGTTATCCGGGATTAAGCACTAAAAGCATAAATGGAAAATAATATATAATTGAGAGATTAATCATTTATATGTATTACAAAATAGAATCTAAAGCCTTATAGTCCATTTTTATTTGGTTCTAACCTTGAATCATTCATTTTTGTGGTGCGTCAACACAAAAGCCTACAATGATTTTTCTCAAAATTTGTATCTTTCCGACTATTATTGTTCATTTCTATTTTCAAATTATTCAAATTACCTATTGGGCTTACTGCAATTAGTACTTAAGAGATCCCAAATTGGTCGTCACATTAAGAAAATGAAAAATTGATTGATTTTATGGCTGTAAGGGCTCATATTGGGCCCAATATAAGTCTCGTTAATCAAATGAAAGTTATAAACTTTTTATAACCTAAAGTTCTTGGTTATCTTAACATATCCTGCAAATTACTACCTATGGGAGTCAAAATTGAGCGTCACATTAAAAGAATGATAAATGGAGGGATTTTGAGGGCTATATTTGGGGGGCAATATAAGTTTCTGAAATCAAATAAAGGTTTGAAACTATATTTAAAACTGTAGGGTACATTAACTGACCCCTGCAAATTTGTGCAATGAACTTATAAATATATCTATAGACTGTATGAAGTGAAAAAGAGAGAACTCATGGTTTTTCCTTTTCCTATTTCTTTTATTCAAGATTGTTTATATGTTGACAAATTGTATATGTACGCACATCTATAGTTAGATTTTTTTTTATAAAGGCTATATAATCTAAAGAGACAGTTTATCTCTATGATACCTCTGGGATTGACAGATCAATGAACATTTTCCATATTACTAAATATTCTAAGGGAATACAAAAAAAAACAAGTATTTTAATTAAGGAGGATTAGATCAAAGTGGAATTTAAATTGGATTTTGATTATTTTGACATTACAGTTTGATAGAAATGAGATATATTTCCCTGGATATTGGATTTCCCAAAAAAAGATTTCATTTATTTATGGTATATATAATTTGATATTTCATTTCCATAAAGCATTTTATCTTTCATTGAAAGAAACAAACAAAAAAGTACTTTTTTCTCTATGCCTTGGTTTGTGGCATTCATTTTTTTTTTTAAGTAACTCAGAAGGCAATCATGTAAAAAAAATGACATTCGATAATAAAATAATAAACAAAAGCTTCAAAGTTAAGGCATGACTCTGTTTGAAATCACAAGTAATACTGTGAAAAATAGTAAATATAAAAATGAACTAGAAAGAGCACTCGGCAGAAGCCTTCAATTTGTTCAAAAATTTGACCTTGACCTTTTCCTTGATCTCTTAAAATTCAATTGCATCATACTGTAACAATATGTAATCTTTGTACCAAGTTTGATCAAAATTGATTTCTAACTGTTCCCGTAATTCTGGTGACTAACAACCATAAATAAACCAACAAACAAATCAAAGGCCAATACATAATCACTGTTCAACTTTTTATAATATACAGGTGTGATCATTTTAAATCCAGAACAACTTTAGACTCAATATATTGACAACGCTGATATATATGTTGATGAAATTATAATCATCAGATTCAACTGACAAATCCGTTTAAGAAAGAATAAAAAAACCCTTTATTATGTCTATAGAGTAAAAATGCTGTCCAACCATTATTGTGTGCATCTGTGCCGGATGCACACATAAAAACGCAAAAAAACTCATCTTAAAGTATGCTAGAGAGCTTAAATTGACATTAAAAGATTTGGTGTCAGGTTGTTACCTTAAATTGGCAAGGTTTGTACATATTGGGTTATTGACACCGGATTTATTACAGAAAAAATAACATTTGACTTTTATCTTAAGAGCAACGCCTCCTAGTTGGCTGGATAGGATTCTCTTAGAAAGCTATGTGTGGGCGTCTTGCAGAGAGAGTCCAATAAACGTACCTATAAATCTATTGATTCCTTGCAAGCTTCATTCTCGAGACAGTGGCCAACATTAACAAATTTTAAATTATTTTAAATTTTAATTTTGATCATAGATATCATATTCCATAGCGAATATATGGAGTGACTAAGTTTTTGCTGTGGAAGTTATTATCGACATGAGATGGCGTGAGCTGTTTTGTAATAATCATTAATATTTTTGTTTTTCTTTCTTCCTTTTTGAAGAATATATAAGTATTTCAGGTGGCATACAACAGTTTACGTAATCTTATGTGACACTGGCGCCCTCAAACAATAAAAACAGCGTGCGGCCGTTGTACAGCTGAACATGTGCAGGTAGGACGTTATTTGTTGTTTTGGCAGTTCTTCAAAAGTGCTTAGCATCTTTACAAGCAAAAAGTATTGATCAACGAAGTATTTATTAGACAATCGTGGAAAAGACAGAGTGTTCTTAATGCGATCCGCAACAAGACGAGACAATCTTCAGATTGCGAACTTCTATTACTTTAGCCACTTATAATTAAATTGAGGAGTGGCCTCTTATAATTATTGGGTTCGATTTGGAGGTCAGAACAGTGGGGTTGATCGTTGGAGTATCCAATGTATTTTGTAGGGTTACCATTTGTTTTTCATCAGAAAAAAAAATATAGATTATATTTTTATGTATCTCTTCAGAAAATGAAACTTTTGAAATTTAACAACATGTTTTGAGCGGATTTTTTTTAGAGTACTAATAAGATTTCCTTAAATTTAATCTGCTTATTTTCATAAATTAAACAAACCCTACTAGAACTCATACTAAAAAAAAATAAAAAAAATGTTGAACTTTAACCTTTTATATGATCTTAAAACTGTACTTTATAAACTTAAAATGTTATACAGGGAGCGGGGATCAGATTGTCGCCTACTTTAAACCTTGATAACTTGAAGACGACATTATCAAATAAAAAACCGATTACCAAATATGAAAGTTATTCTCGTCAGCTGACGATACGTAGTTCAGTTATTATCATGCCGTCATCATATGAGGAGATAAAGAGCTATAAGTGGAGCGAGGAGCTTTCGAGGTCCGCCGTAGTCATGGCATTGGCTAATAATGGAGGTAAAATCTCCAATTCAACTGTTGCTTCAACCTTAGGAGTGAATTTACAGACTGTTCAGCGTATCCGTAAGAAGCTAAAGGACAACTGGGATGTTGATGCCACCATAAAGGGGGCACCCAAGTAGAAGGTTACCGACAGGAAGGTCAGGGACACCGACTTTGTCGACAAGGTGAAGAAGATGGTTGAGTATGCCCCTACCAGGTCCATGAAGGCTATGGCAAGGCCCTGGGTATGGCAACAGGACTCAGAACCCTGCCATGTGTCCAAAATCTCCATGCAGTGGTTAACCGAGAACTGTTATGACGTCGTAACCAAGGATTTGTGGCCTCCTAACTCTCCCTACCTTAATCCTTTGGACTATTTTGTCTGGAGCTATGTCGAGAGACATACCAACAGACCTCCCCATAGTACCAAGGCCAGCCTGATGGACTCCATCAAGGAGATATTCGGCAACATGGACAGTGAGATGGTCAGAAGAGCCTGCGGCCAGTTTAGAGGCCGTATTGAGGCTGTTATTGATGCCAACGGTGATTATATCGAATGAATGGCTACTCTATACCTATATGCTCGTCATAGTTTTGATTTTCAATAAAAAAAGTTAAAAAATGTATATTTTGTGTTGTTTTTTGTAGAAAAATATTTTGGCGACAATTTGATCCCCGCTCCCTGTATAACTATTGATTTAAGCATAAAAATGCTGTAATGATCAATACATTTACGGATTTCTTCTTTTTACTTCGAACAAAGATTAAAAAAAATACGCATTCCTGAAGCAGGTAAAATTCTTCCATTGCTACTTCCCTGAGCAGCAAAGAACCTTTTTAATATCCCATTTGGCCCTCATTTTGTACAGGTCAAGAGTTTTTTGACTTGTTGGGGATGACTGTTGATCTAGCAAGACGATATTGTACCCACCTATCTTTTGAATTAGTGAATGGATTTCTCAAACATTCAGAGTTGGTTTTATTCTAATTATTGCTGTAAATCGAGGATGTTGCCAACTTGTAGCTAATTAAAGCAAAAAGTGAAGAGTCAATCTAAAAATATCTAAACGTACCTTGAAAAGAATGCAGGAAATAATTGAAAATGAAAAAAAAAAAAAAAAAAACTGTATATAAATTTTTTCAAAATAATTTTGATTTAATTTTCAAGAATCCAAGTTGCCAACCCTGTTAAAACATATAGCCTTATATCAGATTCATAGTGTCAACACAAATGGAAGAAAAAATGTCTGTTATTCTAAAAGTAGATTTAGTTTTTTGTGTATAGTAAAGGATCAATCTCATCCCGGAGGCTTAAAAAAATATCCGCCAAGTGATTATCCTATCATACACTTCTACATTCTTTTTTGAAAGAAAGGAAAATTATAAAGAAAAGGAGAAAAAATAAAAGATTTCTCGCAATCCTATTTTTAAAGAAGAAATAAGCAAAATATACGTTAATATATAAATTTTAATGAAGCAACGTTTGTCAGTTTCTATTTACGTTTTTAGAACAGTCGTTTTGAAGTGTATCTAACGTATAGAAATGAAATAGTTTAAGTGCTTACGATGAACTAAACCAAGGGAAACTTTTGGTACCCGAAAATTAGTTGATCAAAACAATAGAAACTACAATGGGCACTTGGTTGAGTGCAAAACCTCTATACAAACTTCTATAAAACTGAAGATTTCCATAAAGAAAACTAAAATTAAATATAAAATATACTACTTATCGATCATAAATATATTTGAAGCACCCTCTATGTGTTAACATAGATGTTGTTACTAATACACTTTGTATTTCTGGTCAACTACGACGGCATCAACTTCTTTAAATCATTATTCTACTTGTATCACTGTCACAAAGAGGGAGAATAAAATGAAAAAGTCCTACTCCATAGCATGCAATGACAAAAGCAGGAATTTGTAATTTATCTTGTAATTTTTGTCATATAAATAATTTTTTGTTGAAACGAACAAGGCTGAAAAGTAGCTCATCGAAATACATATTTACTCAAATGAATGTTGAAAGATACACTCGCTGACATTAATATTAGTAAATGAACAAAGACGAAAAAATATATATTTGTGTATTCAAAAATAGTTTAAACTTTCACATGAATTTACTTTTATACTCAACAAAATTTTGTAAATTTTCATTTGGTACCACTTTCAATGCTAAAATATATCAGAGTAGATACAATGAAAAAAAGACATAACATATCAAATTTTGAAGGTGTTTTTGAAAAAACGCCAAAAGTAAAAATTACTGCCTTTTTGGCGGGCAAATCAAAGGTTTTTCTTAATTTAATACTTTTAAAACTTGGTGAATGGCAAAAATATTTGTTTGATCAAAAAATTCAAATTTGAAGAGGTATATTTTTATACAGGAACTTACGCATATTATAATCGCAAAACTTGAACAGCTCTCCCTTTAAAAAATAAATAGGTTTTGTGATATAAAAATAGGTTCTGTTTGTTTGAGTGAAATACTATGATAAATCAAACTTTGACAAAAATTACTCAATAGCTATTTTCTCTCCTATTGGCGAAAAACATTTTAAATCGCCGAACCTTTTTATTGTGAAAGGAGGAGTTGTTGAGATTTATATATAAAAATTTAGTGAGGTAAATCGTGTGTATTTTGTAGCCGAATCATTTTTTGGAATTAGTATTCCGAGTAATGGATTTTTTTATTAATTGGTTTTGACATTATTATTCAACTCCTGAGCAATTAACTTCCTTTCCTACTATATTTTAAACCCTATTGAACATTCGTGAGTGCTCCTAAAAGACGAACTGTAATCTTGACGATCTGTTGCAAAGTTATAATTGTGAGCCTTTGTTAGACTCAGAGACAAATTAAGAATCTATATCGGATTAATTTTTTCCGATGTCCTTGTTTATTTCCTTCTTTCGTAGCACAGTTGATTCTAGCTGATTTAATTAAAAGTTATGACAGCTAAGCTTCTATCCTCTATAACATTCTTCAAATTGTTAGGCTTAACTTTTTAAGTTTCTTAAATTGTAAAATGCCTAAAATACACAAACAATTTTATTCACTAATTATAATATACAAAGTTCTTAGAAATAAATTGAATGTATGCACATGATAGATGTGGTGACCCACTTTATGAAAAAAATACACAGAATCAGTATTTAATTACTTGTATTAAAATAAATAAAAGTGACATAAGTTAAATATCAATTAATTCCATAATAATTATATAAGCACTTTATAATCAATAAAAGTTTTCATTATTTGCAGGTTTCAGTCTTAGTATGTCTTGATCTATATCTCTCACAAATAATATTATTATTTAAATTTGTTTCAAAGAAGCTTCTTTATCATCTATTCAGTATATCAAAGGATAAAAAAGTCTACATTATCTTAGTCATAATCAAGTTTATATTATTACTGTATCGAAGAAACAACAACGTAGCAACGAGCGTGTGTAGCTCAAGCTCATATCGTCATATAAAAAAAATCACAATCAGTTACCAAGTGGTTCATTAAAATCTAAACACTTCGAAAGTAAAATTCAACGAGATATAATCTATAAATTAACAATAGAATTTCAACAAAATTAACACCTTAAATTGATTAGTGTCTCAGCTCTTTTCATCATTAATGTAGCCGCCCTAAGTGGCAATAATGGCTTCCAAGCTGTAGTGTTAGGCATGGAACCCGCTACAGATGTAGACCTCTGGCATGGTGTCCCAGTGCTTGCTGAAAGTGGTTATGGAGGCTTGGTGTTTGGGTGAAGGACCCTGCAGGCCTTCCCCTCGAAATGCACACAATAGGTGGAGTCGTTGGGCTTGTCAAAGACTTACCAGACTCTTTCATTCTACTTTTTGAGAGCTCTCTTGATAGTCAAGAGGGAAATCCCAAGCTCTCTTGCACATGCCCTCAAGGATTGACTCGGGCTGATTCATTTAACTCCTTCAGGTACAGTTTGGCCTTTTTGACAGAGGTCTTCTTCCTTTAGTTTGGACATGCTGGCGGCGTTGGCCATGGGCCTAGAGACGCTCAACTTCTTGAAGTTTGCAAATGGAAATTTGTTGATCATGTTGAAGTGTAATGTTCTCGACTATTACGTAAGCCAGAGAGCTCAAATGTGTTTTTTTAATGTAATTAATTGTTTATACTTTAATATTCTTATATCGAAATATTAATTAATTTTAATAACTAAACCTTCGATTATAAGTAAGTATTCACTTTTAAATGGACTACACGTTATACATCGTATGCTACAGAGGTAATAGTTAAAAAGGTTTATTTATCTTAACAGAAGAGACAAGTACAAAAAATATATTTTGAAAATAAGATTTTTAGTATCTGATTTTTCAATTTTGATTAAATTTTATGAATTTTAAATAAATATCTTTTAAATTATGAGTCAAATAATTATAACTTGTAAATACATGCTTAAATTTAAGGTTGGTAATAATTATTTATAGATTTCAAAAAGTGAACTTTTTCAAATTGGGGTCTAATGGATATATTTTTGCCTTTGGAGGCTTGTTTTAAGAGGTTGGATTAACTTTTTAATGTTTTATGTTTCCATGATAGAATTACATGCAGTAGCTATCAATTTCACACAACTTAGTCAGGTCCAAAAAACATCGTCTTTAGAGCTGTAAACGTATCCTGAATTATCTTAAACATCATGGAAGAAGGGTCATTTTCTTCAATGATGAAAAAACCTTCACTGTTAATTCTGTTATTAACCTCCAAAAAAGGATAGATATAAAACTTTTGAGAAATCCCGGTAAACCAGGATCCACGATATTTGTGTTGTTGGTGCAGACGAGAACGGAAACTACATTTCTTTAGACTTTCATCCTTCATTTAGATAAATTTAATCTTACTTAAATACTTAACTTCACCTCTAAAACTATGGTGCCTAAAAGTTCAAGCCAGATGCTTACAAAAAAATGCCTACGAAATCCCTTAAATTTCCATTTTCATAACATTCCAAGACTTTTTAAAGACATAGTAGTTCATTGCAAAAAAATTTGTGGATTTCAATTATATTTTTTTACTTTATGTGCGATTACACAATTTTGAAAAATTCAACTTTAACGTTATAAAATCACTTAATTATTAGAAATTTTCTTTGAAAAGGAATAGGGCCTCAGTTTTTAAATAATTTTTACTTAAAAAAATTTTATTTAAAGCGTAAATTATACAAATTATCTCAAATTTATCAAAATGATAAGATATGTCTAAAATTCAAATGAAAAATTATCAAAAAACAGACTTGAATAAAATAATTACAGATTCATGATCCGTGCGACAAATACATAGGATACTATAAATTGGAATTCAAGAATTTTTTTTTATTGATTTGTGTTTTGAAATATGTAAAAAGATTTTACCTTCCATTTTTCTATATTTTTAGTTTTACATGCTGAAGAATATATTTTTTTACAGGTGCTATGTGAGTTCAAAATATTATATTCCTTACTTTTTATTTGTCAAAAAAGTATATATATTTAACTTGTCTTATTTATTGAATTAGCCAAACTTCTCCAATTATCAAGAGAATGTTTTTTCCATGTTTAAAGAGGTGGAATAGTGAAAAATAAGTCTAAAATATGATATGAAATAAAATAGGAAAAGTTTTAATGATTTATTTTTTTCCGAGAAAACATTCCTTGTCTTCCTTTTTTGCATGTTATACTTATATAATAACATCTTCATGTACACTAATGATGTAAATTCCCTTTGAAAGGGCTTTCAAACTCTCTCAGTCATATTAATATCAGGTAAAAAAAAGAACTTAAATATTTGCTGTTTTTGACAGTTAAATATATTTGGCTGTAATGATAAATATGAATATGATTTGTCCCTTGAGAGGTATTAATACTCTGTGTAGGAACATAAATTGATTTCTTTAAGAATGCGTGGTAATTAGGCTGTAAAATTAGCACCAAATTAGCCATGTATTAATTCTGAAGGTGATAAATAATGTTGTCTTAAAAACACAGTTATTCCCTATTATATGTTGAAAATTAATATTGCTAAAAAATGATTGGACATAATACTTTATAAATTATAACCTATATTAATGTAGCCCATGACTTTTTAATAGTGCGATTCAGTACCTTGCTTCAAATTCAAAAATATAAAAATCATTGGAACCGGATTAATCCCAAACAAACAAACATTTCAAAGACCTTTCATGGAATCGCCAATAACCTCATAAAGAGGGGAAAAAACTTTACATATCTATAAAGAAAGGAACTTAAAAAAAAAAATAGTAGGTAAGAAGTAATCAATCAGAGAGTTATGTTAACGACAGGACGATCTAAAAAAGAATGAACAAAAAGGGGGAAAAAAATGAAAGCACCCAACGTTTTTCCTTTTCTTATCTTAAAACTATTACTTTTCCATACTTTTTGCCCATTCCTTGTATATATATATTTGATTTTTTGACATTTATGTATACTTCATTATGAGTTATCTTCTTAGGAATGACTAGAGTTGTAAAAAATATGGTCTGTGAGTATATATATATATTTTTTTTAACCCTCTAAAATTGACAATTTGAAGAGTGTTTCGGGATGAACAGCTTAGTTGTCACAACTTTTTATGCAGCTACAGTAGACAAGAATTAACCGCCTTCTGTCCATTAACAGTGAAACACCGACCCCACTCCGTATCTAAAAGTGTTAAAGGCAGGAATTACTCCGATGTTGATCTTCCGTTCTACAACGAGTCCAACAAGGAAATGCATTTATATCTCTCCAACAAATCCTTCGAGTTACTCTTCGTCTCTCTTGCAGTAATATTTATATGTTCTCTCTTCAAAAATAAAAGAACAATGAAGGCTTTGGAAAATAAGAATATTCTGGCAGTTAGTACAAATAGCTAAGCCCTTTTGCTATACAATAATATTTTCATATAATATATATATATATGTCTGATACATATGTATCAAAATTACACTCTGAATATTGCCATCTACAGGAAAATTGTCTATTATTATACTATATCTATGTTATTCATCTGCCAATATGGCACATCTAAAGATCCATTGATAGTTTTCATTTCTGCTGATAGACAACAATAAAATAATCCCTCTAGTTTCATTAATTACACCACAGAAACACGGTTTTTGTGTAGGAAAATCGTGGTACCTCGTGACCAGTCAAAACCCACTACTACAATTCAAAACAACCCTCTTTAAAATGGCATATTCTCCATGTCAACTGGTTGGTCAGAATAACTTAAAACATTAGATTTTTACATAAATATTATAATTTTTTATGCATTTAAAAAAACACCAATAGTGGGAGGGAATTTATCAATCAGAACTTGATGGTTACACCACAATGATCTATTAAAAAATGCACAAAAATGGAAACAGAACAATATAGGTAAGTTATAAAAAAATTCAAATTCATTTTTTTCCCCCTTTTCAACCTGTTTTATTGAATAGGTAATGTTAAAAAAGCTCTTTTCATACAAAAATAATATAACTCCCTTCCATATTAAGGGATTTATTACAATTCATCATCGAAATTTGATGCCTGTATTTCATACTGTTCATGTTATAACCTAAGCCAAAATTGGTGATCTTATAAAATATGATATTTTAATCAAACAGCACAACTTTCTTAAACATCCAGAGAATTTAATAAAATTTTCAGGAATAGAATTGAATAATATGAAATTTGAGTATATGAATCTCTTTCCACGTTCTCTAGACGGTAAATGATACTTATTAAAAAAGAGAGGTTGAAAATTATGACAAAGTACTTTCATATTGCGCAGTAATAAAGACTGATGGTGTTAATGTGAGGTTAAAATTTATGTACTTTCCATAAATAAATTAATTTTTAATTTCACAATATACTAAATAGTTTAATGTTATAACGTTCATTGTTATTTTTCTTTGATATATTACATCTTATTTGTAATTTTAAAGGCTACCTTGAGGTGACTTATTTTCCCGCAAATGGTGCGATTAAACGAAGCAACAAATTAAAATTTTTGTTCTGACAGGAGGAAAGATTTAGAACTTATCTACATTAAATATGAATTACACCAAATTGATTTCTCCAATTTCAGTAATGAAAATCCAGTATTTCTATGGGAATTTCCAAAACACTTTTAGACTTGAGCGCACGCCTCCTGCATGTTTTTTTCCTCCCGTAGTTCGGCCTTTTGTTACATGCCTAAACAAACTTACTTTTTTCCTTTTTTATTTTGAAATTATTATTTTTTCTACGTTTTGCACATACATATTTCAATTTTTCCATCTATATGACATCAGAAGTTATCTTGTTAGAAATGACTAGAGTTGTCAAAAACATTTTTTGTAAGTATATGGTTAAAAAAAATGATAATTTGAAGAATTTTGGGGAGGAAAGATGAATTGCTGTCACAATATTTTATTACGTTTACTACATACGCCTATGAGAAGATGAGCAGTAATGAATCCAATGTATATTCTTCATTCTGCTTTGAATCAACAAGGACTTACTCTTACAACTCCTCCACAAATCCTCAGTTACTCTCCGTCATTGAGTTGCACATGTAATCGTCATTAGGATCTAAATACTAGGGCTATACCAGTCCTAAGATCTGGACTTCCCCTCCTACATCTTGAATACACGTTCGAATATAGCTGTTTAGTATTGTATTTGCTAAATGACTTTACTATCGATTTGATTCTATGTCGTAATCATCAATCAATCTTCATACATTTGTATATGATTTATAAACACTTTAGTTAATTCAAAATTACGAAAAATTTGAAATATATTTTCAGTGATACTCAATTAATTTAAATGGTAAACTGAGATAACCAATAACCTGGACAGAACGGATTAGATCCCCATATTAACAACAATAGAACCCTACTTAATATATATTTACATGGTCTCTCCTCAAAATTGGAAAAATATTTTATCATCACATCCTTGAAATACAACGCACTCTTCAGATTGCAAGCTATAAAATGATTTAAAGGCAACAAACGATGCCCTGTAGAGTATTTTGTAGAATTCAGGGTGTTTTTTAAGCACTGATCACAAGAATAAGACTCATTACAAATTGCATATTTAAGACTGATAGAACCCTTCTAAATTACAATGGATGGTCCATTGAAATCTGAATACTTACTAATTCAATAAAAAATGAAGGTTGAGCGATTGATATTAATTCAAATTTAGATATTTTTAAGCATAAATAATTAATTGGGGGAACCTGAGCTCACTAGCTTGCTTACAAGTTGAGAAAATTACACTTTTTCATCCTTGGACCCTCATGGACTTGAAAGGCTTGGCCTGTTTTTTTTAAATCCTCCCTGTCCAGTTTTGCCTTTTTAATCAAGCCCTTCTTCCTCTTAAACATTTTCGACTTGGTGACAGAGTACGTATTGGTCCTGGAAGCTTAGAAATTCGGCAATCACGTACAAGTGTTATTTTCTCGGCTTGTACTTATGTACGATAAAAAGCTCAGGGTTTTCTTTGTTGGTAATTTATTGTTAATACTTTAATGTATCAAAATATGAATTAATTTGAAGGACTCAACCTTCCTTAGTTATTGAATTTGTTAGTGTTCAGATTTATATCAACCATCTAGATAAATAAATAAAATATCTCTCATAGTTTGCCATACGTATGGGCACATGCCCACATTAAAGACAATATATTTTTTTTAAATATTCCTTTAATTCGTCAGATGGAGATATACTAATTAAGTTTAAATAAATATTAGACTATAAATTTTACTCTGTCCTACCTAGGAATCAAGAATATTTTTCAATGTCATGGAGCTACGTCGTTCCATGACACTTTTATTTTATTTACATAGGCATGCATCAAGAAGAAATTTATGACGAAAATTTTCATCATTTTGTATAAACATAGAAGTACATTAACTCTAATACCAGATAATTTTATTCTACATATATAAGCCAATTTCACACCAAAGAATACAAACACAATCGATAATTAGTTCAAGGATGTTTTTGATGTTTAATTTTTTGAGTATGGTCTATACTTTGATATTTAATGTTACTGTGTTTGATCTTTATTTTAATGTTATGTTTTATAAATTTTTTGAATATGTTCTTTATTTGATGTAGTTTGATGCTGAATTTTATAGTGATTTTTAAAATTGTTTAGGATGACCTTCTTGGAGGGAAAATAAATTTCTAATATAGATGTATGTGTGTACAAAAAAAAAGTATCTATTCCACAATTGTGGAAAGCCGAAGTGGCCTTGTTGTAATCTGCAACAGACGCGACAATAATAAATTGCAAACTTCTTTAGCCTATACAAGTCCTTTGTTCCGAGGGTCAGCAAGAAATTGGAAGAGTCTATAGATGATAACGACTCTATTCTATGCAAAACTGCAAAGAAAACGTTTTACTTGGTTATTATTTTTTTTTTTTTTTACTTAATTGGACCAAGTGTTTCGCCTTTCAGCTTACCAAAACTCAACCCCTAAGTACTTGTTTGTGCGAGGCACAGTTCAACAACACACTCTCAGATCCTCCCGTAACAAAAAAAAATCCGAGCTGATATGCAGGATCCGGGATGAATTCAGGAGTCCGCCAAAAGTAGTCTATTATCAAGACGTGGTCTCATTTTTGAGTTTGAGTCAAAGGCCATAATTGTCGCCAAAGGTGATTGTAATGAATAATATTTTTTTTTATGATTCAATTTTCATTTGGTATTGGTCTCTATTAATTAGATTAGGAGAAAGTTCATCGTAATAGTTGTTAGATAAAGGTTGCACTCTTTACATTTTGTTAGTTTGATCATTGTTTATTAACCATCTTCTTCAATGTTCAAGTAAAGGTTTTTTGACGTTTTATCAACTTTACCGTCAAGAAAACCAAATATTTATCTTTAAAAAAATGCACATTTTGTCTTTTATAATATAGAAATTAAGAATCCACAAGTCAAAAACATGTTTTTTAATTAGATATGTGGCTGTTATGGAGTACTTTCGGGTACTCTTGAAACGGCCGGGAAATAATAAAAAGACGGGCGAGCAGATTGTTTTTCTGCAGTTAAACAGGACAAACAACCAAACACATACTGTGGAAATGCAGCAGATTAACAGAAATCTACAGTGGCGTCCTACTTTCGAAAAGTGATTTTTTATCAACAGCAAACGACGGAAAAATCGACTCAATAATTACAGAGGCACACTATATAATATACAAATTGCGTACTATAAGAGACGATAACCTTGATAGCATTTTGCCTATTTAAGATTGTACTTAAGGACTTTGAAAGGGGTGATTTGTTAATTATTATTTTATTGTCATGCAGCTATAGAGAGCTTTTGATGATTGAAAGGTAAATTTGCATTGTAGTACATGATTACCAATAGGGATTAGAATAAGTGCACAGGTTTTTTTTTGTTCTTTTGTTTGCATATTTTACTTGCTACATTATTACATCAATGTAATCTGTATTAGAAAATAGTTGAATAAAACTGAATGCCCTAGTGTCCAACAACAATAAAAAAAAATTAAGAGCTTTTTTTAAATCTGCTGCTTGTTATATAATTTTTAGCCCAAAAATAATTACTTACGAAAGTCGTCTGAAAAGTCTGTGTAAAGTACGAGCAATGACAATACTGGCTCGTCTCGAGGTTATGTTTAGTTAGGATCATCTCTTGGAAGAACACACACAAACTTTCAGCTAGATCGGTCTATTTCTTTCTGTTTGGCATTATATCATCGTGAAGCAATATGATTGTGAGGAATTCTATTGAAATACAATAGCATCATGTGCAATTTCGTTGCAATTTATATTATATTCGGACGATATAACTTTTGAATTATGAAGAAACGTGACAGGATGCATTCCTTCTGGTATGCTATAATGCACCCTGGCCCACAGTTGTAAAATGTTACAACAATAAATATCAAGGATACAAGGCTGGGTTGAAAACGAATAAAGAAATTGATACTTTACCCTCGGTGCGTTTAAAGCAGGATTAGGTTAGAATAAAATCTCTATAAAATTTGTTTGTATTTATTAAGTCTACATAGTGTGAAGGTTCCAGATATAAAAAAATTGAAATCGTAACCGTATATCCAAAAAAGTTAGCCAAAAACAATGAATTTAAAATTTCTGTATATAAATTAGTAAGACCTTATGTATTATGTATAATAATAAAAAATACCGATATTCATTTATTTTCTCTTTTAGTATTATCTTAAGAAATATATTAATTGTTTTGGCAAGTTTATATGGGCATTACTACGCAATTAATTGGAATTTCATAAGCTGCAGAGTACATAAAAGACTGCTCAACACAATAACTTATTAATCGTCGTCAATCACAGATTAAATGTTATTCTTATTGTTCATATAGAAGAGCTATGCAAATCAATAAGATTCTCATGTTAAGAACCTCTGTAAGCTCTACTTGGCATAACTTACAAAATCTCATCAGTATCTTAGACACATAAATTATTTTCTCTAAAATCAATTATTCAATTTCTATACACACAATTAACAATTTTAATTAGAATTGATTATTGAGGGGTTGTTGGAAAGGAACCACTATAAGAAACTCTTGAACTGTTTGGATAAACTGAAAGAAGATTTAGTTGTTACTTTAGATTATTTTTATAGGCTATTTATACCTTAAATAAGATCAAAAAAGATTGTTTTTGTAAAGATTTCTCTTCTATTACGGTATATTTCAAGAAATATTTCTAAAATTGAGACTAGGAGTGACTCAAAAATAGCATTGTAATTTCAAACATGTTAGAATGTTTTGTAAGAATGAAGGTTTTGGACTCGATCCTTATTCAAAACAAGCAAATGAGATTTTAATTGCCAATTAGAAGCATTGCTGTAATAATTTTTTAAGTAGAAGACACAATCGAAAAATTTAGTGTGTGTGTTTTTTTTGTACGTTGTGATGTTAGATATAACTCACATCATCTTTTAACGATTTAAAATATATTATACATATAGAATACATACATTATACGTATATATAGGTTTTTATCGATTTTTTAAACAAAATTAAAACAAATAAATATTATGTATATTGGTATTTTAATGATTTTTGAAACAAAAAATTGGTTAAATTATAAAAATGCTTCTAATTTCTTTGGATATAGGGTTTGGATTTTTTATTTTATTTGGACCTCTAAAACTATGTAAATTTCATACATACAAAAATATTTTATGTATATTTTTTTTAACTCAATTCTACATTAAATGTGCGGGTACCATTATCAGCAGATATTATAGAAGGTTAAATAAAATATGAAATATAACTGATTATAGGTGATTGTCAAGTTATAGTGATATTCTGTGATCAATTATTATTTTCTTGGGATTTTATTGTTGATTCTTGGGAGTCCAAGGATATTATAAAATTCTATATTCTATAAAATACAGAATACGCTCCCCTTATATTCAATTCAGTAAAACAATATTATATTTTATATTTTTAAAATAGTGCTCTGGTACGGGTTGTATATTTTCAAGTTTCTGAAAAAACCTCAATTTTATTGAAAACTTGTCATTTTAAAATTAATTTATATTCTGCAAATTAACTTAAAAATATGTTGAACTTATTTGAGTTGTGGTCAAAAGCCTAATTCAACACCGTTTATATATTTAATACATTATTTTGTTACTAAAGTCAGATTAAAAACAATATATTTTTATTGGGACTGATGCTGATTAACATTCGATGGAAATAATATGTTTGTTTTTTTAAAATTTTAGTAAGCTGTTATTCTTATATTCTTGGAAAGATGACATATAAGTAATAATTAGTCCGATGTAGCTGCAGAGTAGCACTACTGATGTATTGCAGACTTATAATTGTAAGTCCTTGTTCGACTTAGAGTAGAATTGAGAATCGACTTCTGGACTGGAGTTTGTCTTTATTTTCTTCATTTCATCGCTAGTTAGTTCTAGTGAAACCTCACAAAAGCTAACTTGATCTCTTCCCAAACATTCTTTAAATTGACAAGATGAAGACGTTAACTGTATTTTTCTTACTCTTTTTTTTTATTCACTGGCTTATATGATTTTCATCTATGCTTATTCGAATTAACTTATAAACAAAATGGGTCTCAAACTATATAAGTTAGCTTTTGAGAGTTATGCACCAGTTCCAAGACCTGCATCACTAATAAATCTTTGAGTATTTTTACTGAGTACGTCAGATCTTTAAAAAAAAAAAAAAAAATTCTAGTATGGAGCCCATTTCTTAAATAACTGGAGGAGAGTTCAATAAATTACCCTATCAGGAAGATCCTGAATGTTTTGAAAAATGTATTTCTACCTTTATCAGGAAAATCTTAGAGTATAGAATACTGTATATTGGAAGTAAGATTGATTCTTTTTACAGAGAAAAATGCAAATGTATATTTTGTTGGACCAAGGACTACACAATCAGTCCTTTTATTTTTGAATGCAAGTCTGTAGAGATAGTTTTTTTTTTATAAGAGCGCAAGGAGAAGTCAGGAGTGAAATATATGGTAATCATGGATGAAGACCCTTATTAATATGTGCTGCTTGTTGTATGATTTTGAAGGGGTAAAATGAATCACTCCTTTAAATAGGAGAACCTTCTACAATTAAAATAGGAATAAATCATGACTATATTTAAATTAATTTTATTATGCATATTATAAAAATTTACATCAAATAATAAACGAAAATTTATCTTTTAGAGGGAAATGTTATCACAACTCGACTTATTAAAAATGAAGAAAGAGCACACGCATCAACTGTTTTTCCTTTTTTAATTGATAAACTTAATTTTTTTATGAACAGAAAAAATTTTTAAGGAGCATTTTGTTTTTTATAAGTTGAAAGAAGATGATTTCTTAGCCTTTATTCTTGAAAAAAGGAGAAGATTATTAACACAGCTATTATAAAGAGTCATCATATTTGCTATGCTAAACATGCTTCCTCTGACTATAATATCTCCGGTGCTTTATCCAGTAGTAAAACTGAAGGTCTTCATGATTTAAAAAGGATAGTTCTTTTATAACAGACTTTACTATTCAGTATTTTGACAAGTTTTTTGTTTTTTTTCCTGATGTATAATTTTTGGCTTGATTCTATCTCATTGATTAAATCTTTCCACCTTTATGTTTTAGTGAAAATGTATTTATATAATAGGTGAAGTAAAAAGTTTTTTGATTTATTTAGACAATAAAATTAACATAATTAGGATTATCTTATTTAATTTGGTCATTTATAAGTCAAATTGAGTGTTTTGCCCGATGGGAGCAGCTCATAGTGGATGATTCCTTTCTAATCCCACCAAGCATATATGTATAATAACTTCTTTTGCCGTTAATCCGCATTTCATAAACGTTTGAAACGCTTTATTGTGCTTTAATCACGATATTTTGGGCTGTTGTTCTCGAATGTATCCGATTTTTCATCATAAGTCACTACCATATGCTACAAGAATTGATTGCTTTCGTTACATTTCAGCGAAGCACCGCAAACATAATTTCAATCCAAAAGGTTATTTTGCGTCAATTCGTCTGATATCCATAAATGGAGGTTCTTATTAAGACCAGCCTTATGCAAATGGTTCCAACGGGTTTCTGGGTAATTCCCAGTTCCTGAACAATCAAGTTAATGATGACATGACGGTCCAACTCCATGATTTCCATTATTGTATTGACATTTTCGATGATTTACCTACAAGAGCTTGTACTATCTTCGACGTCCATATTACCAGAATGGAGTTGTTGGAACTCTGCTTTGTTGTTGCATTCAATACTGCATTGGGTCCATAAATAACACTTTTTTTGTATGGTCGCCTTTTCACCTTGGTCCTAGTGATACAGAACAATGTATTGATTTTTTTTTACTTCCATTTTGGAACGCTGAATCACTAGTGATGTGTCACGAAGAACCCTTATAAATTGGTACTCAAGTTTTATTAAGTAAATAAAAAAAGACTAAAAAAAAACTGGGCTCGTGGTCATAAAAAGCAAAGTAATACTCAGAACTCGTCGAAACTTTGTATTCATTTTTTTTCTTTTTAGAGTCCATTAAAACATGTAAATCTTCCTAGTCTGACATTCATTTCTTTGCAAAATTTAGAATTTATGTTTTCCCACAGGTATTTCCCAAATGTATTGTGTTTTTTTTTGCAATGTGTACTTATAATCCTAGTTCCTTTTAAAAATAATCTTTGTTTGATTTTTTTAAAGATTACCGGGAGTACTCGGCATTGCTTGCCGTTTAATTTTTTTTATTTTTTGAGATATTATCATTAATATGCTCTCTTTTTGATAAACATCTGTACCACTAAAAACATATTTGTTGAAAGTTATAACCATAATATAGTAAAATATTGATTTATTGACTAAATAAACTGTTGAATTAAACTTATGACAACGATTCAAATAAGCTAAAGAGTTTTTTAGATTAATATGTGGACAATAAATTTCGAAAACAATTTTGTGAGTTCATCAGTGCCTTATACTAAATGTTCATAGGTTTCTGGTTTACTAGTATTATCTTTATTATAAGATCCTTTTATATGTCAATTTATAATATATATTCAATTATAAATACAGAGTCCTCTAGATAAACTAAACCAATTTTAAACTGACAAGTTTCAATAATTCATACAAAAATTGATTTTTGAACTGACAAGTTTTTTAGGGAGCAGAAATTGTTAGGGTGAGTATTTCAGGCAAAGAACAAGTATTCAAGCGAGTAACGAGTAAAGCTTGTAATTCCTTGAGTATGTTTGTTTGGAAACTACTAGTAAAATTCATCTTGTGGCACATCACTATGAATCACACAACTAGCTTCAACAAACACATGACTGTAATTAATTTTTTTTTTTGAAGTGTACGCTTAATTTTTAAGCATACTTTGTGGGCTTTTTTTAATTCAATGTATTAATTGTGAGGTATAGCTCACTTAAGACATCAAGCGAAAAACACTCAAAACTGATTACTTAACCTAATATATGTAATGATTTCAATAATTATTTCTCATTGTTATGTAATTGACAAACCTCTACTAATATATACTTATTAATATGAATGCATATTATTTTTTTTACTCAAGTTTTTTTTTCAAATTTCTTGTAAAAAAACTTGTCCAAAATGCAAAATATTATTTGTCTTTAAATATATCACTTATGTCCGCTTGTTGTTTTACTTTTGCCCAAATTATTTTACATATAGTTATACATAATTTTTTTCTGATTGGATATTAGGCATTGTTTTTTGTTATGCTATCAGGAGTCCAATAGAAGCCCAAGGACCAGCTGAAGTCTGCCTTCAATAATGCCTGAGCCAACCTCGATCAGCTTCATCGCCAAGTGATGCAGCAAGTTCCTGTCCAGGCTGGAGTTCCTAGTGGAGAACATGGGCGGCCATATTGAATAGACATGTGTCTAAGACTCTCATCTTTCATGTTAAATAAATTAATTTGTCGACTACTTTAAAAATTACAGAATTATTTAACTGTTTTTTTAAAATTTCAGAGTGTTCAGTTTTAGACGCGCACACATGTATTAAATAGAAGGAATATAAATGATACAAATAAATACCAATATAACGAAGCCAATGTTACGAATTCCCTATCCACTATCATTAGTGATACTCATTGTCTTTCATGCACTAGTGACTAATTTACACTTAGATATTATCTCTTCAAGAATAAAAAAATAATAATAATATATTTGGGCAATAAAAAACCCTGTTCAGGTGTCAACTAATAAAGTTTCGCGCTCATCTTTGGATATACAGGGTTGATCTCATATTGTGCTACACATTTATTTTTTTTCAAGACTAAAATTTAAAATGACGTCTCCAAAAAAGATTTTGCATCATGCCCTTACAAACTAATGTACAATATTAGCTTTATATCTTTAATGTATATATATAATAACTTAAACTAAAAATAGGTGATAATTCTTCTTATTGACCGAGGTTAGAACACCAGGATGATCTATTAAATGATGAAAAAAGAAGAAAAAATAGCAAAATCAACAACATTTTCTCCTTTTTTAATCTGTAGGATGTTATTATTTTCTAAATTCTGTCCATCCCTACTCATTGGCGTTATGATTGCTCCTTTGTTGAGCTCGAATTAAATTTTTCAATGTATGTAGTGGAAATAAAGGACATTTAAATATGAACACTTACTAATTTAATAATTAATGAAGTTAGAATGATTGAAATTTATTTATATTCTGTTATACTAAAGGATATGCCAAATTACTTAATCAACAAAATAAATCTGAGCTCTCTAGCTTTCATACAAGTCAAGAAAATGACACCTGAAAATGATAAATGTTTTTTCTTTCGCGCACTCTAAGCAGTTGGGTGTCTCCGGGACTACCTTCTACGCCGTCAGTAATTCTTAAATGTTGGAGAGGAAGGATAGCTCTGTCAAACAGCCCAAGCTGGAGAAGGAGGAGTAAAAAAAACCGGATCTGGCTTATCCACTCAAGCCCCTGAGGGTCCATGCAAGAGATATCGTGATCTATTAAAAAAGAGCGTGAAAAGAACCATTTGAGGTTGGGGAGCCACTTTTGACACCAGTAATGAAAAAGACCAATCTCCTTCAGTGTAAAACTCCTTGGAATGAGTATTTTGAGTTCTTTTGAACTCTTTATGACACTTTTGGCCCAGCCTACAGCACTGATGCCAACCCCCTTGACATGCACCTAAAAGGACTATCCTTTTAGGTGCATGTCGAGGGGAAGGACAGCAGTGTCTGTCATTCAACCACTGAGCCCCTCAAAACCACTGTCTGCCATCACAGGGCACTCGGCTGTGGGTGCCAAGCTATCCGCCACCACCATCATTGTCGTTAAGAGTGGCTACATTAATGATGAAGACACACATCAATTTCTACTATTTATTTTGGTGAAATTCTGTTGTTAACTAATAAATTAATTATTTTTGAAGTTTAAAATTCAAAGTGTTCAGATTTTAATGCATCACTCAGTAGTAAAATTATTTTTATTGAAATCATTATGTTCATTATCCTCTCTTCTATCCACTATCTCTTCTAAATAATCAAGAGATTTGCATTTAGGCTATGCAGTGTAATTTTTAATCTTATTTTACTCAGGGCTTCCTTGTGATTAATTTCACTTTTCAAAGGTAAAAAAGTTTGAGAAACACGGTTCTAGATAATAATAGGTTTCAAAACTGTAAATTTCCACTTTCTTCTAACAATGAAAAAATCAAGATTTCAATATGTAAAATCAAATACCTTTATTTCTAGAGGGGTTTCCATAAACTCAATGAAAGGGATTCTATCAAGAGTATCAGGTACATACAACTAACCCCTGCCTTCTTTAAAATATTATCTCTCAAAAAGAATTGTAGAGTATTAAATATTAAACAAATGTTTTGCAAAAAAGTACAAAAACTTCAAATAGAAACTAAATAAAAGTTTTATATATTTTTGTTTTTTTGTTAGATCTATTCTTTTAAAAGAATTTAAAAGATATGTGAAGGAACGAAAATACCTAATAGGATAATCATTAATAACTCAAGCCGGATTTGGTTTTTGGATAATCTCTGTGAGACATTGATCTTCATAGCATACCCTACTCACCCTGAAACAGGCCACATCTCAGTTACTTATCATCACGTTTTCAATAAATATTTGAAAATATAAAAAAATTCCAATTATTTATATCTTTACTATTTTTAAGTTATATAAGTTTAATTTTTAAACTATTTTGGGTCCACCCTGTACTTTTTTTAATAAAAAGGCACATGCTGAGAACAATTTTCATAGCACTCTTGATCTTGGAAAGTTAATAATGTACAAAGAAAATTTTATATTGTGAATATGATTAAAAAAAATTGGAGCAGAATAAAGTTGTATATAGGGAAAAAAGAGAAAAACTCTTCATTAAATGTACTAATTAGAGGAGGCTTAGATTATAGAATAATTGAATATAAGATTTCCCAGAAAATATGTATTTATCTTTTGTATAACACTCTTGGAAACACCAGAAAAAAAGATTTTCAGATCCTTAAAAGGTACCCTAGGTAGTTTCAGTCGTTTTCGAGCTAATTTTTAATTATTGTACGATTGTATGGACAACATATATAAAAATGTTCCTACAGAAGCCAAAGAACTGGGTTTATAAAAAACTTAATTGCATATTATTTTTCAATATAATTTATGTTTCTCTGGACAATCTTGTGCCAGTGCTCCATCCCCTTGTTAAAAGGTGCCTCGTAAGCATCCATGGTTATAGTTTTGCACAACCCCTTCCACTCTTTCGTAAAGATATACCAGGGGTATATATATATATATATACTGGGATACCAGCGAGGGTCTCTTAGGCCTTGGGAACAAGAAGAAGTCCACCAGCGCTAGGTCAAGGGAGAAAAAAGGTGAATCAATTAATATGATGGACCTGAGCGGTATGAGCTCCTTAATGTTTCTTGCAGTTTTACTGCTAAAACTGTCCATGTCCAAGAACCTTTCCAAATTGGCTTTGAAAATACTTTTTGAACATGAAATTTTTCACGAAACTAGACATTAAATAAAATTCTCCTATATTCCAAGTTAAACATGATGCTCGTAGATAAATTCATTGCTACAAAACCAAGAGATGCACATCTGCTTCTTCCAACTCACATCAGTTTGAAGTTGGTGGGGGACATTGAGCCCCTCGGGATCCATTGATGGCAGTTGTCTCTGGTGTATAGAAATGAGCATTGGTTTCGTACACAGTGATAATAAAATCAAGAAATACCTTCGATTTCTCAAAATAGGTCTTCTTGAATGTCTTTGCATATCCAATTCTTTTAATTTTGTAGCTTCAGTCAATTACTTTGGCACCCATCTTGGATCACATTTTGGGAAGGTCAACTTCATCCATAAGAGTCATTTTTATAGTCCCATAGGACAAGTTAAATGCCAAAATAATTTCGCCAACACTCCACCCCTTGTCATCCTCAACAAAGTTATTCTCTTGCTCCTTATGGTCCTCTTTGAATTTCGGAACCGTTTGTCTGAGTGTCCTTCCTAGCCTTCACATCTACCAAAAATGCGATAAATTCGACTAAGGCCGTGAGCAGCCTGACACAATATGAAACAAGTCATATCATTCAGAGATTACAATCCATGCTGTCAATAAAGTCGTGTACTCTTGTCATTATAAAACAGGAAAATATTGTGGGGGATATGAAAATATTGTCATGGCTATCTTTTTATTTCCTTCACTCTTCAAGTCTGTTCGAAATTACATTTTTTCGATTATACAAATATTTCTTCCTGTATATATCAAATGTCCTTTTTTTTCTTCAATTGAGTTGCACAGGGGTACATTGTTTAAGTTTTTTTTGCACATCATACTTTATCTTTCTGTATAAAAATTGAGGACAGCGATATTAGATAGTTGTAATTCAACTATGGCAAACTTTTTTGTGATAGTAAATAACATTGTAAAGCAAAAAATATATCACTGGAGATGGAGGAGAGGGATTTTGAATCAATCGATAAACAGACGTAAGAGTTTTTACTGTATATTTCTATTTATGTAAATTATTTGCAATTTTTTTGAATTATGAATTTATGACTTTAATGAAATAAAACCTATTGATACGTATTACATTCATCCTGAAATTATACTTTAATATTTCATGGTAGATATAAGAAAAAGTCATAAGCCTTTAATTGATGAGATGTGACTTCCTTCGGCTTCATCCCTCAGATGTACGACGTCCTCTATATAATGAAACCTCTCATTTACTTTCAAGATCCTCCAAAGTCCTAATTGTCCAAATATTTCGGAATATTCGAGATTCCTCTGCTCTTAAAAGGTTGCAACAGTCGAATTTTAAATATCCGCTGTTGGAGACCTTCCCATAAGTTTTAAAAACTTATATGGTACGGAACATTGCTGTAATGAGGAGGTTTTATAATAGCAGATCCAGGAAACTGCAATGGTAATGTTGTTAGAAAGAATTATATAAAATATCTAGAGTGGGCCAATGTACATCACTTAATCTCAAATAGTGGAAAGTGATTTTTCATGCTTAAAAATCAAATAGCAATACCTAATTGACTTTGAACAATATTACTCTACGCAAAGGGTTTTTAATCCAAACTTTTTTATTTCAGTTATAAAATGTTGTCTTATTGGAAGAGACATAAATTGTTGCTTGTTTTTTCACATAGATACTCTAATGATGATACATTAAAAAGAGAAAAGACTGTATGTATAAGGTCAATTAGGTTTTGCCATTTGATTTTTAAGTATAAAAAAATACACTTTCCCCACATAGGGGTATGTGGTTCAGCATTGGTCCACTCCAGATATTAGTCGAGCTCATTGGTTGTTATATCCCTCCTTCTTTCTTTTAATAATAATGACGGCAGGAAAAATGCCTCATTAATCTCTCGGAACAATTTGATAAATCTTCACAACCTCAAGAACTGTATTGACGTACATTGTACATAGTTGGGTATTCTACATGTCCAATTTTTACAAATGTCCCAAGCCTTTCCACTATCAATTCATTGGATCAATAAAAAAATACATAATTTACAATTATTCTGCATTACAAGAACGTAAATATCTGTTATGTTTGTACGGCTATGATGGTGCATCCTTTGCATCTAAAATGTTTTGAATTATCTTATCCAGTTAATAAATGATAATCCTTTGATTTGAGATAGCATTTTGAGTAAACAATTCAGTAAATGCTTTACAGCACGCGTACGAAGTCAAAGAAGTTATGAAATTAGAAATATGATGAACTGTGCAACATCCGTTCGTAAGTTGTTATGTTATCTTAATTATTATTTACTATTTTATTATTGCTTCGAAATTTATGGATAGACTTTGGGTTTAAATTTATTTTTCATAACCTTTTCCATATAATAAAACATAAAAAATGCTTTAACATTTTTTCACGTTCCTCAGAGCACGTCGGGCATGTCTCGTAGCAAAAATATAATATTATCAAATATTTGCATAAATGGAAAGCATATTAGTATAATTATCACATAGTCTATGATAAATTGATTGAAGTGTCTTTCCTTTCTCAAAAAGGAATAATTTTACCATAAATAAACTTTTATCCATAAATTTTTTGAGAAAATTAATTCTGAAGGAGGTCCTATATTTACTTGAAGTAGAGGATATCGATGAACCTTAGGACTTTATGTCATATGTTCCCGATGACGGCGATGAGGCAACTGATATTGATAATGATGAGCAAGTTGATTTAAAGTAAAGTAATCATGACAAAATTGGCTTATGAGTCCTCATAACGTTTCTTTTATAGTTTTATTACAGTTTATAGTCTAAGCCTTACTATGATTTATTGGAGGAGGGGGAAATTGACGAATGACCGGTTTTTTTTTTCTTTAAACACAAAATTAAAAGCATTTTGTAGAAAGGCAAATCGTTTGTATTTTTATAAAAGACCAGAATTTACAAATGACCCATTTGATAAAAAAAAACAAAGTACTATTTTAAAGATAGCGTTATTACAACTAACTATTAATAATAAATGTTACTAATTTTAAAATTGTGAAAAAAAAAAAATAATAACATAGTCTATTTGACAAATATTCCTCAAATTCTATCAACAAATTATTGTTGTTAATCCTTTGGGTGTATTGCAAATTCCACTTTAAGTAACCAAAGTTGATTGTCACAAAAAAGAATGAGAAATTGATTGAATATATTTGAATGATGCCTTATCTGGGCACATATAAATCTTTTTAATCATCTAAAGTTTTTAAACTGTACCTAAATAACATTCCTGGGCATCTTACCATCATCCCACAAACTTAAATACAAAGTCTATAAGTGACTCAAATATTTGATGCAATAATAGGCCATATCTTTATATTAAGTATAAAAGTATAAATTGGGAGACGTCAATGTTATTTGAACCAAGTGATTCAACCAGAAAATTGTAAAGAAAACATAGCAGATTTATTAAGTAACTATTTCTATTTCCTTTCTATTAAAGAAAAAAGTCAGGTAAACTTTTTGACATAATATATGGTGGCAAATGTGTGTATCAGATTTCTTAGTGTATAAAAAAATTGATACCTTTTATAATTTTTGATAACTTTATTATGAAAAGTTTTGAGTTAATCTATATAAAAAATGTTATTAGAACATGGTTAGGAAACAAGGAAATTGTTGGGTAAACGAAGTAGATTTATTAATAATTCTTTCTTTTTCCGGTGTCGACATCGTGTGTATTTGTTAGAGTTTATGTAATTCAAAAAAAAAAAAAAAATAAGGTCCATTAAATTTGTTTTTGTTTTTTCATTACGCTATATGTAGGTTTTTCATTCATTCTCCCTCATTACATTTCTATATTTAGGGGCACCAATGACGTCATCTTTATTGCTTATAAATTTTCAGTGAAAACATTGTTATAATAACAATAGGAGTAGAGAGAAAAATTGAAAATAATAGACGTGGAAAATAAAAGATGCTTGGCAACTTTTTATTTATTGATGAAGTACTCATTATTTGATTTGTTTTGAATGACTCCAAATTAATGATCCATGTAGCATTTAATGAACTGAATAGCAAATACGGCTTCCATTATCCATTTCAGATATTGGAGGGGGCATTACTCAGGATTCTTTGAGCATCTTGTATTTGAAAATGTTTCTTATGTTGTTTTGCAACTTCAACTACAATTATTGGAAAAGTCTTTACTTATTATAAATTGGGAAAAAGGAATCACGACAATATCTGGCATACACAAAAATGGCCATTGTACCTCATTGACAGCTGTTGATTCCCTTCTCACTTGATACATCATGGCTATTTATTTTTTGATAAACGGTTCTAAGGCTCTTTGACAGCTCTCCACTGTCAATTAAGGTCGGCTTAGGTAGGATTGATGTAATTATATGTAGTAAATAATTGTGACAGGTATAAAGAAAGAATTTATGCAGGATATAAAATATTCAACATGATGAACATCAAATAAAATATATCAAAAATTATATGACATATAATTTTTGCTAGTTAATTCATAATTTTCTGAGCATTATTTATGTACTCGTAACCGGAGAACAACAATACGAACAACCTCTCACTACAACGTCACACTTGTGGCTGATGACATTGACTTTTCACAAAACTAAGTAGTGAAGGAGCATAGTTAGTGGCTACACACTACAAAAAATAAGTTTTTAGATTATAGAGCAGGAATGGCAACCCTTTGAAATTTGTGAAGTAAACTGATAAACATTTAGAAAAAACATTAAAAATAAGTTAAATTATAATAATGCCGACTCCGCCAAAAAAAGCTCTGACTCCTACTCCTTAGCCCTCAAAAGGTTTAATAAAAGGTCCAAATAAATAAAAAAATCAATTCCAAGACCCCAACCAAATAAATATACTCAAACTGACGTTACTTTTTCTATGGTTGTGCAAATATATCTTCTTTATAATCTCATAATGGGTACAAGAGTAAATGCGATAAAGAAGATATTTCCTCACAAGTAAATTATTATTCATTTAATTTACTTTTAAACGAGATGTGGTCTCATGCTAAGATCAAATATGAAATTCAAAAGTTTTAAAAGACAAAGCTTAAAATTGAAGGAAAGAGTATATAAGTACAATTAAATAATTATATAAATTTATTTAAGTACTAATACAAATAAAACTTTTTAGGCCCCGTTGGATGATTATCTTAGCAATACATAAAAATTCGTACTTCCATGTCTTCAATCGTACTGATAGCAGTCTTAAACTCGGAAATATCTGACACATTTTATATAAGTTGGTGTATTAATAAGAAATCCATTCTTTCTTTCTTTTTTTTGAAATTTTTTTCAAATAATGTTAATATATTTACTCATCTAAAACAGTGCTTAAATGGGAATCCACTTAATCAGTATTTTATCCACATTATCAAAAATTGGTCTTCCAGTGCATTTTTGACATCAAAATTAACAGAACAGAATCAACGAAACCAATATTAAGTGTGATTTCCTGTTACATTAACAGAATAATAAACAATTCAAAATTATCTTTATCGAAGAAAAACATTAAAATAAGGCGTATTTTTCTTCTTGGTGGGGGCCATCTTTCATGTGCACTCAAACAATTCTGAAACAAATAATGTCTGATAAAGTTTTTTTGTACAAAGTCTTATCATTCCAATGTCATTTACCTTTAACCGATCACACTTATAGAATGCGAGATACAAACTACTAAAGGCATCTTATAGAAAAATAATGGATTTCTATTGACTATACTATATTAAATGATTAAGACCATTCATAGCCTCAAAATTCATTAGAGTGTTTTTTGAAAAAAAAAAAATCATATTTGAAAACTATAATTTTCTTGATTCATCTAAAGACTCGGTCAGGAAGGTCTTCTAATAGAGTAATCATAAAATGGCACTGATCACGTTCTTGAATACGAAAAAGAGTCATACTTTCTATCCATTTATTTAAGAACAAAGGACTGTGGTTCGTCAACATAATAGCGAGCTAGAATGTTTTTTTATTTCTTTTTCAAACTTGATGGTGGACTACATTTGTATTCTTAGACATATAATCGTTAATTTCCATCAACAAGTTATTCTTATAAATCATTTGGATGTATCAGAAATTGTAATTAAATTATTCAAAATTGATTGTCATAATTTAATAATTATAACTTGATAGATTTTTTTTGTTTAAAGGGTTCATGTCAGGGATAATATAAGTCTCTTAAATGAAATAAAGTCACTAAACTATATTTCTTTGACATTTTAGCGATAGATGTGGAAACATATTCTTGAAACGAATATTTGCTACTGAGATTTTATAAAATATGTTATTATCAATTGATTCAATTTGTATGGAAGTAACAAAACACTTATTATACAAGCTAAAATTATGAGTTATTCTTAGGCAAAATTGATTGTCCCAATAATAGAATGAGATATGAGCAGATTTGATTTCATTGACCATATTGCGACTAATAAAAGACTTTTCCGTCAAATGAAGGGTCAAAACTATAATTAAATTGTCCTATTAATTTGGATTATAAGCCATTAATTTACTAAAATACGTCTATGAAGTATTGACCTGTATGCAAATACAAAATTGGGATTTCCTCTTTTTCTTAATTTTTGTTCAAGATAGTTTTTTATGCGGCATTTATCATTTTAGTTAAAAGAATAATATTTTTAGGGGAAAACTATTTCAAAACTTTTGAAAGATTGTTTATACATCTTAAAATAGTTATTCACAGCTTAATAGCCCTGTGCCACCACTAAAGATATATCAATATGGCTCAAACTGTTATATATTATATTTGTAATTACATGAGGTTACAAAAAAACAAATAATTTTTTTTTCTTTTCTACATCCTTTGAAGTTATTCTCAATAGAAAAAAAGTTATTTAAAAAAAGGGTTTAATTAATAAAATACTATAAGATTTTGAAAATTATTTTAATTTAAATATATTATTTTTTAATGCATTAAATTGGGAATTATTATACATTGACGAGTATGAAACCTTTCATTTTATTGTACAATATCAAAATAAACCAATTCAAAAACAAAATTGAAATTCACTGAAAAAAAAAAATATATATAATAAATCTCAAAATCTTATACAGTGCTTCAACTTAAACACAATCTTGAAAAAAAAAATCAAATATAAAAAAAATGCAAATTTATAGCTTCTTACTTCGTAGATAAAGAGTTTATCTCTATTTAATAGCCATCGATTTTCCCTTAACCTAATCATCTAATTGTAATGACACCCAATGCCAAATGAAAGGTGAATAAAAACATTATTATTATTCAATTTAATCGCATTTGTCGTAAATAACAGTTTCGACTCAACTTCGGAAACGTGAGCAGAACTTGATGACTGTAAATTAGTAAATTCCGGAATTCCTCCCAGATCCTGGACATTAGCTGGAATTTGGTGTTGCAAGAAGATATATTGGTGTGTCACTCAACTGCACCCCACACGAAAAAGTCCATTGGGTTGAGGCCCCTGAGCTTAGAGATAGTTTAATCACTCAAGTTGGGCGTGTAAGTCTTGGTAGTGGTATAAACCAAGTGTCATGGGCTGAATTTCTATACTTTAAGAGGCCCTCAGCTATTTATTCCCCCTCCTTACCAATCCTCTCGATCCTTTTCGGAAATGATTGGATTGAATTGAAAAAATTGGAAGGAAATTGTATTGCGATAATATTACTCGAACTTGAAGGTACTCACTTAGGGATGGACCAAACAAATATGTTTCGATATTTGTGATAAATAATATTGATAGAATTTGTGATGTTTTCTTATTTATCATGAAGTTTGAACTAAATACATGCAATTTTTCTTCCGTGGCAGGGTAGTTTTCCTTGTACCATCCTTGCAACATAGGAGGGGGATTTGTATTTATTTCCTTTGTCTCACGGCTACTTGAAGTTGATAAAATAAAACATCATGTGAGCTGATCTCCTATCAAACATTCTACAAATTGTCAGAATTACCCTGCTCATGTTTTATGCATCAGTTGAATATAAATAACTCTCAGTTGATATGTCGTCACTCAAAGTTAGCATTTTTTTATGAACCCTCTCAGGTCGGGTATTACGCTTATCTTGATTTAAACAATATTCCCATCAGTATTTATAACTGTTACTATATGCTTTTTGGGAGCTACAAAAAAGAATTTTTGTGCCCAAATAAAGGCTGCTAGCCATAGTCTTCTCCAACAATGAAATATAAGGTAGAGATTTTAAATCTGGAACAAATCTAGACCTCAATATCTTGGCAAACCTGAAACCAAAAAAAAAAAAACACTCCAGACTTCGTAAATCCTTTTTGGGGAAAGGAAATGTGGCCTACTAGCTTTTCCCATGGACTACCATCCCATGAGATGGTGTAGGAACATGGAGATAGTGTTGATAAACGTACACATAACACCGTCAACTTTTTGTGGGCTTCAATTTTTGAGGCATCGTAAAAGCAAAAGATTAGTGAGTGCCTGAATTTTGGGAAATAAATTGTAATGTACATTATCGTTCTATTTTCTCAATTTAAAAACCCCAGTCTCTATATTAAGCAGTTACAACTTTAACATTCGCTCATAAATTTTATATATACGCTTAATTCTTTCATGTCATAATTCCCACTCTGAGAACTGCAAATAAGCTAAGGAAATCACATTAGAAATTCGAAAATATGTATGATTATATGCAAATTATTAATAATTTGATGATATTTTCAACACTGGAGCATTGAAATATGAAAAATAGAGATGATTTTCATGGGTATTTAGTCTGGGAAAGTTTCATGTAGTAATAATTATTTTGCCCAAAACATAGTAATTTTTTTATTAAAAAAACCTTCATTTCTATTTGTTAGCATTATCAAAACTTTTTTTCAAATCAAACTGCATGAATGGAGACGTTCGATCATGTCTCTTGTTAATATTTACCATATCTTATGTATACATTGCATTATTTTGTAATGCATTTTGTAGACGTATGTAAATAAAAACTGTCTCCCAGTGGGTGTACAATATTAATACAAACAATTAGTCCGCAATCTGTATGGATCCCTCACTCAATAGGTTCAAATCATTGGGACTGCTGGCAGGTTTAAACTATTAAACATACTTAAGTGCACTAGGAGAAGGCGAGAGCGAAGTATATGGTAGACCTAAATGAATACCCTTATTAATATCGACTGCCTATGATTTGTATGGATCAAATGAATAACTGCCATTAGAGGAGAATCTTCTACACTTAAAATAATATGAGGGCAAGGAACATATCATAGGTATATTTTAGTTCATGGCTACAGAATTAAGTTATCAAACATTTTTTTCAACAATTAAGCTGAAAATTCTTCTTTTGTAGAGAGATGCTAAGACACCCACGGCGACCAATAAAATAATGGACAAAATATGTCATCATTATTATTAAATTATTGACACCCATGCTGATCCAATTGTCAGGGTTATCATTTTTTTTCTCCACATTTAATTGGTCGGATGGGGTTGCACTGATTAAGTATAAGAAAACAAGATAACATCAGAATCACTCCATCCAACATGGAATCTTCTTTGAAGTCCATTTACATAAAGTATGACTTTTATTTGTTGGTTTCATAATTTTTTACAACCGACAAGTCATATTTTATACAACTGTATCTAAAAATAAAAATCGTTAGCATTTTAGGCGCGACAAACAAAAATAAATCAAAATCAGCATCTATGAGGTGATGACCTTTCAGGATAACCATTACATTATATGTCGCCCGTGAATGTTAATCTATGGATTTGTGTATTTGTTTAGTTTCTTTGTGCTTGAACTTTGTTGGGAACATCAACAGTATTTGATTTTTGAAAGATGTTATCATTATTCCAAAATTCTTGATGATATAACATCTAAGTATAAAGTAAGTAATAAATGGTGAGTGTAATTCATTGAAGAGTTATTTATCTAATTCCTTGCTGGACTGGTAGACGAATTGAGAATCGATATCGACCTAACTCGAATAGGATTTGCGTTAATTTGCTTCCTCACACCACTGCTTGAGATGATCTAATAAAACCATATCAGAGCTAAGCTTTTCTCATTTCAAACATTCTACAAATTCCCAGTTCAGTTTTACTTTCTTTAATTTTTACATAACACCAATTCATATTTTTTACAACTATAAAATCAGTAATGTCCGTAAGGGACGGGCTAGAGAGTCTGTAGCCCCCCTCCTCTAAATATAAGTAAATATTTTTTCTTTTTTTCTAGAAAATTTAATTTTTCATATTTTTTCCCGAAATATTTAATATTTTTGTGAATAACTTTAGATTTTTGTAAATTTTCTCCGTAAATAAATTAATTTAATTTTAACACTTCCAAAAAAATTAAATGTATGAGAATAATTAGGGATTTTTGAATTTATTTTGAAAGAAATTTATTATTTTCAGAATAGCTGCCGATTGTTGGAATTTTTTTAACAATTTTTTTTTTCAAATTTTTTTCCAAAATAATTAATATTTTTATAAATGACTATAGATTTGTAAAAATTTTCTCCGAAAAATGAAATATTTTAATTTTTTGTTATATTGGTATCAATTGTGGATTTATGAAATTTTTTTCCATAAAATATAATTGTTTGACTATGAAACTATGGACTTTTGAATTTATTTTCCAAAAAATTCGCCCCCCATCTATAAAAACTAAAAATATATATGTTTAAATATTCCTACGCTCCTGATAAAATACCCCACATCATTTCAATTGCATAAAAAGAAAAGGATATTTAAAGGTAGCTTTTAAGGGATAATATGAAATGAAATGGGGTCTCTTTTTGTATTATATTTCATTTGCCCATATTGGTAGTATAGGATTACATAGGAGTATATTTTACTTTGAGAATACTTTTAATTTACTTCCCTCTATGCCCGCCCCCCTCCCTCTTCCCTACATAACCCAATTAGAAGAAATAAAATATGGAAAAACGTGATATTGAAGTAAAATGAAGTCAAGCTGTAAATAATGTTTCACTTAAAATGTATTTTTAATCAAGGCTATGTTGAAAATAAATGGAACTATCCGACTCTACCCCGGCCAGTGATACGTTACGGAGTGCCACTTTTTTTTAAATCACCAACACCTTTTTTTATAATTCGATTTTCTCGATCAGCTCATATTTTGTGTTTTTGGAGAATATGTTGGTATGTTGCTGCCCAACTCCACACCATACAAATAAGTCGATGGTCTTGAGAACCACTGAGCATGAGGACTAAACAATTTGGACCAATTAAGTAAAAAAAAAAATATGACAACCAGGTCAACGTTTTCTTTGCAGTGGGTCATGCAGCAGAGTCATTTTGCCAGAAGAATGGCCTCTCAACTGCAAATTCCTCAATCCAGAGCTCTTTGGGAATGTCCCTCGTTGATTTGGAAGGCTCATTATCTATGATTTGATTTTTGAGTGAAATTTTGATATCTCTAGCAGTCTGACATAATCTTACGATCAGCACTCATTGCTGTTAATTAATAATCACCTCCAGACTCTTGCAGTTTGCAGATCGTAATAAGGACACTTTGCCTAATGAAGTTTATTCTTTGAATAATTATATATTTTTTAAATTATTCAGTTGACCAATCACACCCTCCAGCATCAACCTAGTGATTGAGATTGGCTTAAGTGGGTAATTTTAAGACTCTCAATTATCCACAAAAAAAAAATAGAAAGGAATAAAACTTCTTTCATCCAGGCCATTTTGTTAAACTGACGCAAAACACTTTTGCCTAGCCAAGGAGCAACAAGTAACATCTTATTTGGTCATTTGCTTCTGTTGCAGGTGTCCAAAGTTCGTTGTTCAACAACACTGGCACGCTGTATGATATTATAATATTTCAACATATGATTATCACAAATTATATATTTTTATGCCCCAATCTAATGTTTTTAAAATTAATTAGTAATACTTTGAGTCTATGCGAACTGTGTACCAAGAAATAAATTCACTTAATGTTTGGCTTAACGTTTAACCCAAGTTTAATAACTAAGTCAAAAAAGGATATTCACTAATGGAGGGTTAAGAATGTATTAGAGGAGAACAGCTAAGCTACCATGACATTTATTATAACAGTCTCAAGCAACTTTGAAAAGAAGGACATCAATAAAATAACTCTGTTTCAGATCGTAAATTTTAATCTGAGTCAACAGGGACCCATTAACTTTCTGTCTTTCACTAGCACTCACACGGAATGGAGTTGGCCATATGTCGAAGTCTTCTTGATATTGTCGTGCAAGACATTAATAAGTCGTGTGGAGACAATGTTGCCTTTAAATATTTTGTCAGTTTATCTGGACCATCCTGAATACATTAATATTACACAGGTTGACTTATCTTAGAGCTTAAGAGTCCTGACTCTTTTGAATAATAAAACTCCTAACATTTTATTTAAATTGTCAAAAACATAAAATACTTAATTTAAAATTACATAAAGCCTTACATACCCATCAAAAACATTTTAATTCAATTTATATCATTGAAATATATGTGGAAGTTTATTTACGAAATTGCCCATTCACTTTTCAATTCCCATTTTGATATGTTTCATGATAAAAACTCAATTTTCTTTTTTTAACGTGACATAACGTCTTAAATAGAACCTTTTAGCCTCCTCCCTTCCCCTTTTAATTTATAAAGCGGTCTCGTGAATATATCATATTGACATTTTCTTAAACGCTTCAACTAAGGAATGACGGATGATTAAATTTAGAATTTCGTTCAGTATTTAAATGTTCTAAGAAAGGGCCCTTTTACAAAAATAACTCAATACAATTTCAATGTTACTTCTATTTATATTTTTTTAATTATCACTTTAAATAGATTAGTAGATCTAAAATGTGGCCCGTCAACGCAAAATCCAGCTGTAATGATTTTTCTCAAAATTTATTTTCGTATTTCGACAAATTATTGTAATTTTTTAGAAACCAATTATTCTTATTCACCCTTTGGGTATGTTGTAGACTAAATTAATCCTCAGAATAAAGAATGATAAATTGATGGATTTTTTTTAATCGGACCATATGCAGAACTATACAGTACTCGAAAATGAAATCTGCGCCGTCTTTCTGTCGACCTGGAACGAAACGTCGTCGTTATATCAATATTTTTTTTTAAATATCAAATTATATATAGACAAAACACATTCATTCAGCCTAATTTCTTCATAATAAAATAATTATACGCGGAGCTGCCGGAGATTTAGGTCACAGAATAAAAACAGAAATGCGCTGAAGTTATGTGTATAATTAATAATCTGGGAAAAATCATCAACCGTGGCAGATTTAACACCTCTGGGCTGACAATGCATTACATCTAGGAAATAGGAAGAAACTGTAGGATTCGATGAGCCCCGTGAGGACTATTTTGATGTGATGGAGGTCTTGGAAAGTCAAGGATGCAGAGCTTATCAAAAAAGTGTGAAACATGGTTTGACCAGTCCCTGACGAGTTCCTTCGTTCCAATTGGAAAGGAACTTGGAAGTCAGTGAAAGGACAGTTTTATTTTCTTCTTTTAATGTTCCTTTAATTGGTCAGATGGGATTGCACTCCTGAACTATAACTAAAATTAGAGTATTACAATTACTCCATCTGGTATAGGAATTGTCTTTCAGTTCTCAAAAGTATACAAAGTATTTATTTTTCTCATGGAAAGACTGATATACAAACTTATACATATTGAGTTCAGAAGAAAAATTTATCCCATGTGCGCTGTTCATTGAACTACGTCATTATATCAAGATAGTTACGGAATTTATTTACGAGGATCTCAGATGCCAATCTCACAAGATCCACACCAGCCAACTTTTGATCCCCCCCCCCCATAGTACCCTCAATCTTAACTCAAATAAGCCTATAAAATATTGTATTGTAAGCAAAGGCCTCACAACAGCCTTTTTTAAAGCGTATATATATATTGGGATTTTCTCCTTTTCTTTTAACTTTGTCAAATGTATATCGATTTGAGGCAATATGTTTGAGCACACTGTGATTCCTTCAAAAATAACACATTTGTCTTCATTGAAGATAAAAAAAATAGTGACAATACTCTTGAGACATTAGTTTTTTTAAATGTCTCTGTTTATACTTCAATGTATTATTCAGAATCGGTTTGAGAAGAATTTAAAAATACTTAGCTAGTCACAAAAAAGTTAAATTATTTTATAAAAAATATTTGTAATTTAATTTGATTTTCATACATTTTACAGTCAAAAACAAACATTCCTTAAATTGGGCTTGGGAGCCTTGCAGACGCCTCTGTTCAAGTTTATGACAGATAAGATGTTTTCCTTTCGGACATTGTTCAAATTGTGAGGACTACATATTATGTTGATTTTCTATTAATCTTACTTTGTATACCGGCAGGACATATTTATTACAATTGTAAATATACAACTCATTAAATGGTTAATTATACTTAATAATTTTTTACTTTAAATAATGTTTTTTTTTTCAATATTTAAAGTTTACAACACTCAAATTATAATACACAAACGGTACCATTAATAAAATGACTCAACTTAAAACAAAGCAGAAATATAAACATGTAAAATAAGATACAAACTTTATAAAATAAAATTAAAATATTGTACAAAAAAAGTTGTAGGTAAAATCACCAATAAAAAGATAAAAGATTTAGATTGTTTAGAATTTTTCCATTACCATAATTTCATTCTGTATATGGGTATTGATACTAATTGGAAAGATGACTTTGAGGGATCATACCAAATAAATTGTTGTATGGAGAATTGTTTATTGTCTCTATCTCCATTTTGTTGAGATAGTTGACTCCCGTTCACCAATCTCTTTTGGAGAGGAAATCTCCGTAGTTTTTTATTCACTCAAGAAATTAGAAGGGTGACGAAGGAACACTAGAATAATAGGTGCTCTGAGGTTTCTAGAATCTCCTAATAGAAGGAGCATAAAACAGAATTAGAATCCGAATTATTTGTGAGAATGGACGATGTGGCTACTCTATGTGGCAGTAATTTTACATCCATTGTGGTAAATTATTTTTTTGAATGACATCCAAAATAACCTGATTAAATTGAACTCCGAATTTCGAACATCTTGTCTGAACTATTTTAGGAGCAAAATTCTTAATTTTGCTTGCCACCAATTTTTCCCTACGCAGGCTTGAGGGCACACCACTCAGAGCAATAAAAAAGATAATTGGAGGGTCATCTGTTTTAGAGCTTAGCCTTGATGACATCCGTTTATTTACACTTTTCCTTTCTCAGAATATGAGTGATAGCTCTTGTGTTCTTGAGGCTTGGGATGAAACCATTTTCAAAGATTTTAGCAAATAAATCCTGGAGAACGGTGTAAAGAGGACAAATAAAGGTGTTATAAAATTCAAAAGGTAGTCCCGAGGGACTTGGGGTTTCAAATTACTTTGTATAACCTGTAATATAATTAAATATTTCTTCTTTGGAGACAGTTGTATTTAAGAGCGCGAGTAGAGTTTTAGGTAAGTACTTTAAATATTGTGCATGCACTTCGATGATCATTAAAGGTATGTGCTTCATGCATACTAAGTATTATATAACCTACAAATAATAATGGCCATATAAAGAAAATTATCCTCCAATTCGTGTAATTTATTGACTTGGAATTTTTTGTACAGTATGTACATTTTTATTTGCTAAAGTTGAACTATATAAATGTATATGTGCATAGAGTTGTATAAAATATGACCAACCGATATGTAATAATAAAAAAAAGAAAATGAACGTGTTATCCCTGACAATTTGAAAAATGTTTGGGAGGAAAGCAGCTTTTCCGTAATGACGTTTTATTAAATTAGAAAAAAGTTGCCATGAGAGGAAAAAAATAAAGAAATATCTCAATTCGTATTTTGCAACAAATAGTTAATAGTAAAAGTAATGAAATAATTGCAAAAATCCACAGCTTTTCACAAAAAAAATATCAAGTATTTTATATTTTTTTCAAAACTTAATTTTTTCGGAATTTGTATTCCAAATCCATTGAAAAAACATTTAAAAGAGAAAATATTTTCTGAAGAGAGAACACGTGTATTGTGTTTATCTGTAATTTTATATTGTTTTCTCAAGGACATACACATGTGTGTTTGAATTTGTTTTACTGAAGTGTGTCTCTATTATAAAGGACTGTCGAACAGCTGCGTTTTTGCTCTTTTCCATCTTTGAGGGGCACCCTTGGTTGTTCTATCCCAATTTAAAAAAATCCTCCGCTGTAAAATTTGATCGAAATACTTCGTTTTTTTAATTTAAAATAATAAAAAATATATTTTGTTTACAAAAAAGTATAAATTCACTGAAGGACGATTTTTCAAAAGATACTACTTCAAGTGAGAATGAAAGGAGGACCACTCTAAAACATTAAGCAGTCGTAATGTGGCCCAACGGCTATGTGTTGGACATCCCTGCTCAAAACAATATTGACTATTATTGGATATCTTCCCAATAATTTAAATATTAAGCCTATAACTGATTCAAATACGTCTCTCATATATTGGGAGCTCTATTTTTGTTCAAGATTGTCTTTATGTTCTATCACAAATCATATTTAATTGCTTGTTCGAGTACATATCGGCTCAATTTAAGTCTTTGAAACCAAAAAAAAAGTTTTTTTATGGAAATAATTATTAAATATCTTAACACATCCCAGAAATTTGAATAATAAGCCTATATTTGATTCAAATAGGCCTATGAAATTTTGGTCTAATGTATTTTCCCTTTATTTTGACTTTTGTTCAGGATGAACTTTATATTGAGACAACCCATATATTAAACTTAAAACGAATATAAATCAAATAATATATTTTGTTACAAAAAGTTTGCTCATATCAATAAAAAAAATATTTGTATATTTTTTTATATATATTCGTATAAGTTTGATACACATGTCATTTTGTAGGGTGAATTAATGCACTTAGATATTATTATACCCTCTTTATCTAACGTATATAAGCTGTCCATGTTAAATCGATTTTAAAATTTTGTCAGAAAGCTGTAATACAATTTTTTAATTAAGGAAACAAAAAGCATAGACAAGCAGACATAAAGCCATGCAACATGACATACTGGGTGCACCAGCTATCTGTGCCTCGACACTTTATTTTATAAACACCATTCTTTCTCCTACTAGTTACCAAATTAAATGAATAAAACCAAATTTTGAAAGCTTGATGGATCTTAATTTACATGCAGGGCTTTGCCGCTTGGTCCCTTGTCAAATTCTGAAATTCCCTTTCGGTCTGACTTATGGGTTTCTTTTTGGTGTTGCACTGGGTTCGGTTGGTTTGTCGTTGGATTTGGAAAATCTATCAGACTCAGATCCGGCAAGTTTGGAGGCCAAAAGTTGCCGAGATGAAGTCGTCAAAATTGTATTGGCGCCATTTTAGAATTTGTTTTAGTCTTGGCAGGGAACAGATTCCTACTGCCACATGTAAGGCCTCACACGGGCCACCACGTTGATTTAAAACTTCATCTTGGTATCTTACACGTCCAAGTAATTGGTATGTTGATGCTCCAGACACGGATTCCAAGGAGGGCTCCTCACCTTTTCCAAATATTACGTTTAACGAATTCGTCAATTGATACTATTTTTACCGACCGGTACAAGATCAAATAAGCAATCTATCGAGAGAAAAAAAATATCCGCCTAAATGACTACATTTGCCCAAAACAGTGCGCCAAAGAAGCAGCATGGATAGCTTGCACACCCTGTATTTCCTGTAAGAGATTATTTACCATTATTTATCTGTTACTACATAACCTTCATCAACGAATGTAATATTGAGACTTTACCAATATATTATCGATAAGATATGCAATAAGTCTTTGTCTTATTGAATAAATTATTTGATTTTCACCAATAACAAAAGTAGGAAAGTAGCAGTAGTTGTCAATGTTTATGCACTTGAAAATTGAACATTGAGCGACTGATGTTGATAACGTGAAGAAACTATATTACATGTTTTTAAATATCAGAATATCTACTATTACGCTGCAGAGAAGAAGAGGTGATTTCTTATATTAAATTAAATAATATATCAAGAAAGAAGCTGTATTATTTGGCCACAAGAATGAGCTACGAACAAAACTAAAATAAGGGAAGAACTCTCATGCCTCATTGAATATTCATTTATGGGTAGATTTGTGTAATGTATCGTTTTTTTTTGTTAAGTATGAAGTGTGATGGATATTTTAAAAAAAGTAATAAACACTTGAGTTTAATTTTTTTTGTCGAAAAAAGAAGTTCATAATTTATAATCTTGTGAAAAAGGAATAAAGTTTATTCGATATCACCAACTATTTAATTAAAATTTGTATATTTTAGTGTAAATATGTAGCCCAGCCCGGGCAATACATTTGCAATTCCAATTCTCTTTGGATTTTTCTAAAAATTAAGGGTGGATTACATTTATTTTCTCTTAACAAATTATTAATATTAGCTAATGAAGTGACCCGTAAATTGTAAAGTAAATTCACTAAAATTGATTTTACATTTAAATAATGAAAAATAGATTGTTATAAAATTGGAAGTATTGGGGCCAATATTAGTATCTTAAAATAAATTGACTGAATATGGCGGACTTCTGACCTTTGGATTGGTGCGTTTTTATTTGATCTAAAAAATAACAGTGTAGCAACGAGTGTGTGTACTTAAAGCAAAGCGCCTCATATTCAGGAAAAAAAAAGAGAAGTCTACATATTTAGAATATTAAATTTTGAACATTTTTTAGTCTGAGAGTTTTTGTTGCTGTTCGTCACCTGAAGAGTGATCTGTTATGATTATTCTTTCATTAATGAGGAGATAACATAGAAGTATAAAGTATAACCACGAGTGGTTTTGCTCATGAAAAATAGAAAGTAATTCGGAAAATGTATTGGTAAGTTGTAAGTGATTAGAATTTCCAACCCGAATCATATAAGAGTATGGATTTCAATGGCAATTCTTAGTTCAAATGATAAAAAATTTTATAGCACTTAATCTGTACTTTTCCATCTTACCAATTAAAGGAACATTTAAAGACCCCTTTTTTATACCGTATGAGAATGCATGAGTTTAATATATTTTAGGACCAAAGAAAATACATCTATTTAGGATTGTGAATCCTTGGCTATTCGTTGACACCTAATAACTACCGCTAGTATAGACGTTAGGTAAAAACAAGATAAAAACGGTTTTATATACATAAAAAACAAAAAACTTAATAGCCACGAAATTAAAATAAATTGACAAATTCCTATTCCTTTACCGAATGACTTAGATTTATTGAGCTATTCATTCCCAAATATTTTATTTGGTAAGCCGTTGTGGTCCTTGTATTTTTAGAATGATTTATATGTATTTAACGAATAAAATGTTTATACATTGTTTTGCAACTTTACAAGATTGATCATTTATTTTGTGAAAATCCGTTTCAGCGAATATATATATTCTAGAAAAACATTAAATACTCACTTTTTTTGTCGTCTCAATAGAAAAATATGACTAAGCATGTAATTATTAAGTATTTTATAGCGTGTGATATTTTGTTGTTGTTGTTGCCAACCTGAACAGTATAGAATAACGCACTCGGGATAAATTAATCAATGAACTTAATGAGCATAGGTGGGCGTTTGGTCGTTCCTAGAGAAGGAAATATATACGGGATGCGCCAGGTACCTGTGGATCAAGCCTCAACTAAAGAGACCATTTGCAAATCCTGAAATTCCTTATTGATCTGGCTGATAAGATCGTATCTGGTGTTGTAGGGGACTCTATCGGTTTGCCGTACGATCGCCCCTACACAAAAACTTTATCGAATTCAGATCTGGCGAGTTGAAAAGTAAAAAGTTTCGTGAGATGAATTTGTTAAAATTATTTTGAAGCCATTTGAAACTTTTTTATCAAAGTGTGGCAGGAAACCGAGTCATTTTGCTACATTTAAGACCTTCTATTGCCAGCCATGTTGATTCAGGGCTTCACCTTGGTCCTGCACGTCCAAGTAGGCAACAGTACTGAGCCTGAGGCCTTGGATGAGGACATGAGGAAGTATGATGAGGCTTTCAGAGCTAACTACCAAATACCAAGACGTGGGATGGAAACTTTGTCTGCATGACCTTTAGAGGCCTCAAATTCTCTCCTGACCTTACGAAAGAACGTTTCACTGCGTCCCAGAGTTATGTTGTTGGTCCCGGCGTAGATTCCAAGGGAGGCTCCGTCCCTTTTCCAAATATTTGGTCAATCCATTCCATTTTTTTAACGGATGCAGGTTTTGCCAAAAAGAGCGAGTCAAAGTGGCGACATAGATAGATTGTACACCTGTATACTCAATTTTAATGGACTACTCAAAGACTATTCATAGTGCCAGATGAAGTAACTGCAACACTATAATGTTACCTTTTACTAAATAAATGCAACTCCATCTGACCAAACAATGGAGCATTATATAAAAACCAACAAAAATATTGCTACATTTTTTATTTTCAAAGCTGTATATATATTTTTTTATTATTTTCTTCCGAAAGCATAAGAACAAAATGAGGAAGATTTGGCCAAACAATAACTCTAAGGAAAAAAAAATCCATTTTTTTATAAAAATGGTGGAGAATAAGGAGATAATCCAGGTCGTTATTTTAATTATATCCCACAATATAGGTAAGGACATGGCAATAAACAGAAAGAAGATCTCAAATCAAATGGTAGTTAGCCAAGTCTTATCAAATATGGAATTATTATTCAATAATTCTTGAGAAATGTCAACAGCTGAATAAAAATTGATTATAATCACAACCAATCAACGTTCAGAGAATTGATTAGGGAGAAAGATGTAAGCTGATAACAAAATACCCTATACATTTTTGTTTAGTAAAGTAGCGTCATGTATTCAGCTGTTAGACTATTTAGTGTATTCTTAAAAAGAGAATATCTTAATATAAACTGTAACAACAAGGGAAGGAGAGTAACTATGAGTCGTTAAAGATGTAAGCCATAATTGGACTCATAGTAGAATCGAGCACCGAAAACAGAGTAATTTCTGCCTTTGTCCTTGATTCATATAGAGTGAGACTGGTGGGAATTTTCGGGAATACAGTTGTACAGTGTATGACAACTCGGTATGTTTAAAAAAAAGAAATGGAAAATCAACATTGTGCTCTTGACAATTTGAGAAGAGAACCTTTACAGTCATTTTGTTTCATGGAATTAGCTGCTAACAGCTTTAAAATGAAAGTAAATATCCAAAAATCTCACTCAGTATGTGACAAGGACATGGACGAGAATTACCCTGTTGTCGATCCTCTATTCAATTTAGAGACTCGGCTTAGTTTTTCAGAGACAGACATAGATAATGGTAGAAATGGTGAACATTTCACAATATTGAGTAGAAATTCTGTTTTTTTTTTGTTTTTTTAAGTTATCAAGAAAATATCTTGTGAAGATCCGCTCGCTTCTTGATGCAGGAAATAAAATCTGGAGGCTCACTTCCTCTTGTGGGTCTGGGATAATTTCTGGACAATAATGTGGTCCTTTTCAGACTAACAAAGCTGCTCAAAGATGGCTGAGCACTAATTCCATTTATGGCAAAAATAAATATCGCTGCCATATTCATCAGCCACCGACCCTTTGAGCTACACCTTCTGGATCCATGTATATTTTAGGGCCATGAAGAACTAAACAATCATGGCCATGAAGGATAATTTTACCTTTTTTCTCTTCAAGAATTAAAGAATAATAGTAACTGTTCTGCAAAATATAAAACACACTTCAGATTACCCAAAAGAAAACAATCTCATACGTGTTAACATCATATTTTATCAAACTCTAATTACAAATATATAACTCACTTATGTATATATGTAAATAAATTAGGTTTAAGTATTAATGTAAAGTCAAGAAAAATAACTGAGTTACATAAGATTTGTATCTTAATTAGTTTATAAAAACATACATAGTATCTACGCCTTTGATCTATGATACTTTGCAACAAAAATACTTATGTAGGCTGAAAAAACTCTCATTCTTTAAAAAAAAATAAAGAGAAAGGTACACTTGCTTCATAAGTGAAGCTGCTCACAACATAAAAAAATAATAATAATAAAAAAAGGACTGAGTTATATTTATTTTACTTCATTTTGATGAAGAATTTGGGATGGTTATTTGAGAGATTTTCGCCATTGTCCATTTATGTAAATATAAATTTCTCAAATATGTTTCTTTACAACAAAACTTAGAGACATTTTTTTTTTTTTTTTGGGGGGTCAGTTTAAAAAAAAGACATCATCAATTAACGAATTTGAACCAAAGAGGAAATTGGTTATAAAATTAGTATAAGAAGAAAAAAAATGATAGGGGAACACTTCAAACAGAAGAAATGCTAATCAATTCTCCGTTTTTATTTGTCATTAAACATGATATATTATTCATATTAGAAATGACGAATGCATTGACGAACAAGCATAATATAAGGCAAAAACTTAATTTTATTATTATTCCATATGAAAAAAACAATTTCATGCATTTTAAATTAATACATATTTTGATTTAAAACATTCAAACGGAACATAAATTAGAAGTAAAAGTATAGAATTACGAAGGATAAAACTTATTTATACCTAAAAACTCAAGTAAAATATTATTTAGGCAAAACAGCTTTAAGAAAAAATGGTGTATGACAAAATTACTAGGCACAGATCTATGTAGCAGATGTGTCATTTAGCTAATTACTAATTTTCTAACAAGAGGACCATAAAAAAAATAGTAGTATGACACAATGATAAATAAGGAATTAGTATTTTCATCTCGTATAAGATATTTTCAAATACAGTCAAATCCGTATGTAAGCAAAATACACTTTTGGTCAACGCTCTCTCTGATAATATTTTTTTACAATAGAAAATACTTTACATAGATGAAACACAAAGTAAAAAATCTACATAAAGTCAACTTTTGTCTTTATAGGTACAAATCATAAGCTAATGTCAACATTTGTATTCTGTATAACTCTGTTAGCGGCAGAATAAGAAAATCTGGCATTATATATAATGTCTAGGTGATGTATCCTTTCTGGAAAACTATATAATAAACGACATCTTATAGATTACCTAGGTATTTTATATAAAGCATGGACCACATGTAGGCAAATAATGATATACGTATGAGTTATAGACTCTAAATAACAATACAAAGGAAAAGTACTTGTGTTTTGTTCGCATTAACTTATTTCTTATAATCAACAACATATTTTGATTACAATGTTATTGAGCTGGAATGAACTAAAGCATTTGAATTGGACATAGGGGGGGGGATTACTTTCAAATATAATAATAATTGCCCCAAGCCTTAGGGTTTAAATATATTTGAAGAGACCAAAAGTTTTTATATGGGCAACCTAGGTAATTCAGGCTTGAATTTGCTTTATATCCTTATAAGTTATACCTTGTAAGGATAACTTTTGATGACGTCATATTTGATGTGTTTTAAAATAATGAGTATCATTTTCCTTCACTAAACTTTTATATCAAGTACATCAAACAAAAGAAACATTTATTTTTATCAGAAAAGTAAGACAAAGGAACCAGGTAATTAAAATAGTATTTGGGGGTACGATTGTGTTTAACACGGCTCCCCCACCCCTGTTTATCTGGAACTTACGTAATATATTTATTTTCAAAATTGATAGACAAAAATATTTTCTAAGCCTTTTTTCCCCCGTGGTTTCTAGTACCCGTATAGGAAGACAGTGTAGTACACGAGTATGAGCAACTCCAGGCCAGCATGCAACAACGTTTATACCATGGACTGTTTCAAGTAAGAGCCAACGTTGCTATTAATACTCTTTCTATTTCTGAAACTAGATACAATGAAATGAAAAAAGTGAAGGCAATCATTAAGAGGACACCAAGAGTATATTGGCTTCTTAAACATTATAACGTAATGGGAATAAGACCAAATAATATATCCTTTGAAAGAAAATTCATTAATATTCATTTTATATCTCAGACCCTGAGTTACTTGTCATTCTAGATAGGACTCAGTTTGCTACCGGTCATGATGGAATAGACAAAATGTTGAAAGAACTTGCTCAAAAATAAAGAGCAATATCGATAGGATGTTGAACTATTTATTCAACTATGTGAGCCATCCCAGAAAAAGACAAAAAGGTGGCAAAAGAGGTATTGTAGTTAAGCCAATGATATCTTCTGAGTTCAACTGTCATTGTCAAGTTGATTATATGGATTTTCTAGGCCATCCTGATTAAGAAAACAAATTTATCATGGTGTATCAAGAACATCTCACTAAGTTTGTGGTTCTCAAGGTATTGTGATCAAAGAGGGCGTAATAAGTACCATATAAGCTCCTCGACATATTTACGCTGCTCCAGCTATTCTTCAGCCCGAGAATGGCCGATAATTTGTAGACAAAGTGCTAATTAGTCTAAAGGAGTATTGGCCGGCCTTGAAAACAATCCATAGGAAGCCACCCTACTCACAAAGTAAGGGGAGTGTCGAACGATCTAATTAAGACACTGAGAATATTTTGTACACTTGGATGCTAAATAGAAAAACTCGCTTGAGTGAGGGATTAAGATTCGTTGGACAGCCTTTCATTCTTGTATTAAAAGGTTTCCATACGAATCTCTATTCGGCTGCAAGGCAAAAGTTAGCCTTTCGACGTCATTTCTACCTGATGACATTTTTCAAGATGTAGAGACTGAAGAAAAACTCAACAATATAGTAACCAGCACTCATATAACATGAGAGATAAAAGAAATAGTAGATCAGAACTACAGTTCCTTATAAAATTTATGTATGAAATCCAACCTATGACGGAGGAAAACAGATCAGTTATTATTTTTTGGTATCGAAAACCCTTCTACTTCTGTGGATACTTGAAAAACTAATTTCTCCTGACATTTGCTGCATATATTAAAAACACCAAAATTGAGACTAAAACGTGGACAATATGTACATTCCTTTTAAAGTAGTAAAAGTTGGTGGGGTGAACATATTGTGCAATGTTTGCTTTAATATAAAGAAGACCATCAATAAAAATGATATTAAAAAAGAGCCTCGAGATGCAGGCACCAAAAATTAAGAGATTCTGACAAAAAAATCCTCTTGCACCATTGAATGCAACTATAGGAGTTCCAATGTTCAGGGTGAATTGTGTAACCTCTTAGTTGTTGCAATGAACATAACGGAAGGTAGAGTTGACATGCATGGAACAACAAAAGGAACCTTTAAACAACTATATGCCCGGTCACAAGAATTGGAGATGTCCCTGACCGTAAATTCTTTCTTCGCACAGCAGCTATTTTTTAATCTACAGGAAGCGGGCAAAGATGTGGAAATTGTTTTTACAATACAGAATAATAGGCGTCTTTGCATATAAAAGAAAGTTAAGTGCAATTCAAAATGTCCATCTAGTCTTTCCTGCTACAATAAATAATATGTATAAGCCAATTTTTTTCGAATAATATAATAACTAACGCCATTCATTTTCATAAGTAGTAATACCAATGAATTGGTGTTAATCAGTAGCGCAATTAGAATTTTTAAACTGGCTTGTTACATAAATTATGTAAAAAGGTAAACGGATTTTCTATCGGGGCTCTTGGTTGAATTTCTAATACAAAAATGATTATCTTTTCTTTTTTTACTCTCACCAAAAATGTCACAAGTACTTAGAAAATAAAAAAGTTTTATCTAGACGCCAGTAGTGATGGCTGATGGATACCTTGTAGACCGTGAAGAGAAGGTGAGAGGGAGACAGAAGATATAATTTACACATGAGGTATTTATTAACAAGTTGGGTCCTTCATAACATTAGCCGTCACTCTAAAAATAAGACACGCTAAAGCCATTGACATGCCGAATAACGCATGGGTGTCCATAAATGTTATATTTGAAATGTTTGCACAAAGTTTGATTTCACAAAGATGAATAATGAGGATATTGCACTCGAGTTAATGGGCAAATATGCGAGATTGAGAGCCTTAGCCACCATTTAGTTCCAATTTCGCTGCAAAATATCCATATCAACCATCAAAGTGATGCAAAAAACGACTATTACTGAAATGGCTCGTGTGGAAACGGTGTCAGGGCTGGGATTGAATCCACCAAGTATCCCAGGACCACCGTATACGATCTTTTAAAGCGTAAGAAGGAGTCGGATGACGTCACCAGGAGGCCCCCAAACCTCTGAAGTGACAAGGAAAGAACCCTGATGCTCACAACTGGCCTGAAGAGGTCATTGAGGCGAATCCAACAAAGCACATGTCAAAAGTATCCAAGTATCGCCCTGAGAGTACGATGATGGCGAATAGGACCGTACAGGACTTGGACCTCACCTTTTATGCAACCTAGACTGTTTCATAGTGCCGTCAAAATGAACTTTTGAATATAAAATAGCATTTTATCTGTATTTGGGTCATTCTAAGATAATGTAAAGGGTAGAACAGCAAAATATGGACTCCATAGACAGAATTGGAACTACATCAATAATTTTTCCATAATATGCAAAAAAAATATATTGATAATAAAACATGTGAACAAGGCTATTGGAAAAAGTTTTTACTACATATGACCACCTTCATTATCAATCACAGCCTTTACATGGCACCTGAAGGCAATGCAGGAATTGATGAAAAACTCATCTGAAAAGCTGTCCCATGTAGCTACTATAGAGGACTTCAGTAAGTCCATATTTGCCTGAGAGGTCTTATTGGTTTCCCTCTCTTAAGTGACCCATATAGAAAAGTCCAGTGGGTTCAAATCTGGTGAGGAAGGGGCCATATCTCATGGCCCAGAATCGACCCATATTAGATGTGCAGAACTTTTGGAACTTGGCGGACGTGTGAGAAGGGGAACCATAATGAGTCCGTACGTAGTTACCCTCCCGATAGTTCGTCTTCAACCATGGCAAGATAGTTTACCTAAGCACCTTATAATTGCCTCCTGGTCAATTTTCTGTCCAGCATTGATAATGCTTCTTTATATTCCTTTTCGAATTTAGCAAGAACTTCTCTCTCCTTAAAGTATGTTTTCCAGATCTGAAATGAGATGTCATTTTGCTTTTTGCTCGCTCATGATGATGAAATGACTAAATGATTAGTGAAGTTTTTTTATTTAAAAAGGACAGTGGAAACAGCTTTACCATGTACATAAGACCTTTTCAAATGGTCACTTCTTTTCAAACCTTTAAATATTTGACTTTATCCCGTTTTCTAAGGTCAATAAAAACTAAATAGGTCAGTCGTTTTTAATTAATTCCTGGCTTTATTTTATACTAAGCACTAAATAACAGCAAAATCTACTGCCGATGCTCCAATTCCCCATTTGCAATTGATTAAGAACAAGCTTAGCTTCACTATCAACATATTATAATGAACTTGCAATCTCTTTTCTGAAGAAAATGAAAAATAACGATTGATACATATATGACTCAGGAATTAGTAGCATTCGCCTTATTCAGTTCACATGAGAGCATGACAATGCCAATAAAGCATTGAAAAGTGATTATTCCGATTACACCGGATGATACCAGGGAAAATCATTAAAACTACAGAGCAGCATGGGCGTTTATGAAGTCGGAAAAATTGACCAATGATTTTGCTGAAATAGGCGTAAAACTCATAAGTGAACTTGCAACTAGGATTACCACCGACCAAAAGCAGAGAAACTGTTTCTTAAAGCTGTGGAATACCACAGAAATAAATATATAAGTTTCAAGAAATCTAATTAAAACAATTAAGAATAAATTTATGTTTAGTATGTTATATTATATTGTTTATCAGTATAGAATTATTAGATTTGTTCCACGCAAAAATGCATTTTTTGATAATTAGATTATTCTTTATTATATGAGATTTAAGCACATTTTATTGGCTTTGATTTGATAACCATATCAATGCTATACGATAGACCATTGCGAAGCTATAAGCAAAAAATCCAAACAATCACGTTTTTTTGCCTTTTTTTAGAACCATCAAAAATAACTTTCAAGGCCCATGTGGTAGGCATAGCCCTGGTCTAATATCCAAATGACTGACATATTTAGTATTTAAAGACCTTAGAAAACAGGATAAAGTCAAATTTTAAAAGGTTTCAAAATAAAAGTTAAAATTTGAACAGGTCTAAAGAGATAAGTAAGATATCTGAAACATTGTTATTGGCAGAGCGCATTAGGTTCACAGATTTAAGTAACTTTTGAGACATAGAGACAACCTTCCAGCGTTTTTGCACCATTTATATCCTTATCATGTTATTAGAAAAATGAAATTAAAGACTAACATTGGAATATTTAATTTTGTTAACATTAATTGTCTTAAGTGGTATTTATTTTTTGCCTGATATAATGTTTGCTCGTCAATCCATGAGTATTTTTCAATATGATTAATACATTAAGTCTAATTATAATTAATTGATAACGGAAAAGTGATTAGCAGTTTTTCCATTAGAGTTACTGTCGTGTTCGTTTATTGTTTAATTTATTTTAACTTTTATAAGAGTAAAGATTCGAACCACACATTTCTACGTAGTATTTATTATAATGATCATTATCGAATATAATTAATAAAGAAATATGTTTCTGCAAAAGAATAATCATTAAAGTTTATAAATGACATGTATAGAAATTAAGTAATACCTATTTAGCATACTTACAACACGTACGCTTGCTTTTACTGTTCTATATTAGTACAAAAGTTATTTAAAGTTTGTAGGAGGGATACTGGCAGCTGAACTTCTTGGGTATTTTAGTTCCTCCAATAGAAAAGATAATTCATGTGAGGGTTCAACAATTAAACATATTCAAACCAGATTCTCGAATACAGCAATCATATGTATAAAAGTTCCGAAATATAAATATTTTTATTAATATGACATTTTTTTAAAGATACCTTTATTTTTTGGTGTTTTAAACCCTCTGTCTAGGTTTAAATTAGAGGAATAACAAAACATTTAAGAGGGATCCTATTTCAAGTTGAATATTTAAAGGGTTTTTTATACAACTTAATCAATGTGAAGTTTCAGAAACGATCGAGGCCCTCAATATCATAAACAAATAACTTTAAATAAATCTTACAGCCAGCTCTGATATTAACATTAACAGCAGGAATGGGCACTCGGTAGAGCAGAAAACCTTTGCCTAAAATCAAATGGAGATATTTTTCTTGATCTGGTCTAAAGTTATGGTCAATTGTGAAATTTTTACGTTTAGTATTATCTTGGATTCTCAAAATTAAATGACCTCTTACTGTGACGATATAAACCGTTTGGTCCATTGAAATCTGAACACTGAATAATTCAATAATTAATTAAGGTTGAGGGATTGAAATTAATTAATGGTTCTTATTTTATACTTTGGGCTCCCTTACAGCCTGATGCCAGCCCCTTCGACTACAAATTTTGGGTGCCTGTTGAGGGGAATGCCCTGTTTCTCAGGGTCAAAGGAGTAATTAATCTTCTGATCAGTTCATGATTACCTAATGAAATTAAAGCTCTTTGAACCTCCTCAAAGACCAAGTGAGCCAACTGGAGTTTATTTTCATAATTACAGATGGGATTTGTTTAAAAGCGGGAGGATAAGGCTATAGAAAGACATTATAAGATAACTGAATTAAGACTCTTGTTAATATCATCTTCTTGTTTTATGATTTTTGGGGGAAAAAAGGAATTACGTAGATTAAGAGAACCTTTTACATTTAAAATAGCATTAGGACAGGGAAAATATTGTAATCTATATATTAAACGAAAATGTATGTGTGTATATCCAGGATTCACAGCCAAGTAAAGAAATATATTTTGCTCAAAATTTTTCATTTAGCATCTTAAGTCTCCAGAGACAATTTTGGCAAAGCAAACATTTTTTGGCTTCAAGGCTATGGTGGACTTAAAATAGCATTTTTGTAAAAAACAACTTTTTTGACCCACCAGTGATTACTCAACAAAAAAGACCGTAAAGTTCTAGGAATTATTATATCTGAATGTCAGTATGTATCTTTGCACACTTTTTTTAAGGAGATTATAAGGCTTAGAGAAGAAAAAAGAGAGAACATGCCAATTGATTTCCGACTATAACATACCAAACAGTATTAATTGTAGAAAAAACGAGACAGTTCCATGTAGCATTAATTCTAATTTCTTAATCTACTCTATTTATATTTATTATACATTTTTAAATCCATTCATAGCAAAGATAGTTGATAATGCTTACGTCTGAGGTAGAAGTTAGCCTCACGACTACCCATTAAATAATGAACAAAAAAGAAAACACGAGCACACACATCAACCGTTTTTCCTTTTACAATTGCTAGTGTTTGTTTTTTCTTTAGACAGATCCCTTCTTTACTAATAATATTCTACCCTCTGTTTTTAAAACTTATTAGCCACATGTTAGCAAACACTGTTTTTTGTAATTGTAAAATCTACTTAGATTAACTAAGTAGCTAATTAGGGAGGATTAAATCAAGTTACCTTATTTGCTTAATAATAGAGATCATGACTAATTTATCAAAGCAAAAAAGTCTGGAAAATATCATTTATTCTGAGGAGGCAAGGCAAAAAACTGTAAAACATGTGGATAATAGGTTTTACAAACAGAAGGCAGCATTGTTAGACCCTTACTACAAAAATGAATTAGGTATAATGAACGTCCATTAGAGTGATGAGTAGTGATTTATTTTTGTAAAATCACTTATCGAGGAACATTTATGTGAAACTAAGGAATATAGACTGCAGCTTTATGATTCTTAAAATAATGTTTATTAAGAAAAATCACAAAAAATTGTAGGAAAATGCAAATAATTTATTTTATTTGCTGATTGATTATCCAAATTCAAAATTGAGTTGAAGCTTTTATTCAAATTGAACTATTCTTACTTTATTTTTAAAAAAAAAAACCCTGTATGACTCAATACTTCTGCAACTAAAATGCTATTCAAGTACAGTTGCATGTTTGGAGTTGTAAATCTTAAGCATACTTTAGCCTCTGAGTTTTGTTGTTGTTGGTTACCTAAACACAGTTTTTCTTCTTTTCTAAGGCTTTTATATTTATTATTTCATTCTCGAGAAAAAAAAAATATAAGCAAAAGTCTTAGCGCGTGTGTGTACTCATGAATGATGGAAAGTAATGCGTATAATTTGTTGTGATTTATATGTAGTGATGAAGATCACGTGTATTTTAGGCATGTCAAAAAATAAAAGTGAAAATAGACAGGATAACCCTGACAATTTGAATAATTTTTGGGAGAAGAGTAGATTAATTGTCAAGACGTTTCATTAGATCAGATACAATCAGCTGTGACAAGGGAGGAAGGGGGAGAAAGAAACAAAGACATTGGCAAGAATTACTCCAATGTTCATCTTCAATTCTACTTGGAGTTCAACAAGGACATTCAATTATACCTCTGCAAAAATCCTCAAGGTTACTCCAATTCTTTTATGAGTACACAATAATGCCCAATTAGGTTTCAAATATAGTAGGAAATGAAGTTGGTGAACACGAGTTAAATAATAACGAAAATAACTATGAAAAGAAAAATTCATTCTCCAGATTACCAATTCCTTCAATGCGGGCCATGTAAGGTGATGCGGGTGATGTAATTAAACGTTATGCCAGCCAAGCTACCATTTACTAAAACATTCATCAAATTGTCAAGGTTACAATATTAAGTTTGAGTGTTTGTATGTTTGTGTCAAGGAGAAGGAAACATATGAGTCTATACAGAAAAATGTATTTCTGATATTAGTTTGTGATTGTGGGACATAATTTTTTTAAAGAATGCAGCAGGATTATATAGTAATTTGCTTGTGTGTTTTTAGGCTGAACTAAAACACAAACTGGGTGAGGACTCAAAAATACTAAACTTTTCGAGGTCGTGTAGCCTCAGTTTTAAATGTCTCAAAATTTTGTACTTGGTGCCATTCAAAAGTGCTCAGAAAAAGCTACCATTTTATGTTTGTTCTCTTGTTGTGCTATCAAAAATATCCAAGCAACAAGCAAAGAATCAGAGTGTGGGCAATCTCCTCCACACACAAGTCGATCTCCGAAAAGAAGATCCTCCCAGTGGACGACGTTGTTCTGAAGATGAGAAATGACCGCTTCTTGGCAGAATCAAGAGCTCATCTCTCAGGTCGAGGGAGCCTTCAGGATCAAACATCCAGCTCAGGTCATGGTCAGGCCCTAGCACACAGACCCAAGAAGGTGTAGAATTTCTGAAGGGGGAACATGACTGCCTTTTGACAAGGAGACTTTTGATCTTCAGCCTCACCTGACGGGAACCCCTGGATTTCGCTTTTTAGTACCTATTGCAGGGAAAGATGAACAAGACTTCTCACCCGAATGTCGATGTCCCAAAGATCGTGATGTTGTAGGAGTGGAACAACAAGTCCTTGGACTTCATCTACGTCAGCAGTGCTTCTGTTTGACCCCGTATTAAATCCATCATTTCGAATGGAGGGGAACAAATTGTATAAAAAGTGCAAAAAATTGTTTTATTATCAGTTTTTGCATTAAAAGTTTGCCACATAAATGGCTAAAAATAGAATATGTAGAATTGATAGTGGAAATTCAAATTTTTCTGAATTTTTTTATTTTCAGTCTGTACTTGAGTAGATTTGGCCGGTGTTGACCAGGAAATTAAGAAAATAAAATTAATTAAAGAATCTTATCCTTAATTTAAAACAAAAAAATTAAAAAAATACATTTTTTTAAATTACTCTCACTGCATATCGGTTTTGGTATGTATCCTTGTACCCTCTTTTTAAAGGAGATTTGCCCTGTGTTGACTGACAAATAAAGAAATTAAAATTAGTTTTGAAATATTTTCCTTCTTTTAAGAGGAGATTATAAGGTTTAGAGAATAAACAAAAATTCAAGTATACTCATCATTTGCTCCTGTTTCATATTAATGTCAAAAATATTTTGTCCTTTTCCCTGATCTTTTTTTTCTCTCTAAACCTTATAACCTCCTTTTAAAAAAAAAGAATTCTTAGATCTTTTTTGTTTCAAATGAAAAAGTTGGTTATTAGTAATAAAATGATTTTAAAAACAATGCTGTTTAAAGGCCACCATGGCCTCGAAGACTAAAAAATTGTTACCAAAACCGTCGGTGGAGCCTTAAGAAGCTATAAGAAAAAATTTACCCAAATCAATTCTTTTGTTTTGGCGGGATTCTCGGACAAATACACTCACACACTCAGATATTTGGATTTAATATACTTACTCGTATAGATATATTCCCAAACTACCCAAAGATATATATAGAGTGCACATGCTGATATGTATAGAGTATAGCCTGCTAATATGTAAAGAAACACAAAAATAAACAGGTAATCAACATGAGTTATCCTTACAATTTAACCCTCACATAGTAAGAATCCATTTTATAAAATGGTTAGTGAACTGGATAGATATTAAATCCCTAAAATTAATGCTTGTTGAATGACTATAACAATTGTGTAATTTAAACTGTGTCTTATTTTTGAATGATATATATTCCATTCATTTTGAACTCTTAAATATCATTTGAAATGCTAATAATACTTGTATGAATATAAGACTGCTACAAAAAATAAATCCTTTCTTTATAAATAATCTTTGCAAGATAATTACAAATATGTATCAATCAGTTTTACTGAGGTGCATAAAATGGCTATCTGATTATATATTGAAAAAAAGAAAAGTCTCACATAAAAAAAAGAAAAACAAAGGCCAGACTTTTAAAAGAGCTAATTAGATTAATTAAATATCGGTTGAAAATAAATGAATATACAAATAAATCCTAAAAAAGGTATTATCAGAATAAATAAAGAATGAGCATACTGAAAAATACTGGCAACAAAATAATACGAATCATTTTTATAAATCTTATTTACTTAACAATTCCTCATATTCCCAAATTGCCTCTTTTTTATAGTCCTTGTAAGGACTGCAGGTAGCTCTTTAATAATATTCTGGATTCTTTCGTTGATTGACCTTTTGTGGAATACTTAAAGAGTTCTTATCATTGAACATAGAAATAATAACCTCAAAATGGGGAAAAAAATAAAACTTAAATTTTATTAGATCTGTCGTCCAGAAAATTGTCACACTGTCAAGTCATGCATTTTGCTTTGTTATGTAACAAGGCTCTCATCGCATCAAAGCTAACTAAGTGTCAAAATATTTGCAGGCAAGATTTAAGGTTAATAATTGTATCTGCCTCTGCAAGATATTCAGCTTTTTATTTCAAAATCCCAAACTTGGATGGCATCTCCAGGCGTAGACCCAGATGATTCGGTATCGTATTTATGATTCCCTCCGATGTTATTCGACGTTGAAGAGGATCTTCCGGCGTTTTGAGCAGTTTATGAAGAGATTAACATTTTAAATTACTAATAAGTTAGTCAATACTTTTATTTTTGTTATTTCTTGGTTGTTAGATAATCTAATTTTAAGGTAAATTTTGTTTTAGTAACACAATTCCTCCCAACATGTTATATTGTTTGAACTCTGATGTGCATTATGATCAATATAAATAAAACCCTTATTTAAGAAGAAAATTTTGGGGGTGTTAAAGAATGATTGGGTGCAGAGCTGCAATCAGTTGTAAAAAGAAGGGAAATAAACCAAAATGCCAAGCTGTATCTAGCAAGGATATAGGCAAGTTGTACTCTTTGCTAGTCCAACAAAGACAATAATCTTCTGAATCGGGTCTGATCACGTCACACAGAATTGTCGATTTGAAAATGCCCCCCAAAAAATTGAAATTCCTAAAAATAGGTTATTGTACAAACAGAAAAAGGAAGAACATCTATTTTTTATGAAAACTTGAGAATTTAAAAATATTGTTATATTATTATTTCTGAAGAGGTGTCCAATGGAGACGAAATCGATTAAATGCTACTGATCCTCTCACATCTATGTGTATTCTGAGGGTTGAGTCAAGCCTGTCTTCTTTACAGTTTACAAAGAACACTTTGTTATTTTTATTGTATCATGCAGCCTTTCGTCCAGAAAGAGACAGAAAAAGACAATAAATCATCAGATAATTAGCCAAATAAGTCAAACACAGCAATTGTTACATATATGTTAAGTCCTCTCAAACTATCAGTATTATATTTTTTCTCCCAAAAATTTAAAGAAATTACTTATACTATATATTTCAAGATTTTAAAATTATAAATAGTATTTTATTGGATAATGGATTTTAATATTGCCTTGTAATATTTTATTAAAAGTATAGCCATAAATTTATATTTATACATGATAACTAAATTTCTTCATATAATTTTAAAATGGCCAATATACAGAGTGCGCAAGCTGTCTTTGCCGTTAAAAGGATATATTCCAATGCAATTTTCTTTCCAGCCTGTTATCAGATTTAAAAAAATAAAACCAGAATCTGTAATCTTGATGGATTCAATTAAATCACCTTCAGCCTCAATTATAGTCTGTTTACAAAGCCAAAAACGCAAAAAGGCCTTCTTTACTTGGTCCCTTGGTAAATCCAAGAGTTTAATTGTGATCCGACTGATAAGTTCGTCTTGGGTGTCTAAGAGGGCTTGTTTGGTGGCTGATATTCAGATACGGTGACCTTGGAGGCCCAAAATCCTGCGAGATGTATTCGTCAAAATTGTCTTGGAGCCATTCAGGACTTTTTTTTTAGGTGTGGAAGGGAGACAAGCCCTGTTTCCACATGTTCGGCCTCCCATTGACAACCATTTTGATCCCAGGATTAACCTTTGGTCTCTCACTTTCAGGTAGGCATCAGTGTGTGCCCCTGAGGCCTTGGTGAACACATGAGGAAGCATGACGGTGTCTTATGAGCTTACCACCCCAAGAACCATGATATGGGACGGAAATTCATCTACATCATTTTTGGAGGCTTCAATTTCCCTCTTAACCTTAAAATAGAACTTATTTCTCAGCCCCAGAGTTTGAGCATTTGTTATATTGTCGCTCCCAACGTGGATTCTAATTGTATGCAATTGAATCACGTTTTTCCAACTGGTGCAGGTTTAAACAGGCTATCGAACAAAAAAATATATCAGCGACCAAGTGTCCGGATTTGCCCAAGAGAGCAACCAATGTGGCGGCATAGATGGCTTGCAAACTCTTTACATATTTTATACAACTATAGCCAATGCCCACATACAACATGCCTTACCGTTACATTTGACTACTGATGCGACGATCCAATAAAGTTTTGTATTTAATTTAGTTTTTATGTATTGGAAATGAAAGAATTTGAAGACTCTACAGATTTTATTGCCAATATAATTTTGTATATTTTATCACTCAAGAAGAATAACTTGGATTTTATGAATTGAAAAAAAAAATGTTTCGTATAAGGCGAAACAATTTTTAAAACTGTTCGATTTAGAGGGGAAAAAACAAAAATAATACACATCATATATAGGAGAACGATGAGTAGCGTAGTCAGAGAGAAAGAAGGCTTTCTTTCTAACTTGTTCTTCATATAAATGTTACCTTCCTGTATGTTATTGTATAGCCCTCTTTCGTAGATAACCAATTTCAGAGCAAAGTACATTTAACACTCATAGGTTCCTTCCTTTAATTTTACGACCCATATATTTGTGATGCATTAACATAAAAATAACCTAGAACCACCATCAAGAAAAAGAGAAAATCCCGTAAAAAGTTCTAAATACAGAATGTAATACAGCCCAATACTTCATAGAGATATTTGACTTAATTATAGTCATTTTATTCAAATCTTTAGGATGAGTATTGATGGTTAAGAGCTACAGCTAGATTTTAGAATCTTTATTTTATTGCAGACACTTATATTTGCCCCGATAGGTCCCCCCTTTAAATCAAAGCTATCAATTTGTAATTATATTACTATGAAGATCAACTTTGATTACTTTAAATGCAATGATCAACACCTCTGAAAGTTAAATAAGAATAGGTTCTTCATTGAAATTGAAAATAATTCGTCATACGTTGCAGATGAGATGTGTCAACATAAATTAAATCTTCAACATAAAAAAAAAGGAGATTTCCCTATGTTTCCATTTTTACTTCAAATATTAACTGATAGTAAGAAAATTGCCCGTGGATGATGATTGCCCAATAGGAAATTTCCAGTTAGGAAAATTCTTCATGAGAAACTTCCTCTTATTTTGTTCAAACTTCATGTAATTATATATTATAGTAAATAAATTGTCACAGTGTTAAAAAAGTCCTGCTTTTGGAAAATCTATGCGAAGATTTTGTAATTATAACTCATTTAAAATATTTAAACCAAATTTAAAAGTAAAACAATTTCCACGTGAAACATGATTTTGTGTTCTTTGTTAGATTGATGATGTACCACGCAAAGCTCCATATCATTTTATTTTATTTTTGTAGTGGTGCTTCCCGGTAAAACAGTTTATCTTCCGACGGCTTAATTGTTTGACGATTAGTTTTTTTAATTTTTTTTTAATGAGACAGACTCAGTAGAAGCTTTTTGACAAATGCTGAGCTGTTAAAAATCGGATAAATATAAATCGTGGTTCTCCTCTGTATTAGTTTATGTAATTTTGAAGAATTGTTCTTTTTTTGTTGTTGTTGTGGTTAATTGCCAGATTTGAAATTAGGAAAAGTTAATGGAGCAAGTATTCAGAAATTAATAAGTAAGAATAAATCTTGAAAAAAGGCTAAAGTGTGTATGAATAAATTACACCTTTCTCGCTAAATTTGTGCTATTGTAGTAAGTCGGATATCTGTCAAATCTGATTAATGTAGAATAGTAACTGAGCTTCTATAAGTAGGTGATAATCAGTAGTCGACGGGATTCTCTTCCTAGGGGATGATTTAGAATATGTCTTACTCATTTTCAGTGCATACTATAGTTTGAATCTGTTTACTTTAAACAAAGAGAATAAAAAAAAAAATTATCTGGTCGTCTGGGGATAGTTGTAATCAAAAGAACAGAGCCTCAGCAGCTACTCAGTTAAGAATTAACAAGGACATTAAAGGATTTGAGCTTCCTATAAACTGCAAAACTGAGTTCTATGACTCGGATGATCTTTTAGAATTTAGAGTCTACATTGGGTCAGATGAGGGACATTACCAGAACGGGAGATTTGATTTTACTTTCTAAATTGGGATAAGTTATCCCCATGGGCTACAAAAATTTACATTTTCAAACCAAAGTATTTCATTCAAACATTGATTAAGAAGGAAATTTATATTTTAATATTCTTCATGAGGATTGGACACCTTGTCTAACAATAAGCTCAATTCCTGTGTACGTAAATGTATACTAATTTTGAGGTATAATACTTTCAATTGTACACGCATGTGGTGAAATCTCAAACTTGCTCTCACTTTTACTAAGGAGTTTCTTTTGTTAGAGTTTTTTTGTTTTTTTCTGGTACACCAACATTAATTTACGTAGAGATTATTTAAATCATAGGATTATTTTTAATGAGTTTTTTTGTGATTCTCATCATGACTCCCCTCCCTGTTGTTGTTTTTTAAAGAGAGTCATGCTTAGTAATCCTAACCAAAGTGAAACCATAAATAATTTGATTATCAGGTACTGCTTCATTTTGAATGTATATTTATGACTAGGGTTGCAAATCGTAAGCCTTTTCAATATTAAAAGAAAAAAAAATGCCCCAAATTAAGAACTTACCATAACAGTTTACAGAATGTCTGATAGGAAACCTGCTCAGCTACCATAACGATTCGTAAGATCAGATGCAAGTACCTATGACAGGAAGGAAATAAACACAAATCCTACTCCATTCTACTTCCAGTCCATTCAGGAATTACACTTATAATTCCCAAAGAAATCTCCAGTATCACTCTCCATTATCCATGACCACACACCCTTTGTACTTAGTTGTTCCCTCTTCAATAATTAGATAATCATGATTACAGCTTTTGTGGGGAAAATGATTATTTAACCCTCTCTCCCGCGAATAAAAAATAGGTGAAATAAATAAAAAATCTTTTTTTTTTTAAATTTTTTGAGTAAAAGAAACATAAACAGGGAAAAAAATATCCATCAAAGAAAAGTAATCAGGAAATGATACATCTAAGAAACATTATGAGATTAAGTTCCGTAATTGCTACAATAATAAAATTATTTTATTTTTGCAATATTTATTCTACTTATTTAAAATGAAATTTCATTCAATGAAACAAAATTAATATAATTATTTTAGTAATAAATAATTTACTTACAATTTCCTAGACATAATTTGTGGAAAGGTTATTGAAACTTAAAGGATTATACCAATCATGAAACAGGTAAACTTGGGTATTTCTGATGCTAAAATGCCTTAATATTTATTCCTAAACACATCCATATTAACACGATAATTCTTGTGGGTCATCCTTTTTTTTATCTTTTTTGATAAGAAAGACTATTTTGAGAAGTATTGCTTCTGAGTAACGTTATGAAAGAGAGATGAGTTAATCTGTCAAGTAAAAAAATATCACACACTCTCATATTATTTTTTTTTACAATTATAAATATCCCTATGTTGAGCCTTGCCTTCTTTTCTCAACAAAATCTAGTCTTACCCAAGATTGTGGACTAAAAAAATATCTCTAGCAAAATTTAGATACGTCTCCTATTTACAGGGTGTGGTCTCAAAAATTAGAATCCTTGTCAAGGTAGTCTAGCCTCAGTTTTAAATGTCTCACAATTTTGTCCTTGGCGCCATTCAAAAGTGCTGACAAAAAGCTAAAATTTGATGTTTTTTTTGTTTATGCTCGATCAAAAATGTCAGAGCATCAAGCAAAACGACAGAGGGTTTACAATCCCTTCCGTATTCAAATCGATCTCAAGAAGAGTTCTGCCATTGTCAACGTGTCCCAGGCCACTGTTTACAGCACCAAGGAAGGGAAGGAACAACTCTGACGTGGTCTCCAGAAAGACTGGGAGCGGTGGCCATACCAGGTAAAGAGTGTCGAGTTCGTGGCCATGGTCAAGGAGGAAATTGAGAAGGACCCGACTAAATGCATGAAGATGGCAAACGAGATGGAGGTCGACCTCAAGACCATCAGGAAGTTGAAGTGTGTGAACAGAGAATAAATATTATTATCTCCAACTAACACAACCATCGATCTCATATTTATTATATAAGTTTTTTTGTTTTATGGAGTTTGAAATCAAAATTGTTTAGTTTCGGAGTGGAATAACTTGTCATCAGACTTCATCAAGGTCAGCTGAGTTTATATTTGTCCCCATCATTGAAGTCATCATTCCTAATGGAATGGGACATATTGAATAAAAAGTGTAGAAAATTATTGATTTACAAACTTTTGCTTCAAAAGTTTGCTATAAACATGGCACAAAATAAAAATATGGAGAAGTGAAAACGGCTCTTAAGATTTTCTAATTTTTGAGTCCTTGCCTTGTATAAACGACCTTATTTCAAATTTCGAAATTATAGTTAATTGAGTTTAAATAATTTGAATGGATGAATAATCATTATTTGGATAAAAATAAAGTTTTTAAACCCTTTATTAGATTTAAATTAATGTATTCTTGAAGCAAACAAATAATTTCCTTTGTTTGGTTATAAATAATGCCTTTAAGTATTGTATATGCAATATTTTGTGCAACAAGTACGTACTCCTAAAACTCCCTCAACAAATCACCAGTCTTATTCTCTGTTATTTATGAGTAAACACACTCGTGTTTAAACTTTGTACTGAGATGTTCTCTTTTCAAAAATTAATGAATAATGATTACCTAGCTCTAGAGTGGATTAAAATAGACAACTTTTGCGAAAAAACTGGTAACCTAACTGTTGGACAAATTAGAGATCCTGAGGTCTGACATCGTGGCAAAAACACTTTTTTAAAAACCCTATTACTGCATCTATACAAAAATGGGTCTGTTACAGAATCGCTACCGCTTCAATTTATACGAATAAGTTGATTAATTAGAATGAGAGAATAAACTGCATATTCTGTAGCAGGGAAATAGTAACGTTATTACATATTATTTACGCTTGTGATAAGATAAGTCCTTTTGTACAAATGTGTGAACCAAAAATGAAAGAAAATCTACAAGTCACGATCTCAAAAACTGTTTTGGTAGTAGCCACAGATACGATTCATCCTAGAGCTTTGAAGTTGGAGGCCATCATCATCAAAATGCCTGAGACAATTTATTCTCGGAGATGCAAAATGTTACCCGTTTATCAAATTTAGAAGGTGTAATCGATGAAGAATTCAACGTGGCGCAAATTTTTCCGACATTGGTGATTTAATCGGACTTTTAAATACTTTTATTGAAAAAAATGAAAAAAAGCTTTAAATATTACAGTGGTTTTGTCTTGTTTTTCCTATTATTTCATTACTCTTGTCAAACTTTTGTAGATATTGCAATTCATCAAGTAAAAATGGTTTTTTTTTGTCAGAATTATCTATAAAGATATATCAATAAAGTTTTAAAAAAAAAAAAAAAAAAAAAAAAAAAGATTATGACAAAACCTTTTCAGGTTACTACTACAAAAAGTAACTAATCACAATTTCTACAACTTAAATCATGTATTTTTTCACTTTACGATGAACAATTGTCTCCTTTTTAAATTTTACTAACAACGTTCACTATTGATGACTAAAGAAACAAAGGATCTTGGACTGGCTACGGTATATGTATACTTTTATTCTCCAAAAAATGTATTACACCCGAACCACCTTCGGATACTCGAACTGTTAAGAGTCATAAAAAGATCCAATGGATATTCTGGATCTTAAAAAATTAATACAATTATTACTTAATACTGAATCCTTGTTATAAAAGAATAGATGTTATCTATATCGAAAATATACCAATAAAATTTGAACTTTTACATAAGAATCATTTAACATCGAGTAATCAAAGAAAAAATAATCTTTTGTTTTTAATATTATGCACCTTTGTTTGTCTCTATGAAATTTGGTTTCCACTTCAAGAGTTGGAAACCGTTGGATCGAAACCCACCCATTCGTCGATAATTTCATCCAAATCATCCTAGGCATGGGCACTATTTCTCCATATGGCTATTTAACAACCCCATCCCTCCATTTTCTAGCCCGAAATCTTCCTTTCAGAAAAATCTGAAAAGTTATGCTGTCTGAATCGCCGACGGTTTTAGTATTGAATGTGTAAAAGTTTGCCCGCACGTCATACTTTCTCTTTCTATATCGAAGTGCGCGACGAGTAAGTCAGAGAGTATTCGTTTTGTCTGTTGTTGCCTCGTCATCGTTACTGATACTGAAACGAGTAACTCTTCAAATAAAAGCTATAAAAAAGTCACTTCGATTACTGTAAAAGTTATATGTGATCAAGTTATAGTTTATAATTAAGACTATAAATTTATTGTCTCTTGATGAACAGTACTATCACTATCTTCATACAGGCGTTAATATCAGATCGGCGTTTGCCTGCTCCGACGATGATGTTATTATACAGCAGTCTGATGGTGTCTCTTTTTTTGACAACTGAAACGTTGCTGTATCAACAAACTTCAGTGAATGTTTGGGCATCATGGTCACAGCTACTCCACATATAAAGAAAATTGAATTTACAGTGGAGGAATGGTGTTGCACCGTAACGATGATTTTTCCCCACAAAAACATGGATATTTCAATTGGGGAGTTTTTAAACATTACTAGCGTCCCAGTTTGGGCCGTACAAGGAAATTCAGGACAAGTGAATTAATACAAAAACTTTAGAGCATGATCGATATCAGTAGATCGTCATTGTGTCTGGCAACAAGAATCATCACCTTGTCATTTCTCATTCAAGTTCCGGAAATGGCTGAGTGTGCACTCCTTTGAGGTATGGTCTCCAGCATTTTGGATCTTAATCTGATGGATTATTTTGTCTGGGGCTACGTCTCATGCAATCAAGTTCCCTTTCATCCCCTTCATCAGGGAGATCATGACCAACGTACCAAGTAAGTACTTTGTCACCGCTTGCTCCCCCCTTCCGGCCCAAATCTAATCCTGGAGACGGATACAAAAAATATTTATTTTTTTCAACAATCATATTTTCAAATCAAGCCAATTTTCAAGTAAATATATTGAAAAATTTGGCCTCTACAACATTTTAAAGATTTTGGAAAAATGTGTTAAGTTGCACCTTCAAAAAGTATACTAATCACTCTAAGGCATATTATATACAACTCTAATCATTACATTTCTTCCTGCATAACAAAATTTTTTTAAAGTGTCATGTTAGTAATCTGAACCAATGTGAAAGCCGTAATTATTTTTTTTATTATTTGATGATGATATAAATGAGTTGTTTTTGTATAGGACAATGACTCTCATGTTGAGTATTATATATCTTGGATAGAGTCATATCGTTAAAACCTTTTTTTACTTACTTTATGGCTTTTTTAAACAAAGTTCATATATTATGTATTACGTATATGTCAAGGAATGTATGAATAATATTTTAAAATAAAAATATACTCATAAAAAAAGTTTGTCGTGAATTTTTTATATTTAATAACAATATTCTCTATTTGAAGTATCAAAATCCAAATCCTGTTGCATGGAAAGCAACATATCGGCTTTATTGTTATTTGCGGAGGCAAAAAGTGTGAAGGGTAACCTCTCCAATTATTTTAGTTTCCATACGACTCCAAAAACTGAATAAAACGAACACGGGGATCGATAGAGTGGGATGGATATCGGTCATCACAAATCAATTCACCAATTCAATAGAGAATTGGCTAAGATATATTCTCGCTACGACAACAATGTTCACCAACAAGTCAAAAAAAGATGAAACGGAGAGGCATTGCTCTTTCTGAAAGAATCACACGGAGCCATCCTTCCATCTTTTTTATGAATGCAGTAGAGTGATTCCTGTAAGGGAAATCGTGCAAATGAAAATCAGGAATGTACTCGGAATAGAACTAAAAATAAGAAGATTTGCTGGTGGCTATGCCATCAACGACGTGTGTCACCTAAGGGCTGACAAAGTCATCACAAAAGTTATTTGTATTTTATACTTAACCCGGACTTAAGGGTCTATAATAAAGATGAAAGGACTCGGGGATTTCATTGAAGGACAAATGAGGGTGCTTCAACCGTTTTGAATAATGTTATTGATATATAATTATTTATGAGAAATGGGTCAAGATTCTCTCTTCTCTTCAGTCTCCCATTGGGAATTCGACTGCCGGGAATACGGTAGCGAAGACAACAGTGACTGGTCTGATGGACCACAAGTTGTCAAGTAAGGCAACTCTAGAGCAATTTGAGCAATGCCTCATTTATTGAAACATGTTCTATACAATGAGTGGCGTTGCAAAAGTCAGCAGAACACAAAAGTGCAACATGTGTTCATGAACATTGAACTGAGGTCGGGGTAAAAGATTTTAGAGATATTGGATCTAGTCCGGACACATTTCCGGGAGAAGCGACAAATTATATTCTATAAATTTGATTTTATGAAAGGAAAGTAGAAAGGAGTAGAACCCTTTGATAGTTACTACAATGCTTTAATATCTTTATTTCGAACTGCAGAGGTCGAGAAGGAGAACCTGGATCATTGTCTTGTATTTAAAATTGTGCATGGATTGAGTGATTTGAAGATACGGTAGAGAATACTGTGCATAGATCCTATACCTACATCGCAAGAGTTCGTTGCAAAATGTATCGCATTCGATACATCAAAAAACGACGACGCTGTACTTGAAAACAGGAAAATAAGTTGGCCAGGTTATGGGAATCAAACCCGTATATACAAGAAAAATGATGCAAGTTGCGTGATATAGTGCTTCTAGAGTGGATATAAGCAGGATCACGGAAAATGTCTAGCTTATAATCAGGAGTGCAGGAAATGCAGAGGAAGATGTCATTATGCTATATGCTGCAAATTTATAAAAGAAAATTAATGCCATCAAGTTCAAGGCATCCAGAAACAGGACGGCCCCAACCATTCATACTATATTGAGGGCCAGAGATAAGAAGATACAACATAGAATACTTCAAGATTCTAGAGCTGATTGCACAGTTGCCCATTCCATAGTTATCAAGGAGTTAGGACTGTTCAAAGATGTAAGAATATATCGGGGAACATATTTAGGGCAAACTAGATACGGTACATTGAACATAATTGGGAAAGCAATAGTTGAATTTCAATATAAAGGAATACGTGTCTAGGAGAGAGCTTTCTTCTCACCAAAAGTAGATGGGATAGTACTTTCGGGGTTCAAATCAAAAAAGTTGGGGATTTTATCAAAGCATAAGAAAATTAGAAGAATGTAAGCCGGAATGTAAAATTCCTTTAGACCGTTAGAAGAAATCGAGCAAATTTGTGAGAAATTCATTAGATTATATCAGAATGTGTTTTCTATCATGCAAATTTTTCTATAGTTTTCATGCGATTCCTGACGCATTTTTGCGTACTCCTGTCAACTATCCTTCAAAAGAGTATCCTATAGTTGATGCAAGCTTTACAAAAGACCATAAAATAGCCATTAAGCCATTTATACCAATTGTTGACAATAGAACATGTGAGAAAACGAGCGACGTAATGATTGAGAAATTGAATTAATTTGCTCAAGAATATAAGGAATTAATTGGCTCAAGAGTATAAAAAATTAATTTGCTCAAGAATATAAGAAATTTATATTTCCTATACTGAAGATTTTCCATTGTCATCAAAATCAAACACTTTAACGCAATTTTTTTGGAACCTTAAAGACAGAATACGGACAAATAATGGTGTAGGAATATATCAAGACATAATTATTATACGCATGAAAGCGAGAAAAGAAATATAAGATACGTCTCACTATGCATTAGGGAATAAATGCAAAAAAGAAACGATGTCTACAATCAGTTTATTGGTCTGGAATAAATTGTGAAATAAATTTTTTTATTGAAAAATATAAGCAATGTCAGAAAAGATTGCCTAATCGAGGTCCAGAGTCGATACGAGAAGACGTTCGACCAACTAGAATTTTTAAAGAGGTGATCTTTTTGAATATGTTGAAGAAAAATTTATAGCTTATGTTAATAATTGATCATTGATGGACGGAAATTAGAATCAGCTAGAAGGAGTTGTTCTAAAATAAAATGAGATAAACAAGGACATGTGCAAGAATTACTCGAAAGTCGAATCTCAATTCTACTCTGAGTTTACGAAATCCTTAACTTTATGAACACACGCAAACATTCAATCCGGTGGTGTACTAAATATTAACATTGTTTTAGTTATATGGAGTAGAAAAGGATGTCCACTCCACAGGTAGGATATAAAATTGTCAGAGCTTAAGAAAAAAAAATACTTTTCAGATTCCTAACTCCAAATAAACGGGCAATCTAAAGAATGCTCCGGATTTGCATAACTGAAGATGGCACTTGCTGAAAATAACGTCTTTCAAAGCAAGAAAGTCTATAAAAAGATATCTCCTGAGAATTTCCATGGAAAAATAACAGAGAATCCCAATTTAACGCTCTTTGATCTATTTGGGGGTAATGAGAGATATAAGGAACTAGAAAACACGCTCTTGAATAACTTATTCATTAGCTCCTAAAGATATTTACTTCTTAATAATAATTTATAGGAAATTTCTTATTTCCTTGTTATTTCATACACTACGCATATGCATTATTATATTTTTAACCAGTCGTGATAATTAAAGCCCATCAATGTCGACCTTTACAATATCATAGCAAATGAAAGAGAACCTTAAAAATATTCATGTTATTAAAAGTAATACGCATTCGGTAAAAATATTAAAAAACTTAAAAAGGAAGAATTCATAAATGTAAAGAAAATATATGTTGTGTAGAAATTGCAATTTGTTGAAGCAAATTGACCAAGTTGCAATTTCTTCGTCTGTGAATGTAGTATTTGACATCTTGTCAATAATGCATAGTTATTATGAGACAAATACAGGCTCCTCCTTCTAAAATGCAACACTTTTTGAAAATTACAGGAATTGTGGAAGGGTTGAAAGGGGCATCATCCAAAAACAAGAACAGTACATTAAGTGGTTTCTTCTTCAGCTTCTTGAGGAGGGTTTTGCACCGGGTCACACACTAAACTCAATCCAAAGGCTTCAAATCCAGACAAGGTGTTCTTTTGTAGGAATAAAGGTTTTAGTCTTGCTTAACCATGCAGTTCATGGTGTTCTGGCTACTGTCAAATTCCCAAGCATGCCATTCACGGTTAAGTTGATTCTTCTGCCTTCTATTGTGCCTTTAACTAGTTAAACCGAATTAATTGTTAACTTTGGACTTGATTTAGACAATGAAAATTTTTGGTGTACCTTTCGGAGTCACCCGGTACAGAGTCGAGCATTATGACTGTTATATGCCGATCTTAATTAATAAGTTCGCCTCAAGTACACAGAGCAGACCAATCGCTCGATCCGGATAATTTTAACTTCCGGACTCCAAGCAAATATTCATCCCTATTTACTTTTATACATTCCTTTTCTACTCCTTTCTTCAGTCACAAGAATCGTCTACTTCTCCATAAAAAATTTCCCGTATACAATCGAACTTGACATTTTCCATTGTTTCTCTTAGAAATGATTTGTCTCATCAGACGATCGATTATTCTTATAATTTATTATTATTACCTCCAATCCGATTTTCAACTTGAGTATTTTTTTTTTTTTAAATTATTAAGTATATTTTCTCCTTCTCTCTTTGCTCCTCTATTCTATTCTAACAGTCCTTTTTCTTTTTTGATCTACCTCCATGCTCAAACAGATCTGCAAAAGTGGATTCAATGGCCTCTTTGGTATGAGGCCTCTCATCATCGTTTCTTTTGGTAAAGTATACATTTTCTACATGTTCTAATTATCTTTCCAATATCTGCATTCATTCCAGCCCAATAGATCGTCTACCTCATTTTAATTTCAGTCTTCTCCATACATGGATGTAAACTGTGCATTCTCCGAAGAACATGAGCTTGTTTCTCTTTTGGATTACCAGCCTATTACGATACAGCACAAGACCATTTTTAGTACTTAAATCTTTTAATATCAGACAAATTAGTGCTTTTGAATCGTTTGTCTTCATTTGTATTTATTTAATCTTTATATGTTTGATCTTTCATTGCCAGTGACTTCGATAGTTCATCTAGTACTTTATAATATTTCCCTTTATCCATTTCGTTTGAAATAGATATATTGATATTTCCAATGTAAATCAAACTAGTCAAGCTTTCTCTAACTCATCAATAATTTATTTATTATTTTTACTTTTTACTCAATTAAACACTAACTTTATTATTTAATTTCCAATAATTTATCATTGTAATCCATTAACACGTGAAATCTTTTCTATTTTTCGTACTTTTTCACTATTTTTTTTAACAAACTCTATTGTTGCTAAAATAATTTCTTCTCCTGTATCGGGAGCTGCTTTAATTTTACCATTTATCTTTGTTCCACTAATTATATCCTGTAATACCATTTGATTATACATATCTTCCTTAACCCCATTACGTTGCTTTATATTAGATATTAATCCTATTTTTTTTTTTTTTGCCAATACTTTTTTTGTACTTTTCCCTTCTTTTTATAGCGGCAGATCCAAATTATTTCTTCAAATGATAACTCCAGTGATTTAAATCATAACAATTTCTTTGTATCTTTGTTTTGATCCTCATTATAATTTAACTTGACATCCAAGGATTTACTTCATCTCTCATAACCTAAAATTTTTAAGCTCAAAACATATTGAAGTGTAGAATGAATCAAACTTTTCATCCTCTTTTTGTTTCGTTCCACTATTCAAATGTCATATTTGTTTATTGTACTATTTCATTTTCTATAAGTACCATAACTTCTTTTACTGAATTTTTATTGCCCATGAAGATTTTTGTAGCGTAATTAATTTTTTTTAACATCTCCGGGCAAAATGATTAAAAAATTGTTTTTTTCTTATCTTTTGTTTGGTCTAAATCACTATTACGTAATTGTACCAGAGTGCTTTCAATTGATAAATTCTATAAATTTCATATTTTCTTCCATCTGAGGTAGTAAATTTACATGAGTTTTTACTTCTCAGAAGGCCTTCCTTCTGTGATATTTTCCTCGTCCTAACTTCCCTTGTGATTAAAGAAGTTTTGGAATAGTCAGTTGTCATGTGGAGCATCTTTTTTTATCTTTAATCATCATTTTCATTAATGTCATTGTAGATTATTTTTTATATGATAGTAATTGTACTATGTATAGTGGTATTGTTATTAAAAGAATCAATAAAAGTTTCGATGTCTTTAGTAAGGCATCCTTCTTTACATCTAACATCGTAAACTATATTTAAGAAACGTGGTTAATTAAAAAGTATATTTTAAAATAAGTTGTATACTGACTCGATGGAGTTACCATCCACTCCGTATTTTTTATCATTATTTGTTCTAGGATAGTATGTACTCTGAGAATCATTGAGGAGTCGTACAGGAGGTGTCAACTCCTGTACGACTCCTTCGTTACAAAGAGAAAAGCTCTGGCTATCCTTTTCTTAATTCAATTTATTAGTGAAGAGGCTCGAAGTCACCATCCTGTAGTGAAATAATTTTTGATTTGAGTTTGAAAAGGGTTCGACATAACAGTACCCTGATTATTCTCATTGATGTCCTCCCTTGGCCTGTCGTAACTTCTGAGTCTGCTATCAACTATTAATAGAATAATTTTACTCTGAGTCCTCACGAACTTTTGTATTTCTTTATTTGGTATTGTCTCCAGTCTGAACATTGGGAGTAAAGGATCAGAATGTTATCTCTCAAGATGACTTTTTCTTGATTTGAATTCTTTGAGTGTAAGAAAACTAGCCAGATCTGGTTTTTACGCCTTTTCATTTTATTTTTACTAGCAAGGTGAGCACACTTGATTTAATGACTTCATCGAAACTTTTATATCATTCATTATTTTATATATTATACCGTATGTTGTACTTTTATTTGGATGGATCTTATCTACGAAGTATTTGGGAACATGGATCCGTATCCATTCGTCCTTCCTGTTCTTAGGGTTTCATATTCTGTCTTTGGTTATCCAACATATACATCGGAGACTCTAAAGGACTCATATCAATCAAATAGTTTCTTAGAGTAGGAGACGAAACAGAGTTGTCTGAAGGAGGAATTGACTAATAATTTCAATAAATGAAGAATACATCTAAGATGAGAACTTTCTTGGGGTCTTTTAGTGAATTATTCTAAAAAAAATTATACTCATTAGTTCTTATAGAAGTCTATGACGTTTTTGTAGAAAATTTAAATCAAATTATCTATTCTTAAACCTGTACAAAAAAGTATATCTGATCATAACCTCGAAAGAATTAGCTAATTTTATTTAGTATGGTATAAAAGATCAATCATATCGTAAGGTTCATAAATATCAGATATTTCTGCTTTTATAATTGATTGTAATTTTGTTCAATATAAAAATATATATATAGTTATAAGCTCCAAAGAATCAGCTGATTTTATTTAGTATAGTATAAAGGATCACTCATACCGAAGGGTTCATTAAAATCAGAGGTGGGTTTCTTTTATGACTGATATCAAAAGTGTCTTCACCACCCTTGCAAGGCTCTTTCAACCTTTTTTTTTAGTTCTCCTGATTTTTAGGAGTGAAACCACGAGATATCATGTAAAGGTCGTCATCGACTTGAGGTGGCTTTCTTGGACTGTTTTCTTAAACTTCTCTGTGTCCAGTCTAGCCTTTTTAGTAGAAACCTTCTTCCTCTCAAATGTTTTGGACTTTGTGATGGAGTAGACGGTGGTCCTTGAGACGCCCAACTAACTTTTGATCAAAAGAAACACATAATTTTTAATCAATTCTTTTTTTTCGTCGTTTATGACGTATCCGTGTCTAAGTAGTTTACATATTCCCCCATCTCCAACAAAGATTGATTGGATTCCAGGCTTTAAGTGAACAAGTAATTTGTCAACGTCCCAAAATATACTTCGCCAACAAAGTTTACCTGAGGTTTTGTAATTCCGTTTTTTAGCAGGACTACGAAAATAATTACAAATGCCTTTTGAAATGAAGAAATTATCCTCTTAATAGCAGTATTTCATTTTCTCCCCCAAAAATCATATAATAGGTAGGAGTTGATATTATCTCGCTTTGACTTTCACCTGACCCGGTGTTTTCCATTAGAAACTACTCTGCTTTACCAATTTGAGCTCAGTACCTAAATAAGTTTCAAAGTTAGGGTCGATTATATATTTTTAAAGTTAATGCTACCTTAGGCCATTAACATAACCTCTAACAATTCTATGGGCGGTTACGGCAACCATATTTAATCTGAATAGCAAGCTAAATCAAAATCGATCATTAAATTTTGCTGTAATCCTAGTGAGTAATAGACAAACATAAAGGAGTTGTGGAAAAATTTTCTCAGCATGGCCCATTTTAAAATCGTATGAAGGATTAAATTTTAGAGAGGCTTGGTTTTTAGATTTTTTTTTTTCTAATAAATCTACAGCTTTTCACAAGAAAATTTAAAAATTAAATTTCAAATAGTATATTTTTTATTTTTTATGTTTCCAAAATTCACAAGCATTATTCAAAAAAATTAATCAACCAATAGCTATTCTAAAAAAATTAAGTTCTTTAGAAATAACTTTCATAAATCCACAGCTTTTCACAAAAAATAAAATATTTAGAAAAATAACATTTAAGTTTTTTTTTTAAATTTTAACATCCTTGATTATAAAAATTATTTTTAAGAGTCCCTAGCTATTCTCAAAAAATTCAAGAATCCTTAGCAAATATCAGAAAAAAAAATTCAAAATTCACAACTTTTTTCAAATAATTACATTCTTTAGAAAAAATTTGAAAAGTTAAAAAGAAATTATCACTTTTAATATTCATAACTTTTTATAGAAAACTTATTTTTTTGGAAAAAAATTTCAAAAATTAAATTAAATTTATGGAAAAGAATTGTAAATATCAAATTTTCTATTAGTAAACAAACATTTTTTTAATTTCGGGAGGGAGGCGCTACAGCCCCATAGCCCACCCCATGCAAGATGTCTCTGTCAGGGTCTTACTCCAAATTATGAATATAGTATTTTTATATTTGTAAGATATTGCCACCTTTTTTTCTAGCTGTATAAGAAATAGAGGCCTTTTTGTTTGTCGAATTTGGTTGGTTTTGTTCTTCATTAAAGAATATTATTATTATTAAAAAAGGAAATTATTAGATTAATCCTTCCTGTATATGTTACAAATAGGTGTTGTTGTACTTGGTTACGTTGGTTATTAAATAATAATAAAAACAGGACAAAGAAGGTAAACAAAATAAAAATGTTAAGAAACTGTATATTGTTATAGAGAGAGACTGAAATTAAATTTTCTTTCGGTGTGTGTAAAATAATAATTTAGATTTCCAGTTTGCAATCTGCATTACTCCATCACTCAAGGTTTTTTTTTTTTTTTTTTTTTTTTTTTTTTTTAATGAACTAAGTGTTACAAATCTAAATCATTTATGTGAAAATTTAAGGACGATCTTGGTGGGATGGAATTATTGATAGTGATTAAAAAAATAGACCGAATATCAACAATGTCCCACTCACAATTTAAAGAATGTTTTAGAACGGTGCAGCATTTTGGACATAAAATTATAAATCATAATCATTTCGTTTTTTTCAATTTCTGGAACATTGTATTACAAAAACTTTGCAGTATTTGTAAAAACTAACCATTTATCGAGGGTTACTTTTTTGACAACATTATTCTCCATAACTTTTTTTGCTTTGAAAGTAATAAAAAAATTTAGTTGATTTGTGCTTCTCTTTACCGTGCCAATAAATGCTATTAACTACTATTTATGAAAATTAATGCAAAAAATTATTTTCTCCACAAATTTCGATTTGACAATTTTTTAACATAAATAAAAAATAGAAATCTCATGTAGACAATTTTTTATACACATATATGTTGGTACTTTCTTTGAAGTATACTTTTAATTCATAATAATACATTTAACTTATATACAGCCTAAGGTTCCAACTAAATCACTAAACAACTCATGCTCTCTACCGAACTAAGTTTTGACAGCAGGACCATAGCCATCACCCTCATAATATAAATCCAGAGCAATTACTTGATTCCAACGAATAACAGAGACGTTCATCAGGCTATGAAAACACGGTCACGGTTATTGTATCTAGTGTAGTTTCAAGTGAGGGCCACATCATGCTACCTCAGGGCTTCTAGTGGACAAAAAAAAGCTTATGTGCACTGAGGCATGTTTCACTTATTGATTACGTGGGTTCTCGTTTCGCTACTTCGTTTAATGCTTAAGACCATTTTATTTTGAATTAAATTGTTCCATTTTAAATTTGATTGTTTCATTTTGTATTGGATTATTCTTATGTATAAGTGGTGTATTTCATTTGGAATTGGACTCTTCTCAATTTAATTTTGGAAATTATATAGATATTTTGCCACTAAGAAAGTAAGTCAATATTTTTTAAATAAAAGTTAATGCATGTAATTTTTCCGTCTGACGAATAAAAAAATAACTTATGAACTATATTTTGTATGACATTTTGAGTGATAACCTAATTTTTTTTATATTTCATTACTGCAATAGTTGGATCATCCACGACTTATTGACAAAACTTTTCCTTTACATGATCAAGGACCCACTACAAACTTTCTGATAATTTAATTATAATCATGTTTTCTTTAAAATGGACTCTTCTAAAAGGGAGTAACATAGAATTATGAAAGTGAACTTAACCGGCAACGTTTAACCTTCAAATAACTTGTATTGCCTTGATTAAACTCTATTTCACCTGGTTGTGTCCTACATATTCACTCTTATTCCTATTCTCTCCGTATTACTTCTTATAATGCCAGAACGTGTTCCGATTTATAAATATTCTTACACAAATGGCTTTTAAGGAAATTTACATATATATTAATACCCTTCTTACCTTACAACTACAATGATTTTACATACTTCAAAAGAAATTACGTCTTAAAAATGTATATAAATGTTGTGTACAAGTTGCGACTTGTATAAGCAAGTTGAGCAAGTTGAATATTATTCTCTTAAAATCTATTATTTAATATTGGTTTTTCTAATTACCAACTATCAAAGGATACTAACGTTTCCTTTTTAACCAATCAAAATTAATTTATTATTATGTTTTTATGAGTAATATCACTTTGGGGATTTAAACTTTATAATTTGCCACAGAAAAACTTGTATTTTAGAAGAATGTGGTTTGATTATTACTCGAACTTGAAAAATAATCAACATAAGCAAAGACAGGTACTCAAACTCGTCCAAAATATATTTTGAAAAACTGGACATGGTTTGACAATAGAAATAAACGTCGATAAATACATTTTTGCCAACAAAGGTTTCCATATGAAATAAGACTTTGCTGTTATGCGTCATAAGAAACAATATATACATATATTATATAAAACGAATATATTTTTCTTTTTTTTAAATTGTCAAGGGATTTTCCAAGGGTGTAAAAAACAATGAATGCTTGGGCGCGCTCCATTTGATGAAGAAAGTTTGGCTTCTATAACTTGATGGTTAAAAGGAAGAAGAAAAAAAACACTTTTGCCCTATTTGTAAAGAAAATACTATTTCACTACACTAATAATGTGAATTGTCTTATTTTCATTGTTCTCTTACAAATTTGTGTACATCTGATGATTACTCTGTGTTTGACCAATATAAAATAAACAAAACTTCATGTGTCATATTTTATAAATGTTTGATGTTCTTATATACTGTTTATATCTGCAACAAGTTTAGTCCTCAATATCTTGGGGATCCTGATATATATGATTACAAACCCCACATGACCATTACTATGCGCCTCCTTTCCAAGAGGAAGCCCAAGGACAGAACTGGCTCCAAAGATAATGATGCAAAAGTGCTTAAATTGATATTTACAGATTTAGTGTAATGCTAGAATTGTCCCAATGATGTAATTGAAACTACATTTATTTACTTTGAAAAACCAAAATTTTATTACCTTTATGTTTTGGCCAAAGGAATTACTCCTAGCTCGGTGGATGTGAACCCCTTGGACTAGTATATGGAGGGCGTATTGGAGAAAAAGGAAGTCCAATTAACGTACACATAACGCTGTTGACTCCCTGCAGGCTTCCATTCTCGAGGCTGTGGCCAGCATAAGCAATTCTTCATCAATGCCTGTGCCAGGCTTAGGGACAGGTTGTAGGCTATGGTTAAAGCTGTAATTGGTTGATTTGAGTAATTGACTTCTCTATGAATTATGATATGTAAGAGCAAAATATTTTTGAATTACTGGTTTAATTTAGGATAAATAATTGTAATACATTTAATTTTTCAGACTTAAAATACCCAGCCTCTACATTCAAAATACAAACCAATTTTTCTTATATTATATGTTATTTTCGAATATTTTATTTAAGTTGAAGAGCACTCTATATAAAACAAAAATAACAAATATTTTCAATTTATGACAAATTAGATTGCCATCATAGTATATTTGCTTAATTATTGTGAGTATTTCACTTTTCTTAACTGTGCATTGGAATGCACTTATAACTAGATAGAAAATTTATTTGATGTTCTACTTAAGCATAGTATATTCAAGTCAGATCTTTCAGAGGTTTGCTGGCATCCTAAATCAGGATCATGGAGGACGTGGACACTGATATCCCCAAAAGTTCTACAAGCTTAATGACACATATGCCTATTGGGTCCAGATAGGCCAGAAACTGTTTATTTATTTAATACATTATGGTTAAACAGGCCCCCTACCTTCTCAGACTGTTTCTTCTTCGACTCTGTTGATGGGACCTAGTCAAAAAAAGAACTTGTCCTACTCCCCGCTGAAATTTGAATTACTTGAAGTCCTCCATCGAACAGTGGTGGGCGACCATGTGTGAGGCCATCATCAAAAAGTGCTGCAGGAAATTTCCATCCTGGTTAGAGGCGATGGAAGGAACCAAAGGAAATCATTTTGACAAAATAGAAATACATATCCAGAAATAAATTTTTAGAATAGCCTCAATTTTGTATTCTTTTTCATTCTTGTAGAAGTTTACCCCAATTTGTTCGTTATCAAAAAGTCCAGAAATTTACCTTGCCCACATTATATACACGTTTTTTATTGATAAAGAGATTATCTACAATAATTGTTTGTCAGTATAAAACTGGGGAAACCTAAAAAAATGATTTTAATATCTTTTTGGGGATAACCATAGATTAGTTTTCCTTTTATTATTATTATTATTGTTTCCTTCTGCATCTTAGAGCCAATCAGTGTGCCGGGCAAAAAAAGAAAATACTACCTTGGTGCCATAGAACAGTCTGCTTAGACTACCCCACATACCAGTCTTGAGATCTTGAAGATAAGTAGGTGGAGTGAGTTTGAATGGGTATATTTTTGAGCTTTAAGACTATTCCCAAGTAACTGGATGAATATTTCAATCCTTTAAAGTTTGCATGGTAACATTACATGTCTTTGCTATCAAGTTAAACTGCACATGCGTTAAAAAGGGTGTATTTGACCTTTTCGGGAATTAATAAAAAAATTGGATACTTTTTCTATTTTTTTTTTCTAATAACAACTCTCTCAATTTTACAATAAATATACAACTTACCATGTTTTATTTTATATCAAAAAAACTTGGAAGGATACCAATCAGATCATCTGTTTGTGAAGTTAAACTCTCTGAATGAAGGACTGAGATATATGCTAAAGCCTCTTCTTATAAGAGTAACTCCAATGCCGATAACTCATCTACCAAAACACATCTCCAATAGCAAGTAAAGATCGTGACCTCAATCCTACCATTGACATCGCCCAAACAACTGCATCGACGGAATCGATTACGCTTAACGTAAACGACCTTCAAAGTCCCATCATATCTACCAAATTCCCTATGACGGAGCAATCCACAACACTTAGTTCGAGAAAAATTACACTAATGCATACTAAAAAGATCCCTAATTCCAAAAAATAGAAAAAAGCGAATATAATTGCAGAAAATAACTAAAATATTGGTTGTACATTAAACATTCACAATAACAAATAAATTTGCTCAGATTTCTGATGATTTCTTTGATTTACTATAACGTTAGCTCGATAGCGTTATACGGATATAAGTTACGTTATAAGGACTTTAATTATCTTAATTGGTTATAATTTATGGATATAGTTATTCTATGTGACACACGGTTGATAGACGATAAGAAGATAACTAAAATTGTGCCGGATTCAAATGTAACGTTTATCTCTCGAGCTGTAGTTAAGTCATCCCATTCCTTTAGAGGGTTCTTGGTTATCGTCAAAAACAGCCTTCAACCTGTGCTTACAAAAATCGATGGCAATTGTAATTATATGGTTCTTGATTTGAGTATTTTTAAGAAGAGAACAAGACTTTATGCAGTTTACGGCCACAATTGGAATAAAACGGGTTGTTTCTTGGAATTAATTTATTTGCAAGATGATAGAGAGACATGTTTGTTGTTTTTGTGGGGGACTAGGTATCCAAATGGTGATGCTGTGATTATGGAGGTTCTAATAATACTAAAAATATAGATAAATTAGAAAAAATCATACTAGAACTATCACTTGATGATATCGGTCTGCTCCACCAACCAAACAGCCCTAAGAGGACATTCCATAGTAATAGGTTGCAAAGAAGACTAGATTACATCCTAGTTCACAAGGACCCTGCTACAATTTTATCAGAATTCTCCACACTCCCACGACTAATATCAGATCACTTCTTGATATTTGCCAGATTCAGATCTCCTCCATCAAGCCGTTGTTGTTTTTTTGTTGTTTTTTTTGGAAATTAAATGTATCACACCTTGAATGTCTAAGGACCTGCAAAAAAGTAGAAATTGTAATTGACGAAATAATTTATAAAATTAAATACAGATTATACTCTCTTTGTTATAGCTTGAAAAAAAATAGATGCTACTTCAAAAGAGATCTTCAAAAATGTTGGTTTCAAAAAAAGTAGGAGAGAAAAAATAAGGAAGGATGATACTTCAATCACTAATGGAAAATTAAGAAGATTTTAACACAGTTAATGAGAAACTGAAATATCTTCTGAAATACGAAAAAAGTGGTTCTATGATTAGATTGAAGTCTAAATTGGTTTTGGCAAACTTAAAAGGAAAAATGTTCTTTAAAAATCTAGACAAACAACATCAAATATCTTCAAACTGAGTGCCCTGAGAATACACAACGGAAACTTATCAAATGATCCACAATATATTGCACAACACAATTCTAAATTATATTCCTGCCAAGGCTGTATTGATAATAAAATGTGCCCATTTTGTGAATACTAGTATTTCTAAAAAAATTCTTATGGGTTCCAAACGGTTGGGTAATAGGAAAATAATGAAATACGCATAACTGAAACTTAAGTCGAGAGTAATATACAGCCCCACATATTGGAGGAGAAATAAAAAACTATACTTATAGATACGATAAAAAATTTAAATCACCTGGACCTTCAGGTCTCCCCATTGAATTTATAAAAAGCTTGTTTCACTCCTTAGTCCGGTATATGAATTATGCTTCAATGAAATCTTTCAAAAAGACTACATCCCTTTGTTCATCTCAACAATATTACATAAAAAAGGAAAAGATAAATTTGATTTAAAAAACTACAGACCAATATCGCTTTTAAATTCTTCGTTCAAGATATTTACTGGTATTCTAAATCAAAGACTGCTTAATGGTCTACCAAGATTCATAACTCAAAACTGTAAAGAATTTTTTTAAAACAGACTTGCCAAAGATATCCCAAGAAGCATTCCAGATGTGATTGTTGAATCAAACAAAAGATAATTAAACTATGCAGTGCTTTTAATAAATTTTGAAAATGCATTTGATAGCACCTTGCACGAGTCTACATATATTAGAACAATTTGAAGAAATATAAAATCCCTCAAAAGTTAATTGAAATGATATCTTGTACGATGAGAAATAAATGTACCTGGATGCAACCTAAAAAGGTGAGTTAGACAAGGTGACATGCTTGTACCAAATTACAAATTAGATCCAAGAAGTTGATAGATAGATATGAACACAAAGATTTAAACTTAAAATGCATGCTTTACGCTGATGAAGTTACAGTATTTATATCAGGTGACCCTAACGCTCTGAAAAAGTCGATTCACAAACTCCTTGAGACACTGGATGACTTCAAAAAAAGACTCTGGCCTAGCTATTAATGTCGAAAAATCCAATATAATTACAACCGCTGAAGATTATTTCCAGCATGCGTATCCAAATTTCTTATATTTGACCTCAACAAAGTTGCTAGGAATCCATGTTTCCTCGACAGAAAAAAAAGGCACAAAAAAATTGTTATTAAGTTATTTTATAAATATCTAAATATACAAAATTTTACCGTAAATTTGAGTTCAATTTCTTAGACAAAGTTACTACTTATAATGTAATATATTTCCAGGGATAGTTCATCTTCTTCAGGGTTTCCCTTTCACTGAAGGAATTAGATGAGACATTGACTAAAAGTTAAAAGACAGTTCCTCTGGAATGGAAAAACCCCTTATTTATAAGAAGAAAGATTTCATTTTCCAGTTAGGGACTGGAGGGTCGGTTTATGTAATACCCAAATACAGTGATGAAAGATTCAGTCCGGATTTCTGTTCTAAAAGAATAAGAAATTATTTTAAGAACAACCCCGTCTATTATTTTGAGGAAAGAATTGCTATGTGTCCAGGAGAGCATTTTTCAGCTATACCTAAGAATGAAGCTTACTAGAAAAGGCTATTGTCGTCTTGGAATTCATTTTTCTTGACTGTTCTTCCACTGTTTGGAGATGATCAGCCTGTAAAGCTGAATGATCTCTTCAAAAGTAGAGATGAGCAAATGAAGCATTGGGGAATTGTCTCCTTATGGCAAATAAACTCATTTCTATTCATGTCTTCTTTAAATTTTGATACAGTTGCATCATTTCCATGCAACATATAAAAAGACAAAAAAAAGTAAGTATGGGTCCACACACTCCATTTTGCATTACGTTGGAGGCTCTTAATATACAATATGTTCGAAAGCAAAGCTCGTGAAACTGCAAGTATCAAACGCCCTTCAATCTTTTAGTTTACAAACGACTCCAAAAGCTGAATAAAACGAACGCGGGGATCGATAAAGTAGGATGGACATCGGTCATCACAAATCAATTCACCGATTCAATAGAGAGTTGGCTAAGATATATTCTCACTACGACAACAATGTTCACCAACAAGTCAAAAAAGATGAAACGGAGAGGCTTTGTTCTTTCTGCGAGGTTCGCAAGGAGTCATCCTTGCATCTTTTTTATGAATTCAGTAGAGTGATACCTGTAAGGGAAATCGTGGAACTGAAAATTAGGAACGCACTCGGAATAGAACTAAAAAAGAAGATTGGGTGGTGGTTATGCCATCGACGACACAGGCTCACCTAAAGGCTACCACAGTCATTACAAAAGTTATCTGTATTTGATACGTAACCCGGACTGTGGGCTCTATAATAGAAACAACAGGACTTGAGGATTTCATTGACAGACAACTGAGGGTGATCTACCAGTTTTTATATGTTATACTATATAGGGCAAGATGGATGAATAATTATATCATATGTCGATGATTGTTTTTATTTATGTAATATTTTCTTCCGTATTACAAAAAAAAAATGCAATATCTAATCAGAAGAAACAAGTCAATCTGAGTAGTATTATAATTTTCACATTATAATATTTTAAAATAAGTTTAAATAGCTAGTTAGCTATTGTATCATTCAATATGATCCCCCTCGGCATTGATCAACAACTGTAAACGGGACAGACATCCTGAGCAGGGCTTTCTTAAATCTCGCTCGTTGAAGTTAGTCAGATTCTCTTCACAGAGAATCTTTAGGGTTCTCAAGGAGCTATAATGATGTTTTTCTATCTTCCTTGTTAACATCCCATTCTTAAGAAGGACCAAATACACAGATGATGTCAAATTGAGACTGTTATCAAAAATGTGAGCTGACATGACATTCCTGCCACTGGTGATCAAGCCAAACACCATTATCTCTGAGAAAAACTTGATTTTCAAAAAAGAAGGAACACTACCTCTCTCTTCTCCCAGCCACCGGTCATTCGTCCCGTTTTACGCAGTGTCCCAGGTGAAGTTTGACTCATCACTGAAAAGCTTTATGATGTCTAGATTTGATTTATATATTTGGAGGTGTTTCTTGTCTCTTTGTAACTTTCCCCGATGTAGGACTTCAAACCAAGATCGTCCGTGATTTCCCTGGCCACCATCCTTCCACTAATATACCTCCTCCAAGCATGAGAAGCCATCGAAATGCATCGGGATTTGCTTTGATGAACCTCTTGAGCCCAGCAAAGAAGTGGCAAGTACAGTTTTTGGGTTTGTGTGAAGCACAGGAAGAATGGTAAAACCCCTTGCCCACCTTCAGTCGCTTTCAGACATAATAGCGTGTGTTATTGGCATATGTTTTGACTTTATTATTGCCTTAGAATCGTTGCCGCCCTCAAACAATTCTGCAATAATTTAACGTTTGTCCTTTTGCAACTTTATGGTAAAACTGAACAGATTAATTAAAATAACATAGACTGTCGTCTATTGCCAGCACTTTTAAGTGAAATTGCTTAAATAAATAAATAATTAGGAATATGTCTGGATACCTATGTCCACCCCCTTATATTAGCCCTGTTTGACCCCGTGGTGGAAAAATGTTGTGTTTTTTTTGTAATCTAGTGTAGAAAGGAAAATACTTTACAACATCTAGTACTTGATGTTTGAATGTATAAAATGAGCCTATAGAGAAAATGGCACTTCAGTTTTATATTAAAGTTTCAGTAACTTTAATTTTTTCGTTAATATTTTTTAAAGCATATATTCCCTAATGCACATACATTTATAAAAATTTGATGAAACTTTTAATAGAGTTCATAGTACGGACTACATTAAAGTATAACATTCAACCTGAAAAGTTATGAACCGAAAAATAAAGTACACACATTTGACCTCAATTTTCACCTTCTAAATTCTTGCTTTTCTCCTGATAGCTCTTTTTTGTGCTGGGTCAACAATTTATTTCTTGTGTAGGGAGGGATGGATTGTGGATTAGAAGAAAAATAATGAATATATAAAACGGGTGTGTACTATCTGTACGTATAGCTGTGGCAGGAAAAAATAAATGCCCACAAAAATAATCGACGTACTTTTATTATCAAATTATGTATAGACAATTATGTAAATCCGGTTTGTTTTTTAGCTGCCTGTTAATTTTTAATTGGTAGAATAAGGATGGAATTTTATTTTCCTTAGCAGTTGTCATTATTTTTTAATTCCTGTGTAGTGAATATCTTTTCCTAAATAGATTCAATTATATTGAAACCCTGTTAGAAGGTTCGTGTATGCTCATAAAAGACGGAGTGTAACCATAAGGATTTGTTGCAGAGTTATAATTGTGAGTCTTTGTTGGACTCCGAGTAGAATTGGAGATCGTCATCGGAGCAATACTAGCTAATTTCCTTGTTTATATCCTTTTTTCCTTCCTCTCTTGTAAACGCTGATAATAACTGATCTGATGGATCGTCATGTACATTATTCTTTCTCACCTCTAAAACATTCTTCAAATTTGTAGGGTTATATGTTGATTCTTTTTTTCTTTTTTTTTTTACATACATATTTCTTTTTTGTGTATAGATGATAATTATATTTCAATCGTTCCACAAAATAAAATAAAGTAAAATTTATTGAAACATCTTCTTTCGTTCTCGGATAAAAATTATCTTGAGTAAAAAATTTGCTTGAGAAATCAGCAATGGACTATAAATATTTTAACCCCTCTTTTAGGGAAGGAACCTCATTTTTATAATGCAGTTAGTGAACTGAGTAAATAAGAAGCCCTCCAAAAATAAAACTTATTTAGTTATATGATGAACAATTGTACAATTATTAAAATTGCGTCATTTTAAATATAGCATCATTTATTTAATCATTCTATCCATTTTACACAAGTAAATATCCATTAACATGCTAAAAATACTTGTACAAAATTGAGAAAAAATAAACTTATACTTTAAAATAATTTTAATAATATGACTTTGGAGTTCCAACATAAAATAATTTTTCATTTTTACAGCAAAAATATAAAAATAACATGTTTGATATTTTAATAGGTCTATTAGTTTTGATGAGGTTTTTTGTAATAAATAAATTGATAGCTACAATATAAGAATCTTGTTGATAGCGCTGTACTTCCCCATCCTCACTTTGAAAAAAAAAAAAGAAAAATACAAAAAATCAAAGAGAAAAGAACGATTTTAGTCACGTCGTTATCTTCAATTGTATCACACAACCTATCATCCAAAAAGAAACCAAAATAATGCTACCTATCTCTTATATACTCAAAGACTATCACTTTCATATTGTTTCATTAGAATTTCTGAAATGAATTACGTATAATATAGGTATATTTTTCGTAGTATTAAAATTCTACTTGGTATTTTATTCGATATTTTATTAAAATATTGCAAAGTAATACTTTATTAAAAGCGTAGCGTATATATTCGTATTTCTATAATATAAGCAACATTTCTTTATATAAATAATGAAATGGCCAATATATATACATAATATATTCGACAAGGGTTCTTATTACTTGCTTTATTTTTCAAAAAGAATAAATTATACAATAGCCATGCAGTCTCAAGATGAGGGAATCAACAGCTGACAAAAAATATATGGGTGTTTTTGTGTAGGCTAGGTAATACCGTGTAATGTAAAGTAGTTTATTAAATTAACTAAACTTCGATAAAAAATAACTAAATACACGAATAAATCCTAAACAAGGTATTATCAACCTAAAAAGAAGAAGTGCACATGATCCGATTGAATGTGGTAGAAGCATCTTGAAAAGTATTGGCGATAAATTATTGATTCGAAGGAATACGGAGCAAATGTATAAATATTGGGTCGAAAATATTTCAAACTAACATTCAACAAAGTAGGAGGTTCTGGTCAATTTCTATGCCAAGTTATTATGTATTTAATTTGTGTGGGGGGGGGTTGAAGACTCTATTTAAAATATTTTGTGACAAAATAAAGAAATTTAGAATATAATTACATCTTGAAAGATGTTAAATCGTGAATTAAATGCCTTTTGGTCAATTTTGCAAATACAATTCTAAATTTCTATGTCATTTCTTGTTCAATTCTAAAAGGTACAAAAAATATTGTAATATGATGTGTTCTTGTCGAATTTTCTATAAAAGTCAAATTAGATCAAATATTGCAGAATTCAAAAGAGATGGGATTAATTATAGTGTGAGGGAGTAGACAATAATTGCATAATATCATTGGGGATGTAGGAATCGTCACATTAAAAATCGTATTCTCTATTTGAGGTGAGACAGAACAAATTGAAGGATAGCAATGCATTCATCTAACCACCGACGCAATTCTTCTACTTTGGACAATGATCTCAAAAACAATTAGGTAAGGATTTGAAAAGCTCAAAGGTTGGACTGCATTTCATCATTGTTATAAAGGGCTGCAGAGGACTGGGGTTCTTAGGTTGTAACTGAGATCCTAATACAGTATTGGGGAGCCCTTTTACTTGATGGGAATAAAAGTGGTTCCAATATCAAATGGCTATACCCTCATTTTTCAGGGGGGGGGGGAAATCAGCTGTGGAACATTAATACTGCTTTTTCTTTGACTATATCCGTCCATGCATCAATTAATTAACAGAATGAAGGAGATGATACAGAAATAATGGAACTGCAGAATTAAGAAGGGTGATTGGCTAGGGTGAACCGTGTCTAGTCCCAATTAATGTACAAAATAATAGCCTTAATAGCAAAATACAGTCAGTTATGTACGCGTCAAGAACTATTAATTAGGCCATACTTCCAGGGATGGTAAATAAATCAATATCGATGACGAAAGAGTTTTGATGAAAATGGAATACTAATTAAATATACATAAAGAACTAGATAGACTAGGGGTCTGACGAATGATATTTTCGAGCAACAGAAAGTACTACAATAGTAATGTGTTGAAGTTTGTGTGTTAAACTTTTTAATTATCTATACCATTCTTGTTGGATGACTACGTAATAAGTACTGCTTTTAATTTTTAATGTTTATTATGCGTAATTAAAAAAATATACAAAACCCGTGAACTTCTACTGAAACCCAACCCCATCATCCTTAATTTGTTTAAAGTAAGACATTGGAATATCATACTCTTTTTTGTAATTCAAACCTGAACGTATTCTTTATTTTCCAAAGCTCTTATCATTATTCTTCAACTTTTGAGGAGGAAAAATCAAAGTACAAAGTTCGTGAGTTAATGAATAAGGGAAACCAACACTCATTAGTGTAATTAGATTAGATTTTGAGTCTTGAATTTTGGTAAAAATTATATTAACTGATTAAAAAGAATAATAATTTTAATCGTTGTGTCCTTTGGATATTACAAGTTTAATCACACACACTTTGTAGGATAACAAAACAAATATGAAAGAGTAAATTTATTAATAATCAAACGAGGTTTATTGGTGCATATGGAGAATACAAAATGGATCACAGTTTTTCTCTCAGATTTCTTAATTCTGAAATATCTCAAATATTAATAATTCATGACTATTATCGTTCAGAGTCATTTTTTACCCATAAAACAATCCCCAAAATAAAAATAGGACTAATAATGCTTATGTAAAAGTATTTTTTACATTTGAAAACGTGTTTTTGTTGATTCTTTATCTTGTTCTGAATTCGATATATTTACATTTTTAGGCTGAAAAAGGATGAAAATGACACTTTTCTTTATACTTTTTCAACTTATTCATAATACATAGTGATGAGGAATATCATATCTTATGTAATTGAAAAAAAAAATCAATGTATAATCCAAAAAAAGATCTTTTTCAAAATATGCATCTCCAAGGATTTTTTTTTTTTCCATTTTGTAGTGATCCCAATTTTTAGGAAGGTGTTCTAGCAATTATTAAAAATTATCATCATACTTTTTCCAACTTGATGACGTCATGTCTCGTAAAAGGAAGATTGATGCAATTGAAGGAAGATATTTCTAACTTGATCATCCATCTCAAGAGATGTTCGAATTCGGATTCCGAATTCCACAAGGGGCAAAGGTAGGAGAATTCATTGGAGGAAAACTACGAAACCTCATAAGGGAGTAGAATGCACTTCTTTCTTGAGAATGGGATACCAGAATCGAAACAATAAAGGGATTAATTCATGATGAGTAGATAATTTTAATATTTCTAAATGGGATCACTTAAATAATACCAAATGGAACAAAGACCTTTGGAGATGCATATTTCTTAAATAGATCTTTTTTTAATTTTTAAATAAAGAAATTTTTACTTTTTGGGTTGAATTCATTTGTATAAAAGGAAATTTTTCTGCCTAACTAATTAATTGAATGTAAAATAATTACATTCCATTAATTATTCTTGAAACTAATTTCCCTGTAAAAATCAGTCTTTACCCAATATCTCAAGACAAAATGACACAAGTAATTAGTCTCTTTTCTACAACAGTCTGTAGTATATTATACTATTATTATGATTATTAAAAATAATAGGATTTGCCATTTTTAAATGAACATGTAAAAAATAATATTAAATGAAATAACCCAATCAGAATAATCTTAAGCGTTAATTTCTTAATTTTAAATATTTTCGAAATTTTTTTGTAATTAATCAAAGATAAATAATATTTTCTATATTTGGTAAGTGTCTATCATCAATGTAGTTGTATAAAATATGACTTATCTCTTTATAAAATAAAAGAAACCCCTTATAAGTTGAAAAATATTTGTGAGGAGAGGAACTTAGTTGTTTTGAAGTTTGATTTATTTAGCTACAAGTAGTGTTGTGTCGGCCGATAGCCAGCTCTTAAGACAGTGGGTCCTTAGGACTGTTCTTCCTAGTGACCGTTCCTTGGAATTTTACATACAAATATCGATGGTGTTTTAAGCAAAATAATGTATATAAAATATTGTTGTGTCTTGGCGAGGTTTGTTAAGACTCAAGTTAAGTAACAGGGAATCCAGGACGACCCAGGAGTAACGTGGAGAAAATAAGACAAGGTATGATTTATAAGGAACAAATGACGTATATTACATCGAGACATAATACATACAACTCTGACATACAATACGAACCTCAGCTTATTTATACAATGAGATCAAACAGTACTTTATATATATATATATTAAATAATAAGAAGAAGAAGCAAAAGAAGAGAGGGAAGGAGAGAGGGCCCTTTTATCTTTCGTAAATACACAAGAAATATTTATTAAGATTATTTCACATCTATTGACAAAAAAAAATATTGTTTGCATTATAATACGAACATATTATCTTGTTACTGTGTTATGCTATTTATTCTATAATAAGCGGAATAATTTAAAAAAAATGAAAAACACCCTCATACACCTCACAAAGGATCGATTTTACCTTCTTTAAGGACCGACAAGTGGGACTGGGCAGCGGTCCTCACTTCTGAATGAAGACCAATTAAACAATTTCTACGAGCATCTATAAGATGAAGGAAATGAACAGTAATATCTACTGAAAGAACACTGATTTTAATCCTCAGTTCTACTCCGAGTCCAAAAAAAAATTACACTGATAACTCTCCAAACTATTTCAGTTTTACAATTCATTTTTACTCACAAAATAATAGTGATAAAAACTTTATAAAATCAAAGGTTCTTGTCAAGTATAAGTTACAAAAAGAGTGTGATCATTTAATTTCATATTTTTTCACCACTTATGATTACTAACCCACCAACCAACCCAGGAAATATTGATAGGATTTTTAGAATTATGATTTACTATTTTTAAAAAGGGTCTTTCCTTACATAAGATTGACTTACATATAATAGGAGTTGAATAATTTGTAATAAGAAACTATCTTTAAAAGTAGAAAAGGAAAAACGGTTGTTGGGCGTGCACTTTCTTCTTTTTTGTTCATTATTTATTGGGTCGTCTTAGTGTTAACTTCTCCCTCTCAAGTTTGCATTCCCTATCTTCTGTGTAAATTGTTTTAGAAATGGGTAACCCTGGCAATTTGAAAAATGGTTGAAAGAAGAGCAACATATCTTATAAGACGTTTCATGAAAGTAGTTTCAAGTACCTATGAGATCTCACTCCGTGTATAGACAGGAATTGCTTCGGATTTGATACTCAATTCTTCTCTGAGTCCAACAAGGACTTACACTTGTCACTCTTGATCAAATCCCTCATGGATACTGTACGTTTTTAAGGATAGTGATTTCTTTTTTTAATTATTTGTACTTTCTTCAATAATAAAAGAATAAGCGGCTGAGTAAATAAAAACAACTTTTTAGTCTTAATTGTCATATTATTTTCATTAATACTTATAATGGTACATTTTATGGGTGTAGTTTTATTAAGAAAGAGAAAAGAGGGCATGTGGCAGCGGGGCATCGCGCCCCTATATATGATTAATTATAATATACATACATCTTAACGATCAAATGTCTTAATGACCCCCATAATTTAATGAAGAAAACCGCATACATAGAAATTATTAAAAACATATAGGCATACGTATGACAGAGTAATTACTAGGAACAGCAATCACAAACTAAACTATCTATAAATCAAGGAATATTTTGTGAAAAGTAGGACGTTCAACAGAGAATGAAAAAAAAAACAGAACAAAAATTATACAGCATATTTATTTCATGGTGTTGTAATATCTGGTTAACAATTTACATTTTAGAGTGGATTTGATAACAAGAAACTAAGTTGTTCATTCATTTTGTCGTCATAACATGATTTTATGAATGACTCGGTTATTAGATATAGCCAAACTATCAAAACTCACTTTTTGAAAAAAAAGATGCAGGGTATTTTCCCTTCAGCTGTTTTTATTAATGTTATAAGTATTTCAATGCTTGTATATTTTAAATCAGATCATTCTATATATAATGAACTCACACGTAGTTACTTTTAATGCACCTTTCTTTAAAAATTAACACAAAATATATATATCTATATGATAGCCAAATTTATTCAACGAATGAATAAGATGGCAAATACAAATACACGTATACTGGACTCGACGATCACACTAGCCGTGGCCACTAGTTAAGGGTGACCTATGTCTAGGGCGTTTGGTTACGTAATGCTGTAACTTAAATGTTGCATAAACACATACAAATTTTTGGTTCACATCATAAATGTTACTTGATGTCAACGTCTTACTATAAATATTATGGGTGGTTTGTATGTACAATATATTTTTTTAATCAAATTCGTCAATATTTTATAGTTTAGTTCAGTAATGTTTTTGTTTTTCTTTAAACAAAAATAGAATTTATAAACGCGGAACATTAAGTAAATTTCATTTCTGGAACCAAACGAGCAAAGCTATTGACGGTCACCTTGCTCTTCTACAATAGCTGGTGCCTTAAACTACCTCAACCAATTCTTTTGGGCTCTTTTGTCTTGATGTGGACCTTCTGGAAGGTTTGGGTGTGCCTTTGGCGGTCACTCAGTATAGAGTAGAGCGATTATACCACAGGACATTAGAGATATGTTATTGTGATTTTCCATGTACAGATATCCCCAGAATTGCAGATCTGTGCTGCTCCCCTTTTTATGGTTATAAAACTTGTATTCCTGGGATTATTTTACTAATTTTTTTTTATACAGTTTTGTTAGACAGATGTTTACAATAAATTATTTTGGTTAAAAGTCGAAATATAGCAAAAGGACATATAACAAGGTGTTGCATGTTAGACGGAGGGGCTTGTATTTGTGGTATTCTGAGATAGTAAATTTTTCACAGGGATAGTTAAAAATATCGCCTGGCACTGTTGACTCGTGGTGTATTTTAACGATCTTCGAGGCCTATATAAATATAGGGTACGCAAGACATATGTGCTGCAAAAATGTCTTTTTTAAAACTCAATATTCTATTCAACCAGTGATCAAATTAAAAAAATAATACCAGATTCTGAAAGATTCATGGATTCTTATTTATTTTATTTGATAAAATTATCTCCCGCCTTAATTACAGTCTCTATGCGAGTTGAGTAAGCCTTCACAATTGGTCCTTTGGTAAATCTTGGAACTTATTCTTGTTCCAATTGCTGAGTTAGTCCTTAGTGTTGCAGGGGGTTCGATCAGCTTACTGTTTGATCACTCCAACACAAAAAAAAACAATTGGATCCAGAACCGGCGAGAGGAAGTTGTTAGAAAAGTCATTTGAGACATTGTTGTTGGCTTAAAATCACCATAAGTGGCCTCAAATTCCCTCCTAATCTTGCGAACAAACGTCTCACTGAGTCCCAGATTAAAATTATGCTGTCACTCTTTGTAGGATTTCACGGAGGGTTCCGTGCCATTTCCAAATATTTAGGCCAAGGAATTTGTCAATTGATTCCCTTTTTTCCAACTGGTGCAAGTTTGAGCAATTTATCTAACAAAAAAAACCATCGAAGTGGCAGCATCTTCCCAAGAGAGGACGCCAAAGTGGCCGAATAGATAGCTAGCGCAATCTATATATATATGATAAGTGATTAACAAGGTATTGGATTCCTATACTTATACTCCAACAAATATATTACATTTAGCAATTATACTCGTTTATTTATCAAAAAGAATAAATTATAAAATAGCCATGACACATCTTGTGAAACGAGGGAATTGACAGCTGGGAAAAAAATACATAAGGTAATTTTATGTAAGTGAGGTATAACTCTTCTCAAAAAATTGATAACATAGAATTAAGATTTTTATATTAAATTATATCCATGAAGCACTTTGGTTTAGAATTGGTGTAATTTCATACTCTGTCATTAATACTTATTTTGATACACTGACTAACAGCAAACATGCTACAAAAACAGTATATGCTAAATTTAAAAAATGATTTGTTGGCTGTCGCGTAGTGAGTGAGTGATTCTAAAAGATATACATTTAAGGGAGTCCTTGGAGCAAATCCTATTGGCCGGGGGCAGTTCAGTGGGGGTTTCTTCCTGCACATGCATCTATTGATGAACACCAATACAGAATTTGGAGTAATACACTCTCAGGATGGATTAAATTTCCCTTTTTCTTTTAATTTATCCACCTACTTTTTCTTTTACTCTCTCTTGGTTTCTATCTCTTTTCTTCTTCCCTCTTTTTCTTTCTATATCTTCTAGCTGGGGCATACAAAAACATATGAGCTTTTATAATGAGATGAATTCAAAAATGAGTCTTATTCTGGTAATATTGTCGTGGCCTTAACTCAAATTGGCAACGATATAGAGGGTTTTTCGAGTCACTGTTTATTTCGTTAGGAATTTTTGCCGCTTACAAAAAATATAATGACTTACAAGATGCCCGATTGATCAAAAGTACATAAAATGACATAGTATGAAGTCACATTTTTTTCTTTTTTCTTGCATTAATAACTAAAATGGACACAGAGTAGAGCGCCAATCCTCCGTTTTAAATCAAATTGAGTTATATATCCAATTTTTTTTTTTTTTTAAGTTATCATCAATCATGCATTTTTTTACGTTTGTGTTACCTTGATCCTTCAAAATTTAATGTCCTTTTACTGTAAAGATACATATTCTCCGTACCATATTTGATCAAAATCAAACTATAGCTTTTGGCATAATCCTGGTGACCAACAAACAAAGAGAGGCCAACACATAGGGAGTATTATAAAAATTGCACTGGAATATGAACTTGCAGATTTAATAATCATATGACGGCAACTATATTACATCATCGAAACTAGACATGGTTACCCGGATAATTTGAAAAATATTTTGGGAGAATAGCAGCGTAGCTGTCATAAAAATATATTAAATTAACTACAAACAGCTATGACAGAGAGAAAATAAAAACAAAGGCTTCAATATAAAGTTGTTGTTTTTTTAAAATCTTTTTTTAAAATTTATTATGATACAAAAATGTCACTACAAAAGTAAGGACATAGTATATCTGCAAACTGGTGCAGATATACTATGCTGTCGTAATAACAAATATGTAAGAAAACTACAAATAAACAATAATAAATACAAGATGGCACCACTATCCGTTGGTATGTAAACAAACTATTAATCAGTAAAAAAGACTCATGTCCCATTTGAGTGGATATTCATTTTTTAATGTATGATAATATATTTCACTATCCAACTGTCATGTATTTTATTTGTTACACTGATTAGATTGGTTGAATGATTATTCTGCTATTAGATTTTCTTGTTTTATTAATGTACTTAGTCTTATCCTTTTATATATGTAGGTAATCTTTTTACCTTTTAGTACTGAATTGCTCTTATCTCGAGAATATACCTTTTTTTTACAAATACTCCTTCACGACTCCCTATTTATTCATAATTTGGTGACAATCTATTTTACGTTCCACCTTAATATATAACAAGTGACGTCGAGGATGGTGAAGACTTAGTATGCCCTTAAGCTCGTTGAGCCGTGTGGAGTTGGAGCTCGTCGAAGGAGTGGAATAAATGGAGGTACAGAAGAAGCCCGAATTAGCTGCCATAGTTTGGCAGTACCTCATTGCCTGTGGGAGTTATCTCAATACACATGATTTTTCTACTAATGACAAAATTCTTGTAAAGGAGAAACCCTCGTCGTCTGCTAGTGGTTTAGGGGTGAGTCAGCCCAGTTCTGTCGTCCTGAGTGGGAGCCATCGTCGTTATAGGTGGGAGTCCAGGTTGGATGAATTTCTGATGTATGCTTCATTGTTTGGGGAAGCGTCGGCAGAAAAAAATAAGGCTTTACTACTACATTGCAGTAGAAGCAAAGTACAGCAATGGTTCAAGAAATTAAAACTTACTAAGATTTTAAAGAGGAGGATGATTTTCAAGCTGTCATCAGTGCCGTGTCCGAGGTTTTTTCTCCTGAGGAATCTGTGCTCTTCTAATGGCTATCAGAAATGAAGCCAGCCAAGATTAGCCTATAGGTGATTACGATATGATAATAGACCTTTTTTCTGTTTCCTTTTTGAGGAAAGATTGTGTAATACAATCAAACTAACGTTGTGGAATAGGACGTTTCTCTGTTTTATAAATATTTCAAATAACATGTCATGAGCGTTAATATAAGAAAGTTTCAATTATTTGATTTAAATTATTTTATTTACTTACGAAAACACATAAAAAAGTATTAATACTTCTAGATGATATACCTACTAACATTAAGTCATCTTATATTTCTTCCCAAAAAGTAGCAAATATGTTTTTTTATACTATGACAAATAAAAAAACTAGTTATTATCACTTGAACCCTGGCAGTAGATTACTAAAATATTGATAAATTAAAGCACGTTTAAAAATTATATTTCTAATAATATGTTAAAAAAATATGGATAAATGAAGAAAAAAAAACCATTAACTATCCTACGATATGTTAATTTGACATTTTTTATGCAGAAAATCAGACAAATTAATAATGAAAAATGATATGATATATGTATGTAGAAATGATTTATTATTTAAGTTAAATTTTAACGATGTATATAACAGATTAAATGAGATATGTGTATGTAAAAATAAATATACTACTAATTAGTAGATATATAATTCGTCTTTTTGGTATCATATTTCAAATTCAATGAGGAATCCTCATTTTTCGTCATATAAATCATTTGTAAACCCAAAAATGAAAAGTAAATTAATGTGTTTTATATTTAATATCCCGAATACTTATCTTATAATTATATAATATGTAAATTTCTATTGTAAAACCTCCTATTATACAACATTTTTGGTTGTTTTTGTCCATTTGATGTAAGTATAATCAAACCTGCACCCCCTTTTGACACTCTTGAAAATTTAACATATAATTGACCATGTAAAAATACTGACTTTGGTAAATATAAAGCAATATTTTCAAATGTTTGAACCTGTGATTTATTTATTGGCAATGCCATTGCAAACTTGCCATGTTCCTTCTTCAACCATAAAGAAGATTGAATATATATACTAAGATTAACTCGCTCATCCTTTTCCTAATTCCCTTTTTTAATTCGTATTTAATATACGTTCTCCCTTTTTCTGAAAGGACAATAATTTTTTTTTTTTTTTTTTTTTTTTTTTTTTGTGAATTTGCGATTCCATAACCAATACCTGAAGAATTTTTTTTTTGAGAAACGGTGATTCAATCTTGTTTTATCAAAGAAATCAACATATTAGCAAAAATAAAACTTGCCCTCTAGAGCCCAGGAATCTGACCTGATCAGAATAAAACATAAACTTCCGTAGGGAAATCAAAATTCCGAACAACTTTTATTTTATGTTTAAAGTCTTTTTCTGTCTCCGTTTTGAAATAAATGAGTATTCATTATTGTTTTTTTAAGTGGGACGTTCCTCACACATATATCATATATCCACTATGTTGGATATTATAATGGCAAGGGAATAGAACTAATGATAATTAATGACGTCATTTCATCAGAAACTTAAAAATTATATATTTATATACATTTACATATTTTAACTCTGTCGTAGATTATCCATCTTCGTAATCTTATCCGTGCTTTGGGGCTTAAAGTGTTAATATTTCCAATAATAAAAAGAAGTATATTGGTCTACTGGAGTAAATCCTCACTCCATACTTATAAGTTTTAGGTCACTACTCACTGTGCATTGAAAATACATTAACTCTTTATTTCCAGTGACGTAATTACAAATTCAAAATACTATGGTAAAGTTCAAAATAACAATATAAAATAGAACTCACAAGAAAGAATTTAGCCCTAAAGTCAAGCCCAAGATATTCCTCGATGAAAAAAAGCTCGCCCAAAAAATATCCGTTAAAAAAAACTCCCTGAAATGTATAATATGAGTTGTAAATCGTGTATATTTTTTAGCATGTCTGTTTTTGAAATTGGTCATTTGAAAAATGAATTTTCTTTTCCTTCGCTATTGTCATTATTATTTAATTGCTGAGTAGTGACCTTCCTTTCTACTATACTCAATTATATTATAACCCTGATTGAACAGGCATGTGTTCTCAAAAAAGACGGAGATTAATCTTTTTTTTTTCCTTAATTATTATTTCTTCCAACCAAAATAGGCGAACTTGATTAGTATCAATAAATAAGTAAGTAAGCTCATATAAATAATACATAAGTAAATAAATCCATATAAATAATAAAATACACATAAGCACATAGCAATTAAATTATAATCAAAGTGATTTTTTACAATTTTTCATTCATATTTTCAGTGAGAAGCTTCGCAAACGGAATGAATATAATATTGAAATGGTAGTTTCTTATATGTGAGGCGATAACATAAAAGCAAGCTTGAATTTTTTGATGAAATAGAGAAAAACGTGGAGTGTGTACAGTACTATTTTAGCTTCTATCTTAATAGTAACAATAGCTGTAACTCTAAAGTATTTATCAGAGTAGTTTCGAGTAACAGTGATGTCTATAATATACTTGTTTATATATATCCCTTTTTAGTCTCATTCTTCTGCACATTCTCCTTGTTTCTCTCGGTCATCCTGGATTCCTGGTATTGAAGAGTTTGTGTCTTTCAACCTCGTCAATACACAACAATAAGCTTTTACTTCAATGAAAAACCGAAGAGGATTTAAAAAAAAAAGTCAAATAGAATATTAAACCACTGAAAAACTATCTAACAAGTTATTTTGAATTTCGAATTTTGATATCATCAATATAATCAATTTCAGTTGGTGAGGTAACTTCTTAACCAGCGAATCCCTTCCTTTTTTCTTTATCCCCACAACGTGAATACTTATCTACACTCTTCTTTAAAAATAATTTTCACGCCACAGTATCCTTATAATCAGTGTTACAACAGAACCAATTTTTATCAGGTTCAATTAACCTTAAAAATCGCAGCTCCTTTGTCACTTTTTTCGATTAATATAAATTATAGTACTTATATCATTGTTTATCATACTGTGGCAATATTGAGAAAACTATATCTCAGCTTGCTTTTATGTTATCTCCACACATATATATATTTTTCTACTCTTCGCTTCCCTTTTCTACTCTCCCCAAACAAACAGATCAGTTAGAAAGTACTGCAAGGAGCAATTATCAAAAATAAAATTTAAAAAAACACACATGGAGTAATAATAAAAATAAAAGAACTGAAAACATTTGTGACTAGTGAGAAGTATTTACGTATTTACTACTCAATCCATTCCAGTATTACAAAACTGCTTAACTGGACTTTGAGGCATTCATTTGTGCAAACATTAAAAAGAAAACATGTAATAAGTTGATCTATCTTCATGCCTTCCTTAAGCCTTTCCTCAAATTTGTCTCGTAGCTCTGATAACTCCCGGTAACCCTTGAAGATGGAGACTAACCCTGAGATTTGTTGCAAAGTTATATTTGTAAGTCCTTGTTGAGCTCAGAGTAGAATTGAGGTAATATATTGAAATAAATTTTGTCGTATATACTTGTTTATTCCCATCTCCCCTCCTCCGTTGTACCAGCTGCTTGTATCTGATCTAATGAAACCAAACAATAGCTAGCTGCTATCATCCAAAACATTTTCTAAAGTTACAGAGTTACCATGTGTATTTTCAATGTTTTTGTTTTTTTAACATGCCCAAAATACACAGGATTTAATCAGTCTTTAGGACAGCAGTAAATTCAATCAAATCATATTTTGCTTTGAAATAGACATCATTGATCTAATCCTGTATTAAACAAAATGTTGAAATACCAAATAATTGGAGATTGTATAAGAAAATATTTATTATACATACTTTCCCTCAGATAGCTACAATACTTTTTTGTCCTAATCAAACTTCCTTCTCATTCAGATGCATACTTGACATAACATCAAATATTAATGAATTGATGTATAGTATAATTCTATAGAATACAACATAATTGGAGTCAAGGAAGAATAAATAATTGAGAAGTACCTTATTACTGAGTGTTCAAGAAGCCTTGAAATGTTATCAAAATGACTGATGTTTTAGTCCGTAGCAACATAAGGAACATGCTTTTAGTCAGCTAGAAGCTGCTTAGAAAATGGGATTCCATTATCTCAGAATTTTATTACGGATATTATATCTTCATTTTTCCTATTAATAGCAGGATCAATAGTGTAGGTTTTGTTTCATTACTGAAGAAAAGAACCCTGTTTGCTTGATAAATAAGATGCGTTTACAGTGCTGAATGGATCAGAGTTGTTGTTGTTGTTGTTTTTCTCCCAAAACTAAGAAAAGAAAAGATCGTTTTTGTAGCCTAGCCTAGCCTTAAGGACTTATCCCTTATGATGGGAATATTTCACAAAAAAATATATGAAGCCGACTTCGATTCAAATCTTGTAAAATTTCCCCACTCCGATCCAATTCTTGTAAAAGTTCCCAATGCCAATTCTGATATTCCTTTTGGGTTGTTGGTCTTAGTATTTTTTATTTATTTTTTGGAAAAAAAAAATCTGAAAAATTAAATTTTATGAAAAATAATTTCAAAATATACAATTTGATACTTAACTTTCTTTCAAAAATCTACGAATATTCTCTCAAAATTATTTTTTTTTGGAAAAAAGTTTGAAGAACCCCAAGCATTTCTCAAAAATTGAACAATTTAATTTCTAATATAAAATTTTTTGGGGAAAAAAATACAAAATTAAATAAAATTGAATATATTTAATATTTTGAAAAAAAAAAAAAAATCAGATAATAATTTTTTTAGTAAAAAACTAAAATTTCTGAATTTAGGGGGGTGTTCATAATTTATAAAAGTAACAACTAGTTAAATACCATTAATAAATTAGAATCGGAATAGAAAATGAAACATTATTTTGCTTCTCCATTTCCAAAAAAGCAACCGATTCTCCGATTCCGGTTAATAAGCCCGTCACTATTTATCACTATTTTACAGCTCTTGACATTATACACTTGTCATTGGGGCTTCACTTGGGCAGCATAGTCATTTTCATTATTGGATTAGCCTCAAATGCCTCTTGGGGAACTTATGGAGTTAGTTTGTTTGGTCTATCACTTCGACACTTCTCTTCAATTCGTTTACTGACCCTCTAGACTGTCTAGTTGATGACTGAGAACATTTTCATAATTGACTCAAAAGACAACCCCTTTTCTGTTGGCTTCATTTTTCACTTAAAAGTATTTAATCTGAGCTAAAGAACATACCTTCTTTCTAAAACTATCGCACCAAAAAGTTTGAACCTAATGTTTACGAAACTTTCAATTTTCATTTTTAGGATTACTTAACTCTTCGAACACCTGGTATATAATTTATATAGCATTACATCTTCACAAAACTATATCCATTTGTATTTTCATGACCCCAGAATGGATATTTGACATAAATATGATTTCATTCATTAGTATGTCTGTCTCTATGAATATCTGAATGTATAAACGTATATATATATATGAAAAATAGTCGCAGGGTGCACTCTATACAGGCTAGTGTATTCAAAACGTGGACTCAAGATATGAAATAGAAATCCATCAATAATTTTATATTTTCAATTATGGGTAAAAAAATAAAGTATCCCAAAGATGAACAAAAGGTTTTTGCAAAAAATTTATCTCTCAATAAGGTCAGCTTAATTATGAATCACAGTCATTACACTTTGCCTGAAGGCCATATAAAAGCTGATGACAAACTCCTTTGGCAAATTGTAAAATGCAGCCACTATGGAGGACTTTAGGGTGTACAAATTTGGGTATGAGGTCCTGTTGGTCTCCCTCTCCTAAGTGATCCTAACAGAAAAATGAATTACCCAGTGAGGAACATAACGTTTCCTTTCTCATCCACAGCTTCTTCGTTGAAATTCTTGAATCATGTTCCTTCCAAAGTCGACTTTTTTTTATCTTCTCTTATTCTGAGAAAAATATTTCATTGTTAAGAATCCTTCAGTTTCCTGGATGTATATAATGAAGAAGTCCCTTGGAAAAAAGCAAAAATCATTCAAAAACTCTCAATGAATAAGCACCCTTTTTTCTCGATACTTTTGTCTGCAATACTTATTATATTTTGCTACTATCTGTATAAATAGATTTAGTGAATTGTTGAGTCCTAAGTCATTATGCAATAAAAAATTATAGTCACCTCTTAACTTCCTGCAATTTTGAAACTTAGTTAGTCTTAATCATCTTGAAAAAAAAAACACAACTAAATTGTTTATCACCGTATTGGAATATTAGCCCTCTGAAGATTTAGGATCTCCACACTAATAAAAATTATTAATCAATGTTTCTCATAAAAGTTCCTATATTTAATTATTATTAATTTTAAAAATACTCATGAATGATATTAATACAGATAATATAATATTCATTAATGCATACCTTTAAAATTAAAAACTAACGATTTATATTTCATCCTGCTTTTCTTTGATTTATACCTATATTATTATGAAAATGTATTATTATTTTAAGATCTGAATAAAATAATTTTTTTAAACTAAATCCTTTATTTAACGAAACAAAATTAAAGCTCAAACTTTAGAAGATAATTTTTATGGAACTTGCACCATGAGAATTCCTTTTTTTTTTAACCAGATTGTACGCTAGTATTAGCCTCATTTATGAGATTTTTGCTAGGTATATTAAAATATTTAAATCCAACATGACCAATATAATTAGCAAAATTATGTTGTTCTTTTACACTTCAGGCCAATAGGATGATAGGAACCTCCCATTTTTAATAAATTGACAAATAGCTTTGTCTTAGATTTGTTGACGTCAATAAAATGTTTCGAGTTTGTTCGCTGAGAATATCATATTGTAAAGCTGACTAGTATGTAATTTATTCAAATATAATAATAAATCTGAAGCCCTATCAACACTATCTTGAAAAGTTTCAATGAGATCTCAATCTTCGCCAGAAGATCGACATACCATGAGTTATTGATTTCTTAGAAATCAAAAATGTTCACAATCTTTAATTTTGAAGACCTTAATGATGGAAGAGGCTATGTATCTGGATATATAAAACAATAGACTGGCCTGAGATTCTATTCTTCATTAGTAAAATTAGAATTAAAAAAATTGAAAACAAATATGTGAATTTGGAACAATTGGATCAGTCCTTTTTAGTTTTTATTTTCACATTTATGATTATTTTTTGATTTTCATTTAATATCCTTAAGTTTCTAATTTTTTATCTTCCCTAGAATAAACGTAAAGATAAAAAATTTGAATCTTCAGGAAAATTTTGAAATTCAGCAACATAACTTTAAAACTGAAACTTCTTAATCCATTTGCAAATATATACTTTATATTAAAAATATCTTATTTTCAAATAACTAGAGTTTACAAAAATGGCATTGGAAGACTACACTTTTTCAAATATATCTTTTTCATCAATACATAACAGAAAATCAGATTACCGAAAAATGCTTTCAATTTTAAAGTTATGGTGCTGAATTTCAAAAGTTTCATTAAGATTCCTTCTTATAATATAATAAATTATGGCATATTTAAAATTAACTTCTCTTTTGAAAGAAGTTGTATTTGTCATTAAAAGTAAATTGTTCAGTATTAACAAAAATGTTCATTGCAAATTCTCCTACATAGAATAATTTTATAAATACAATGACACCAACTAGTTTAGCTGTTGAAATAATTGTTTAATTGTAAGTACGAAAAACACTCGTATATAATATATAAAACTCATAATGTCTTTCGACAACGATTCCCTAAATATAATTGATTTAGTACCTCTTCCTCGACCACAATGTTGTGACTTCACTCTCCTAGAAACACCAACAGCTCAAGATCTTCATGATACTACTACGTCTATAGAGTTCACTGTGAAAACTGTGAAGAAAGGATCCATGAACATATGAAATATATATATTTATTTATTTACTTTTGAATTTGTATTGTGTTACTATTTGATTTAATATATATGGATAATTCATAATAATAAAAAGATACCATTTAAAAATCTGGGTCAGGTAAAGGAATTTTAACAAAAAAAACAACAATCAACTAATTAGAAATATCATGGTCAGAAGTCACCTCGACGGAGAAACTTTGGGAATTTAATGTCACGGGGAAATTTGGGAAACCTTGTGGACACTTGAGGCAGTGTGAAGGTCCTTAAGGTACAGTTCCACAGTTCTTAGTGCTATGATTGTTATGTTCACTATGCAGTTTGACATGAGGGCTTATAAAAGGCATAAACAAAATGATTTAAATCGTATGAAATCCGTTCTAGTTGGTGTTCATTAAAAAAAAACTCTGCTTGACAGCAACCATAGCAAGGCATCTTTGGAGAGAGACGAATTCTAATGGAATATGAGACACATGATAGAAATTCACTCGAGGAAAACTAGCTTTTGAACTGTTTTACTTTATCAGAAACTTACTAACGTGTTCACAACTCATCTGTTGGCAATGCATGCTACTCGCATAGGTAGGGAGTAAACATGATCATTCATCCGTCCATCCAGGGAACTCTTGACGAGTTGTTCTCGGTCAAGGGGGGGGAGGGTCTCCATATAATCCACTGTATCCATAAAGTACGGCTACCCATACAGACAGACTGCAGTAAAAAGTTAAAATAAAATAAATATATTGTTAAAGTTCCTATTTTTATTCTTCAGAGTTCTTATTAAGAACAAATACATGTTTTTTAAAAGTTTCATCTTTGAACAAAAAGACTTATTCATGTAAATTAAATTATTACTAAAGATATCTTCAGAAAATAAAGTACTTCTAGATCCTATCAACAATTTAAGTCATTTAAAAATGTACTCTCTATTCATTTAGGGTCATTAAAAAGATTATTTTTTCTAAAAATATCTAAGGGATAGGATAATATTTTCGTTACAATTATTACAAGGAGCGTGTAAAGCTTTTCAAAAAGAAATTTAGATGATTCAATGTGTTTTTTTTTTTTTTTAAATAAACGAAAAAACAAATTTTTCCCTTAGATTGTGTAAAAAAACCACTTAAACTTAAGTAAACCCATTACATATTTATTACAATATTTTCTTTTTCTTCATAAAAAATATTATTATTTTTCTAGTAAAATGTTTTTCTGGTGCGTCAACTTAAAAACAATCTTGAACACACATCAGGAAAATCCACATTAATACATATATAGTTACATACAGCCAAATAATAAATACATATATGTACTTAAGTTCAATTATAGGCCTTGAATATAAAGTTGAGGGATGAGTTATACAAGTTTCGAAGCCTTATTTGATTTAGTAGACTTATGTTGCCCCAAAACGACCCCGTTCAACAATAAAATATGTCAAACTCTCATTATTTTTTTGTAAGAATCAACTTTGTTTATTTGAAGTGTTTTTTGCGTTGCCCAAAGGTTTAACAAGAATTTTTGTTTTGTTTAGGAATGATTTGGCGAAGAATTCAAATGTAATTCACACTCTGATTGGATAAAAATCATTTTTACTTGCTTTTTTGATGAAGGATCACATATAAGAATTACGCATTTGTTTAGCCAAGTACTTATAACTATCTCTTGCCAGACACATTATATTGTGCCGATGTTCTGTAGTGTGACTATCGCCTATCAAATCTTCCACCAATTTGATATTTCCTTCCGAGCAATCTTTAATAACTTTTACATAAGATACAAAATTCTAGAAAACAATAAAACTCTTATCCATTTACAAGGATTTATTTCGACTAATTCAGGCTTCCAAATTTGGATTGGTTAATTCAAGTAGTAACAGGTGTCCATAAATATCTAATACATTTTTTTAAATTGATCTAGCCTTTAATGATTTTAGCAAACGGAAAGTGTGCTTCTTTAAGAGATTGTGTGATGCTTAAATTAAATACTCCAAAATGTTCTTTTTTTCATTGATTATCTTAATAAGAAAATCAACTATGGCTGAGCTTTGTCAAAAAATCGTTTAGTGGTTTAATTTTGGCTAAAGACAAGTCAATAAGTTTCTCCCATAGGCTTGGGGGGGTATCTACAACGACACTGGAGGTTATGCCAAACGTATTGCAAGTGCAGGACGATCACAATGTGTTCGTTCTAAAAAAATGGTTCAAAATGTCAAAACAAAATTGGAGGAGAACTCAAGAATTTTGGTTAGGCAACTGAGATGGGGGGGTTGCAAAAATCAGCTGTTGACTTCCACTAGAACAAAATGTCTTACGACAGTGTGAATTCTACCTACAAATACTTCCTTCACTATGTTAACCCAGAATCAGTGATAAATGGGGAAATCTTTGAATCTTTTTATTTTCTAAATGCTGTTGTTGGAGCACCTCTTATTACTGCAACAGATATTGATGAAGTTGTATTAAAAAAGTGTACTGAATATTTTTGTACACACACTATATAAAACAAATACCAACTCTTGACACCAATAAATTTATAAAGACATGTCAAAAAAAATTGGAACATAACACTAATTACGTTTTGAAAGATGTTTGTTAAGTTTATTCAAAAGTTGCGTTAAAACAAGAACAGTGGATTGTTAGACTTTTTGAATGCATTATTTACCAAGTCTCTTGGATAAACATTAACAAAATTGAAAAAAAAAAAAAAAGTGTGGCTCGTTCAGCATTTTGACATTTCAAAGACCCTTAATGTCTCCAGAACCACCGTCTGTAGGATCAAGGTTAAGGAAAACAATACTAAAGACATCAATGAATGATGCCATTAAAACATTTAGAACGTTCAGATAAATCATCATTCCTCGTTGTAATTTGTATTCTTTTTCACTCACTTTTTTTCTCAATTATACTTCTGGGGGAGGGGGATCACGAAGATGAGATTTGCCTTAAGGGCGTGATACAAGCCAGGATCGTCAATGAGTCTGAAGTAGACTGTAAAATTGAACTATTATAGTACAAGTAGAGTTATATTAAATATTTCGCCGTATTACATTTTGGCCTAACCCTATTTTGTATCACGGAAATTTCGTCTTTATAAATAAATATATGATTTACACGTAGTTTTTCTATATTATTAGTCAAAATA